>NC_090023.1:100594031-100902698 GCF_037176765.1 Anolis sagrei | reverse complement strand
AATAAAGTTTTTATCTTCTTCTTCTTCTTCTTCTTCTTCTTCTTATTATTATTATTATTATTATTGAAATACAGCCATTAGTTGACTGCAGCTTCCATCTCAACATGGAGGAGCATGAGGTGAGGCATGTTTTGAGGGTTGCAAATCCTAGGAAGGTCGCTGGACTGGATGGCATTTCTGGCTGGGTGCTTAAAGACTGTGCTGACTAATTGGTTGGTGTTTTTACTGTGATTTTAACTGGTCTTTATCTTAGTCTATTATTCCATCTTGTTTGAAGGCCTCCATCATTGTTCCAGCACCAAAGAAGTTCCCTACTGGTAATTTTCAGGACTACAAACTAGTGGCACTCACTTCCATCATCATGAAGTGTCTTAAAAACTGATCTGTAGGCATATCACTTCTTGTCTTCCACACACATTGGACAAACATCTGTTTGCATATAGAGCCAGCAGATCAACAGAGGATGCCATAGCCATCATGCCCCACACTGCTCTGACTCACCTGGAACAATAGGGAAACTATGTGAGGATGCTTTTTGCAGACTATAGTTCCGCATTTACCACAATCCTCTCAGATAGACTGGTGTTTAAACTCATGGATCTTGGATTGTTATATTCATTCTGACCCTGGATTATTGACCTTGTCTGGATGTTCCCAGAGGGTTAGAATAGGTAATCATGCCACTTCAGCTTTCACTCTTAACACTGGGAAACCACAGGGCTGTATGCCGAGTCCTCTGCTTTACACTTTGTTCACATATGATTGGAGCCCTGTCCATCATAACACTATCATCACCAAATTTGCAGATGATACAACTGTGGCAGGGCTTATCTCTGAAGGGGATGAATCTGCCTATCAGAATGAGGTGGATCGGCTGCTCTCATGGTGCAGGGACAATAACTGAATAAAAAACTGCTGGTGACTTTCTACCACTGTGCTACAGAGAGTGTCCTAACCTACTGTATCTGTGCATGGTTTGGTAGCTACACAGTGGGAAATAGGAAGGCACTCCTAAGAGTCACCACTTCTTCAGAGAGAATCATTGGTTGTCCTCTCCCCTCTTTGGAAGAATGTTATAGGTCCTGCAGCCTTAAGAAAGCTCAGAGCATTCTTGACAATCCATCTCACCCAGCATATTCTTTTTTTTAATTATTATCATTTGGCAAACAGTACAAGGTGACAAAGGAAAGGACAAAGAGACAGAGAGACAACTTTTGTCCAAGAGTTATAACTATATATGGAACTCATGGCTTAACAATGATGTGGCATTGGGGGCTATATGGTGGTGGTGGTGTGTGTGGAGGGATTGGTGTGTTGTTTTGTAATGTGTTCTGGGGAAATCATTGTACAATGTACAATGACAATAAAGGTATTCAATTCTATTCAATTATTTGTTCAGGATGCAATATTTTGAGATAAATCTCATAGTCAAAAGTGGACCAAGTTCCTTTCATTCCGTAAGTCTACTGTAGTTGCAACTAACAACTGGATTTTCCTCTACTTTTTTCTTCTTCCTCTAGAATTAATATGCATTTTTGCCACTGACTAAAATCTGTTAAAGCGTTTTCCCAACTTTTATTATCTGTTATGAGTTTAATAAAAGATAGCATAAAAACTTAAATTGAGGTAGAAATATTGTTAAAATGGGGAGGAGGTACTTCCATGCTAAGTCAAAATGTATGAATTTTAAAATAGCCATAGGAAGAAATTTAGAGAAGGATGTTGTGTCGCCTTTAGAATGTGTTCCCTGAAATTAACTCAGCATTCTGTCACAAAGTTTGATGTTCTCCATTTTATGAATTTTGTGAAATGCAAAATATGAACAACTGCTTGGAAATTATGGTTTTCCACAATAATGTCAATGCAGTCCTAAGCAGGTAGGTGCTAAGGGGAGGGCCTTCTTGGTAGTTCCTTTCCAATATTGAAAGTCTCCGCATTAGCAGGTCAAGATTGTTATATTTATCCCAGCATTTTCAACAGTTCTTGTTACTCACTTTCCGACATGCTATATTTAATCTGAGTTTCTTGATGTTCTATCTGTCTGTATAAAAAAGATTATTGTAGAATATTTTAACCTCATTGTTGTTTTAAATTACTGGATTTATTTATTTATTTATTTGTTTGTTTATTTTAAAAGGTTAGATGTAATTCTAGCAGGGATCAAAGTGAAATCAATTAGCCACAAATCACTGGTCACAATAATTTTGCTAGCTTTGCTGAAAACATGCATGAGCATATCTGGATCCAACCTATGGAATTATCTATTTTTAATTTTGTGTGTGTGTGTCTACATCTGTAAACTGCCAAATGGGACATCCACATAAATCTATCTGTTCAGTCAATCAGTCTCAAAACAAAAACAATACCATTTCATTTGGATGACATCCTCAAACAACACTGAATAGTAAAACCAATATCATTCATTATTGGGTTGCTTAGAAATATATTTAATAATAATAATACACTTTATTTATATTCCACTTTATCTCCCTGGAGGGACTCAGAGTGGATTACAGTACATATAAGACAAACATTAAATGCCTTTTAACTCAAACAACAAATAAGGTAAAGGTCTTTTATCCATTTCCGGTGCCTGGGGGTCATGCTCAACGTCACACCATGGGGGGGGGGGGTGCTGTTGTTCCATTTTTCCATGCTGAAGAAGCCTGCTTGGCCATAGCCACCTCTGATTTTTTGCCAGCATGTCTGCACCTACTGATCTACTCACATTTTATGCTTTCAAACTGCTAGGTAGCCAGAGAGCTAGGACTGACAATTGAGAGCTCATCCCAACTCAGTGCTTGAACTGCTGACCCTCTGATCAGCAGCCTTTCCTGCAGCTAGCATCTTTAAATCGCTGTGCTACCATGGCCCTTCACTGAGCAGTTGCAAAAAATATATTTAGAAACATCATCCAAAATATGCAAAATTTATGAGTGGAAAATGTAATTTTTTATAACTGTTATTAATGTCAAAGTTAGCTTGCCAGGTTATGTTTGAACATTCTAGATAAATTGGGAAAAAGAAGATAATCACTGGGTTTTGGGGTTTTTTGGTGTAAAGTATTTGATAGGTGGCTCAATAATGTATTAAGGTAGCATTCAGATTCAACTTGAGATGCAGCAGCTGGTACAATAATGTATTTTGCATAAACCAAGAAATATCATTTTTAATTTGCTTGTCCAGCCAACTGAGACATTGATCACCCTGTTTTTATTACAATAAGTATTAGAATATATCTGCAGTCGATCTTACAGCATACTTGTCTTCTCCCTGTTTAGAAATCCAGCTGCATGTTTTAGCTTTCTCATTAACTGGAAACTGTTATTGGGAGATAAGAAACAAATTTAGACAGCATGGGGCTCAGTCTCCCATTTTCTGTACTGACAGAAATGCCAAAACACATGGGGAAATCCAGGCATCTGTTAGCAGCACAATTCTTTATCTCTGTCTAGCTGTCGTCTTCAGTGCCTTTGTTTCTGCATGGCTACAATGGTATTCAGCACTTTTGAGGCTACATCTGCAACAACATCTCATGTCTCTAAAGGAGAGATGTCGTTAGGTAATGGAGCCAGGACTCATGGGGTCAGACTTCTGCAACTTTTTGATCAGGAGGATCAAAAATGTCGCCTGCCATCTTCCCACCAATAGGCTTTCCAGTTTCCTCCCAGAGTGATTGCAATACTGTAGCTGTTATCAGAGGAAGAAATTCATTTTCTTAGGAACAATATATTGTTGTGAACAAAGCACAGTCTCTGAGGAGATGGAATGGCTTGATCTTGAATAGCTAATTATACCCCATGGGCTTTTCAAAGCATCTGTTCCTGGTGGTGATGCAAAATTTTAGAACTTGCTTTATTGTTATGGATCATCAAAACAGCTTTTACTTCAGAATCTTTGGAAGGAGTATAGAATTGTCATGATGAGCAGCTTCATTTCAGACTTGACTGCTATGTCACTTTTTAGTATCCTGTCCTATTGCAGTTTTATTAACCACATTCCTTAACATGAGGAAAGGATAAGTGTTATTGTGTAAGATGGAAGTTTTGAGCTACCACAGCTAAGTTTTTTTAACTCCCCTTAGCATTATGAGTCACTTACGGAGTATTGTGTCCAATTCTGGGCACCACAACTCGAGAAAGATATTGACAAGCTGGAACATATCCAGAGGAGGGTGACTAACATGATCAAAGGTCTTGAGACCATGCCCTATAAGGAGCAGCTTAAAGAGCTGGATATGTTTAGCCTGCAGAAGAGAAGGTTGAGAGGAGACATAATCACCACATTTAAACAGGCTGTCATAAGGAAGAAGTCGCAGACTTGTTTTCCACTGCTCTGGAGACTAGGATTTGGAGCAATGGATTCAAATTACAGGAAAAGAGATTCCACCCGTACATTAGGAAGAACTTCCTGACCATGAGAGCTGTTCAACAGTGGAACTCACTGCCTCAGAGTGTGGTGGAGGGTCCTTCTGTGGAAGCTTTTAAACAGAGGCTTGTACTTTTTCTGCATGGCAGAAGGTTGGACTAGATGTGGTCTTTTCCAACTCGATTCTTCTATGGTTCTATGGTTCTATGTATATTTGTAAGCATGGGGATTGGCAACACATGACCCTAAAAATGTTGTTGGACTATGAGAATTGCAGTGTATGCATAGCATGTTGGGTAATATGTTCTCTGATCCAGTTGTACTCTAATGTCCATGGCTGCTTCCATGTTCACTTTTGGATTAGAAATCATTATCAGAGATTTTAATTCTGTACAAATGATTATCTGCTGCCAAAGAATCAGCTGACTCCTACCAGGATGGTTCATCCGTGCTTTAGGGAAGGATCCTTTCAGTTTATAAAAAAATCTACAAAATCAACACATGCCCCTTTATGAACCCCAGGACACCCCCACAGTAGTATAAAGAATAGAAGTAAAATGGAGCTAAAGTGAAGAATTAAAGAAGAAAAGGCACTCAAGATTAGGAAGCAAAGAGAATGAAGATAGGAATGATGGTTTTGATGTGTGGCTAAATATCTTGTTAGGCATGGTGGGGAAAAAAGACACTGGACTAAATGACCTGTTGTTCTCATTCAAAATAGCTTGGGAAAAAGCTGTAGATTTTTCTCACTTCCAAAGCATACTGCTTTGCCTGTACAGCTGCAATTATAGGGGCCCAGAATATTGACCTCTAATTAAAATATGACCAATAGGTCTGCACAGTATAATTCAACTTGCATTAGAGTTCAGTGAAAAGCATTGAAAGGCTTTAGAAGAACTGTCATCAGGTGAAAATGTTGATTTATTCTGCATTGGAGCCTTTCCATAACAAACCTCTTACCAAATGATAAAGTTAGATCCCTTCATTACTGCAGAGCAGAAATAGGAAAATCCATGATTGTACACTTATTTGTGGGGGAAAGTACATGACCAGGAAAAGCCTAAGAGCTGTCTTCTCTTAAATTCAGGAAATAAGATTCTGACTGTGAATAAAGGGTCAGCTACTGTCCTCACCTTTTTGCCTTGTCTTTTACTCATTTTGTATTTTGTATTTTGAAATGATCATATGATTGATCAAATAAATAGATAAATTATTATTATTATTATTATTATTATTATTATTATTATCATTCATAAATTCCAGTATTTAAAAGGTTCCCCCATTCCCAGGAAAGGAATTCTGTTGGCTGATTTCCATCTGCAGATTCAAGCAATACAGTCCAGGAACAATTTTGCCAGGTGCTGTGTTCCTAGAATTCAGGTAGTCAACTGTGGCTCCTTGGGTATTTTTGGCTTCCAACTCTTATCAGCTCTATCAGTACAACATGATATGTGAAAGATGCAGTCTAAAAACATGAGGATGGCCAGAGGTCTAAGAATCTATCAAAATCTATCTGGATGACAAGATTCTTACCTTACAGTCCATTGTAAAATAACAATAGAAGTGGAGCCTTTCATAGATAAAGTAATGCTATTGCACCACTATATGCTTGCTTTATTGCAAAAGCAACTGGGATGGAGCTCAGAAGTAATTTCCATGGTATTTGTGTGATATATGAGCCAGGCTTTAGAAACAGTCTTCTTAAAATAGATACCAGCTTAGTACTTGGGGAAAGGTGGAATGCAGGCAAAATGAAGATTTGAATGGGAAAAATGATCTTTGGTTAACTTATCACTTCCTCACAGTCTATGCTGCCAACTTTTAATTCAGTATTTTTTATTTTTGCACATGTCCAAAGCCATTTAGCAAAGTAACCTGAAGACTACCATGACTTGGTTGTTCCTCCATTTCTCATACATGCCTGCCCTGACTGAGTTATCTCTGTTGAAATGCAAATAAAGCGCTGGAGTAGAACTGTTTAATCTCTCAGCTGAAAGGCTATGCTACCTGGGGGGAAACAGCTACTCACTGAACAAAATCTTAATGTTCCACCAAAGCATAAAATGTGCCTATATGTTCACCTGGCTCTTCCCCAATAACTGATTGCCCTCCAATTTGGCTCTTGCCTTTTTATTATACACCACCCCATGACTGTTTTTCTTTCTTTCGTTAAAGTAACAGAATGATGTTAGAAGTTAAATCCAAATGCTGCCAGGAAATAGGTTACAAATTAATAGTACTGTTGGGTCTGAATACACAATTGAATTATTTACAGATGAAGGGTCTTATGCATTGAAAGGGGCCAACTCTTTCTGATTCTGGCTCAGCCCTTGAGGAGTGAGTTCCCCCCTGTTTTTCCTGGCAGAGTTTGTACAGCACAGTGGAGAGTAAATAAATGGCTCTGTGGGCTGAGCAGGCAGTGAATAGGCAGGTCAAATCAAGAGATGTAATGAGAGGAGGCAGACTAGAGTCCCCCACTGCTCAAATGCCAGGCAAGGAAGACATAAGAACAATTAGCCACCTGAGAGGCAATTGAATGAGCAGGAGAAAACATTGCAAGTTGCATAAAAGAAACAGGTTGGACACTGGGTCTGTAAATGGAAAGTGGCAAAATTCCTCAGAGAGACAGTGAGAGTAAACATATCCCGCTGGAAAATGTAAATAGTTTCCACTTTAACTCAGGCATGGTCAAGTGGAAAAAGGATCTCTCTCATTTCCTGGTACAAGATGCCAGGAAAAAAAATATGTAATAAAACTATAGCTTGCATTTCTTGCTTACGCGGTGGTAAATTCTATATTAATTGACTGTGGCCAGAATCCTGCTGTACAGTTGTGAATGCATAACCTGGACTTATAATCTTGGAACTACTCCATATTCACAAGTTCACTGTAGACTCTAGTGTAAGAGATACTGGGGCCATGAAAGTCACTGTTCACTGAGCAGCTGCTACTTTGATTGATGGGTTCCTCTGTCATTTGGGAAGCAGCTGACACAACCTCATAATATGGCTCCAAATAAGCATCTGAGCCAGCTTTGGGGATGGAGCCTCACTGCGGTCATCAGACAATATTACCTGTGGCTCTGCCCCCAACCTCACCCATCTGGGGTAAAAGCATTGCCAGGCACTTTCCCTGGCAACACAGGAGGCATCCCATGTTGCACTGGTTCCAATGGAACCAGCACGGGGCCTCCCCAAAAGGGTGACACCTTCCCCATATGATGAGGAAAGCATTGCAAGAGGGAACTGTGAATGAGGTGACAGATTCACCCTATGGCTCCCTCTTTCCTCCCTGGTGAAATAGGTCGCTTTGCTGGGCCTTTCTGATAACATTGTCACTGTCAACCCCTTTCATGCATTGTTGTTGTTGTCATTGTTATGTATATCCTGCTTTCCTCTCTTAATCAAATTGGCTAACAATACTTAAAAATAAAATTTACAACTTAGAACCTACAACATATAAACACTAAACCAGAATTAAAAATAGATCTATTAAAATAAATTGTTAAAATCACTCTTTTGACTGTTGCACTGCAGATTGCACATGTAGGGGGACGCAGCTACAAGTCAGCTGCCTCCCAATTGACCTCTGTTGATTGGTGAGGCTTTTTCCTGGTAAATGGAGAATATAGGGAATTGGATGGGATTCACATTGTGGTGAATCCGGCAGTGCCTGATTGGGGAAATCTGCTGCCCCACGCACTACATCGCCTGGCTTACCCCCTAACTCATCCCACCGGGGGTGGGGGGAGGTCACCCGGCTTCCCCCCATTGATTTCTATGTAACATGGTATGCCTCCCTTCACTTCTGTGATGGAGTCCCTTGAAAGTAGTTCTATGTCATGGGATGGGAGCCGGTAGGCTCCATAGCAAAAGAGAAGCTGAAATGAACCAGCTTATACTGCCAAAAAGTACTCTTTCTGATGCGGTCGTATGTAGCACTGTAACCACAGTGATTACATATATCTAAATTCCCAACAGGGTTCCAGCCAATATTCAGACTTTGACAAGTTTACTTGTTGACCTATAGCTCTCAGAATTCCCAGAGTGATGACATATAAGCTAAAACCATCAATTTAATTGAAATTCTGTTTCCAGCTTCACCATAGTCTTCACAGGTTGGCAGGCAAATGTCAGCAGTAGGGATCCTCCTATATTTGTATAAAGATTCTGTTTCATAAAATTTCCAATTTATTGAAAAATCATTCAAAAAACCTCTGAATTTGCCAGAACAAATCTGGAATGAGGTACTCAGGTTCAGCCCTGGAAAGTCCACACAACCAGACTCCAAGCCGGCTTGGTGGTGAGAAGTTGTCTGCACTACATGACATCAAGCCAGCCCAGTGGTGGCCCAGTGGCACAAAGCCCAGTTCAGCATTGCTGGATGGCCATCCCACTACCCCTGTTAGGTTTTTGGCTTAGCAGCAACCATCAGGTGCAAAACTGTCAGTGACCATTGCTCATTGCATGTATTGACACTGACCAGAGTGACACAGTAGATGGGTAGGGGAAAAGGAGGAATCCACTAAGCTGAAGACATGATGGGACTGGTAAGTGCTTTCTTCAATGGCTTGAACCCAGGGAAGTAAGTTCTGAAGTAGCTAGTTCTGAATCAGAACCAGCCCAACTGTTTACACATGCCCAAAGAGTGGGTGAGCTCTGGAGCTTCAGGGAAGCTCTGAGCTATCCTAACTTTGAATAACATGGGACAAAGCCATGTTAAACAAACTTGCTGAGTGTTAGGATGCCACAAATTTCATTCATCCCCATCCCACCTCATTTGGTCCTTGTAAATGGGCCTATAGAGAGTGCAGCAGAATTAGTGGCTAGGAATGGAAAAATAGTTACAATTAATTTTCTCATCAATAATGGGTGTCCTGCTGTTTGAGAAACCTTGTTAGAAAGACTGACACTTTTGTGCTATAGAGATCTTCAAAATGTTTTGGAGTGCAAAGAGCCAGCTATTTCTGCATAAAAATTTTAATTTCTCAAGGCAGTTTGAATGTGTTAATACTGGGTAAAAATCTCAAAGAAATATTTATTTTCTCCACCATGGAAATTCCTCCCCCCCCCCACCCCAAATAACCTTTATTGAATAATAGAGTAAAAGGATACAAGAAAAAAAATGTGGGAAAAGTGGGAAAAGAAAGAAAAAAAATAAAGATAATAATAATAATAATAATAATAATAATAATAATAATAATAAAGGAGAAAATAATCAAATGCAGTGGGTCCTTGGTATCTGCTAGGATTTAGCTCCAGAACTCCTTTTGGATACCAGAATCCATAAATGCTCAAGTCGCAATATATGCAATGGTGTAGTAAAATAGAATTCCTTATATAAAATGGCAAAACAAGCATTGCTTTTAAATTTTTGTTTTATATTTTCAAACCATGGTTAGTTGACTCCATGGATGTGCTATCCATGAATACAGATGAACAACTCTATTAACATACCTACAAGTGACAAGCATCTGACAGAATGAAACCTTCATTTCATTAGCAGAAAAACATATAAAGAGGGCTTTACTGGCAAGCCCAAATATTCTGAGTAGAGATGGAGAAGTATTTTGAGTAAAGAAGTAAACATTTTCACCAAAATCATGTATTTTGCATGCAAAAACCTAAAATCTTTTGTGATACAAAGTTCTTTCCTCTAACAGATTTTGTTTCTGTCATTTTCTGTACTTTAAATAAGCACTGAAATTATATTTAAATATGTACAGCTAAAAATATGTACAGTTGAAAAATGTACGCATGTAAGGTGGCTTGTAGGTTTTATATCACTGGGATGGCACATGCCTCCCATCAGCAAGTGAGGCTGCAAAGACACTTTACATAGTAGGAACAAAAATCAGGATAGGAATACAGGTTGGATTCAGAGAAATGCAATGACAATGTCAGGAAATATTGTTACTTTTATTTTCCCTTTGGAAAATAGGATAATGGTTCAC
This sequence comes from Anolis sagrei, assembly GCF_037176765.1. Lineage (NCBI taxonomy): Eukaryota > Metazoa > Chordata > Lepidosauria > Squamata > Anolidae > Anolis > Anolis sagrei. Next base: position 100,892,377 of record NC_090023.1, on the reverse strand, counting down.
TGCCTGCTGAAACCCCAGTCATTTTCTGGCCTACAGCAAGGGAAGAAATTAGATGTTTGAGCCATCTCAGATGATCTGAAGTGTATGCAAGGATCATAGATATACACAGAGAGAAACAGAAACTGTAGCGAGGTCTGCAAACACAATACAAATGAACAGTGGAAAACCAGATGAAACATCACCACTGTTCTGCATATGTTTCTGTGATGAAAGACCCCATTTTATTAAATACTGAGCATTTTTGGAGGCTTTTCAAGAACTTTGCTTACAGAAGTGGTTGAAGGCTTCCATTCTTGGAGTTTTCATCTGAACTTTATAGGAGCTATCCAAAGTATTCAACCCGTAATCGAGTCAGTGTGTTCCATGACTCCTTCAGTTTGCTTCTCTCCTATGGGTAAAACAAAATGACTGAGGCATTTGTAATATTATGAGCACCACTTTGCTCCAAGCACCAGTCTAAGTAGCTGTAATGGCATTTTTAATAGTAATAGAGTTTAAGGCACTTAAATGGAAACTAATCTTCTCTGTGGAATGTGGCTCAAGGAGGAATGTAAAAGAATTTTACTGATGATATAAATAAAAGTCTTTATTTGCTTTGAGAAGAAATGTGTCTTATGTTGAACATTTGCAGAATATTTTGAGGAAGTAAAGTTCTCCCAAAACAATGTTTGCATTTCAAAATGTGGCTCAAAGGTATAAACTACCAAGGGAAAGATGCAAAAATGAGGAAAATTAATGTGTGCATTAGAAAAATAAATTAAAGAACATCCAGTGGAAATTCAGTGGAACCTGAGGAGGGCTTTTGATGATAGGGGGACTTGGAGATCTCTCACTCATTGTTGAAGTTGACATGATAGCAATTAACCAAGGGATGTTTAGGTGTTCATTAGAACTTCATTTTGAAACAAACAGATTTAAAGTAATATCTTCCATGCATTTCCCATGCAGGTCTGTCCCTCCAGAGTCTTATCCAAAAGCATATCAAATACACATTTAAGGATAGCATACTTAGTTGAAAATTGTATTTTGAGAGGGAAAAAACACACACCCAAGAATGCAGTTAAATACAACTTTTTTGGAGATGTCTTTTTTCCATCCCCTGACCCATACCACCCTAAGAAAGAATGAATTTGGGACTGAAAATATGCCCAAGGGACATGCACCAGAAACAGATTGATCAATTTATCTGTCCATCATGGAAGAAAATAGGTGGGAATAATGAGACTGGCAACTTTAACTAGTGCTTGGTTTACTGGTACACAACTCAGTTTTGAGGAATACAGTAGATGAATTCCCTTTGATGTAACTGTGATTGAATGGCCTTAGCCAAGTAAGGAATTCTATACATGTCTGCTCAGAGTAAGACCCATTTACTTCCATTAGGTAAATCAGTAAAGAACAATAGCATGCTTTGATACATACATTGCAGTTGGAAGATGACTCAAGGCTACAGTGGCCACAAAATGTATACCAGCAATGTGCACAGCATACATCTAAGGATATTACAGTGCATTTAAATGGTCTGTAAAGGGGAGACAGTGGAGGATCCCACCCTAGAGTTGAAAAGAAGCTGTTCCTTTAAAACACCTGCAAGATTCAAGGATGCTGAATCAAAGCAAACAAGGAAACACAGGTGGACTAATTGGAAGGAGGAGTGGATATAAGAGGGAGAGTGGAAGAGGAACAGGAGGTTCCATTGGACTTGAGTTGCTGGCATGCTTGAAATAAAGGAGTTGCTGAGAGAACTTCAAACGGCTGCTTGAGACTTGTTTATCGTAAGCAAACCAACAGAATGGATGAATGTGCTTATGATGTTCCCCTGCCTATGGGGGATGCTGGACCTTCTCACACGGTCCCAATAAAGGTTGTATTGCATTGCAGCAGATGTAGTGTATCCCAGATTCTGGGTGAAATCACCTCCACAAAATGTGGAGTCATAATTGATTACCTCCATCCTACCTGTCACTTTCCCTTAACACATATGCATCTGGTGCATTGATGTGCATCTCTCTGGAAATGGGGGGAGGGGGGACCCTGCAAAGTGGTTTGAGGCTAGGCTCCAGGTTCAATGTAATCACTTTCCTGGCCCCAAACCAGTTCCAGGCATGGCAATTTGCTCAACCTGCAGCAAAATCAGCTTAAAACTGTGTTATAGTGTGGGTTCCATATCATGAAGGTTGGAACTGCATTATATGGTCAGTGTAGACTCAGTTCAATGCAGTTACACTGCATAAGATGAGTCTACACGGATTATATAAAGAAGTTCAAAATGCATAATATGGTAATGTAGATGGAAACTTAGTGTGCCATATTGTTACGTTTACTCTACAAGCATTTTAACCTTAACAATCATAGGATCAGTCCATAGTTTTCTACCAGATACAGCCACTGCTGTGGTTTATCAGTATCAAAATGCTGACAGCATGTTAAATCCTAAAAGCCAGCAGAAATGATTTGGCATTCATTTTATCAGAACTATCTACCCTTTCCTTCCTGAAGTGAACTTTTAGGGGGAAAGAATCCTCCCATTTTAATTTTATTGGCACTTTACTTTCATGGCAAGCTTAGTAAGCATTTAAAATACTCCAGCCACATCAGCAAAGGATCTTTCTGATTTGCCCTTTATAGTAAGGAAAGTGGAAGCTGCGTATGTTGGGAGGGTGGCATTGATGCAGGAAAGACATTTCCTACATTGTGAAAGTTATTATTACTATATCATCATCATCTGAACAGAAAGACATTATCTATTTTAATAGAGCAATCCACAACAGTATCCCAAAGCCCATATGAAGCAATCGAAATCTCTCCAAAACCTGTCACTAAAAATACCAGCATATCATAAACTTCTGCTGACAGAACCATTTCAAACTTTTTAAACAGAAAAGCTACTTTATGGAAAAGTTGGGAAAGCACCATGATATCATGGAGGGGTGTGTGTGGCCATCTGAGGAAGCCAGGGAGATGGATTAAGACTCCAGTAGGATGTAATTAGATCTTGTGGTCCAACATTCCCATCTCAAATGAAGTGGCACTTCAGTGGTCATGCTTTCTGAAAGATAAAACATTATTGTTACAGACTTTCATGGCTGGAATCACTGGGTTGTTGTAGGTCTTTCAGGCTATATGGCCTCACAACCTATGAGGATGCTTGCCATAAATGCAGGTGAAACCTCAGGAGAAAATTCTTCTAGAACATGGCCATATAGCCCAAAAAACCAACAACAACCCATAAAACATATTTACAAGTTAGGATTGGGCTGAAATACCAGCTCCACAGTATCCTCCCAGGTGGGACATGAAGCTGGATTGCCCTGAAATTGAGAAGGAAGGCAAACAGACAACAAACAATAACTTTGGCGAAAGGTTACATCAAGATTCCATACTGTTTTCAGTCCCTTACTCGTGGCACTGGTAAAGGTAGATTTTTTTCAAGTACTTGTATATGTGCTTTATAAGACTTCAGAGCACATGACTACTATCTAATACATAAGTGGGAATTTTATCTAAAGTCTATGTGGCCAGCACAGAATGTATCCAGAAATTGTTGTTGGTTACGTAGGGTCTGGCACTATATGTAGTCATAATATTTGGTTGTTGGCCCTGGGCAGAACTTAGCAAAACAATAAATGCCCTGGATGAGATGTCCCCTAGTATCAAAATAATGTTTTTCAAGTCCACTACAACAGATAATCATACAGCTAAATCTTTAATTCATTTTTTAAATGAACATAAGGTTGGGATATAAGACATGGATTAGAGTGAAGTAGCACTGCACAAATAATAATTCTTCTTTGTCTATTTTCTTTTCTGTGTTCAAGTTTCCAACACCATCTTATTACAAGATTGTCTTTTTTAGTATCAAATTCTTTATACCAAGAAACATTGGTGTTTAGATCAGACAGGGTCAAAGATATGATTCATACACTACTGAATCTGGCATTGAAGCATTTAAGCAATGGCGACGCAAAGGTGCAGTAGGCTAATTCTGTAGCTCTTAATGCAAGAGTGCTGGTTGTTTGCTGCAAGGACTCTTATGATGTGAGAACAGAAAACCAAGGACTTTGGGAGTGTACTTTGTTCCAAAGTTCACGACACGCTTCAACACTAGAACACTGTTTCTGTAACAACATAGTCTTGGCCCAGGAACAAAAGCACAAGTGTCACAATTTAGATAGGTGCCATTTTTACATTTTATTTTCAACGGAGATGTGGTGTATGTAAATGGATGATGTCACAACTGCTAATTTGGTGTTATTTTCTGAGCTGAAGTATCAACAGTAAAATGAGAAATGTCTTCTCTGAATTCCTAGTTTGTTATTTTCTTACTTTATGGATTTATTCTCTGCTTTTCTCCCGGAATGGAATCCATGGTAGCTTCCAAGTATTTAAACATGAAAAAATAAAAATCTCATTCTATATTTTTTTTTAAAAAAGAATTAAATAAACATATATTAAAAACATGGCTATAAAACAGTCTGAAGACCTAAAATTTCTGGCAGGATCATATAAGAGGAAGAATTCTTTCAGATATGTTGGCCTCAAGAAATTTAGGGCTTTGTAGACGAGCCCTAGCACAGTGAATTTTGTTCAGAAATAAATTAGAAGCCAGTGTAGTTCTTCTAGGGTAGTTATTATATGGTCTCCAAAATACATTTCTAAGATACATTGCTTTGAGTTTTCTGGACAGCATGACCATGTTCCAAAAGTATTGCTTCTGGAACATGGCCATACAGCCTGGAAAACTCACAGCAACCCAGTGATTCTGGCCATGAAAGCCTTCAAACAGTACATTTCTAACACCAGTCTGACAGTTGCAGCTTCTATCCACATACTTTTTGCACCATCTTTTGGAATGAACGTGTGAATACACTGAGCAATACAAAGACATAACAATATATTAAACTGCCATGTCCGAGTGTCCAAATGTAGTTGGAGAGCACATAAACAAAACAATAGAGAACTATTTTTTTGTAAAAACATATATTTGCATGTAGCTGCATTTAAAGACTGATCACCTGGGATAGCCAACTCAGTATTTTTTTTTTCTGTCCAAATACTCATGTTATGCCCAAAATATTGAGAATGGGCAGGTGACAAATGTAGTGTTCTCCTAAAATAGAAAATAGCATTGAAAGCTGATGTTAAGATGAATAAAGATTTATGTGGGTTTTCTGGTTTTAAGAAGCATGTAAAATATGAAAATGTTTGAAATAATTATAGACAATAGAATATCTACTGATGCGGAAAGCAGCAACAGCAGAAAATTGAATATGTCATGGCTTGTAATGGCATGAAGATGAAACATTCACTTTGGGTAATAGGATGCCATAAATATATATAAGGAACAGAAAACATACTGCCAGTGTCTGAGATTATGCAGGATTTTGGGAGTAGGGGATGGGAGCTGTTTAAAAGATTGCTTTAGGACTGCTACTTCAACTACTTGAAAACCTAAGATAAGTCAAGGCCATCTGGAACTCATAAAACTCTTGGTATAGAATGTCTTGAGTTAAAATATTGCCTGATTGTAATGCTGAGCACTCTTACATGGAATTAGTCTTCAGTGAAATCCGTTAAATTTATGACAAAACAACTTTGGGCAGAATTGGGACATAAAGAAAGGCACTTTAGGATCATGATCTGTTTTGTGTTCCACTTTTTATCTTGCTTATTGACTTGCTTCTTCACACAATAACAGAAAAGAGGATTGGCTGAGGTAGAATGGTAAAGCCAACATATTGGAAAAACTACCTGCGACCCTTTTACACAACACAATTTTATCATAATGATCTTACTTGTACAACAGTTCTTATGGAGTGCTGGGATCTGAATTTTAGTGTACTAAAACTCTGACTGAAGATTCCCTAAACCCAAAATTTTGCAATTCGACAGGACAGAACCAGGACAGTTGAAGAGAAATCATAGGGTGCTAAATATGCAGTGTGAAAGAACCTCTGGTGTTGGCAAAGGTTGTATTGATTTCCACAGCACAGTGGGGTGACCGAAATTGGTTTTAGAATTTTATTGTATTTTGGAAATTTCCTTGGGTCCCACTTTGGGAAAAGGCAGAATAAAAATGCAATCAGTCAATGAATCAATGAGATATAATGAAAATAACAAATGTCGTGAACAAACACCAATGAAACACACATCTGACATGACATGACAAGAAAAACATATATTTTTCAAGTAGATATTTCTGATTCTGTGACTGATGGAGCTATATGTTCAGGAACGTAATAGTCCAAAAAGGTGACCCTTCCAACCTCTGCTCAGACCTTCTGTCCAAATTTAAATGTGATTAGATAGAGAAAATCACTAGGAGATGAATATACTATATGCATTTCAACAGTGAATTCTCTGTAAGGTACCAAGTAGAATCATTTGGTTTTCTTCCTGTGAGAAAAACAATTATTTAACATGTTGCACACACCATTTATGGATGAAACAAGGCACATATAATTTGCACTTCTTTATTCAAACAGGAAGAATCAAGACAGGGTCTGCTAGGCTGAAATTGGCAATTATAACCACAAGTAAGAGATGAAAGTTCTGTAAAAACCACCACCCCCCTCCCACACACACACACAAACACACACTCAGCCTCTAAACTTCCTTGTTTAGGGGCTGCTGTAGCTGAAGTCATGGCAGGAAGAAGTTTCTTTTTCTCTTCCAGAGTGATTCAGATAGGCAGCAGGAAATGCAATTTATTTCTGTCCTCCCCATCACTATCTGCCATCTACGGTAATTTCTCTTCCTGCTTCCTTGTTTTTCTTTCACATTTGCTGAGGGTAGGTGAAAAGTTTGTTCAATTTTGTTTGTGATGAGGTCTTTCCAGCATGGCTTGAGACTGAAAACAAAAACCCAGAATGAGATTCATCCAAACTCATAGTAGCATCCCACCCAGGCAGGAAAATTTGAATCCTTAGCTTGTAAAGTTTAGCATTGAATTCTTGTGCACTTTGATTTTTTTGAGATGCTAAATTAGGAGGTTTCTGTCATCCCACCCTTCATTTTTATCCAGACTTTCAAACATTAAATACTAGTTGGCATCAGCAAAAAGTATTTTTGAGACTGTAGAATCTCTCAGCAAAAAGGTCCAATGGTCATGCTGACCAAGGGATCCAGTGAGCTATTAACCAAATGCAGCTTGGCATTTTTGGACTCTCCATGCTGTTAGTAGCAGTTCATGTCCATTTGGGTCAACGAAAATGGGCCACACACAGAGACACAAACTTACCCACATGTGCGCATTTCTTTCTTTATAAACCAGATGGAGATTTTTTAAAATGAATTTAGGAGATACCAAAATCGATGGATTTGTACTGATTTTATCCTTCAAAGCAATCCTAATTCTTAGGAAGACAATAATTGGTATCATGTTAATGTCATATGCCAAGATAGTTTTGGAGATCATCCAGAGTTTTGGGGTGCGTTGTCATCTGTAAGATGACGTCCAACTTTGTCACTCATTCCCACCTGCTACTAAGGAGGCTGTTCAGGTCCTGAACCGATGCTTGCCCGCTGTGACAATCTAACAAATTGAAATTGAATCCAGACAAGACAGAGGTACTCCTGGTCAGTCGCAAGCTGAACAGGGCATAGGGTTACAGTCTGTGTTGGATGGGGTAACACTCCCCCTGAAGACACAGGTTCGCAGCTTGGGTGTGATCCTGGATTCATCACTGAGCCTGGAATCTCAAATTTCAGCGGTGACCAGGGGAGCATAGTTAAAACATGTGCGCCAGCTGCGCCTGTACCTTGGGAAGTCTGACTTGGCCACAGTAGTCCATGCTCTGGTTACATCCTGTATAGACTACTGCAACACGCTCTATGTGGGGTTGCCTTTGAAGATGGTCCAGAAGCTTCAATTGGTCCAACGGATAGCAGCTAGGTTGCTAATAGGAGCGGCTCTCAGGGAGCATACAACCCCCTTGCTGCACCAGCTCCACTGGCTGCCGGTTTGCTACCGAGCCCAATTCAAAGCCCTGGCTTTGGCCTATAAAGCCCTAAATGGTTCTAGCCCAACTTACCTGTCTGAACACATCACCCCTTATGAACCATTGAGGACTTTAAGATCATCTGGGGAGGCCCTGCTCTCTATCCCACCTTCGTCACAAGTACGTCTGGTGGGGACAAGAGACAGGGCCTTCTCAGCAGTGGCCCCTTGGCTGTGAAACACCCTCCCTAGGGAGATCAGATCGGCTACTTCGTTACTAGCATTTCGGAAAAAACTTAAGACATGGATTTTTGAGCAAGTGTTTGCAAATAATGAGTAACTGACATAGGAAAATGGAACAACTATACGATGGGACTGGACAATGTTTTTAGTGAGGATTTATTCACTTATGTTTTATTGCTGTTATGATTTTATTGACGTTAGTGTTTTTTAAATTGTACTTGTGTTTTATGGCATTGAATTTTGCCTTGTAAACCGCCTCGAGTCACTTGAGGGCTGTATACAAATACAGTAAATAAATAAATAAATAAATAAATAAAACCTTTTTGGTCATTTTGGGGAAAGGAATGCAATGTCTCCCATGCAACCATTTTATGTCCAGTGTGGTGGGGATGCAGTGAAGACACATCTAGCTATGTTCATACAGCCATTTACACAATGCTAACATAATTTTGGGTCTCCAGCTGCTTCCTCCTTGCCCTCAGAATAGGTTACCCATACTGAGGTGGCTACTAGCCCACATATTTGGCCAACACATCACATATACTGTGAATGGGAACAGCAAAAGTGGGAGTGATGGGTATCTCTCTTTCTCTGTTCCTTCCTACTTTCTCTCTGTTCTTTCTCCAAATCCTTGTTAAACAGATTACTAGATGATGTAGGCAAGGATGTGGTCCAAATATACTTTTCCTGCCCTCTCTGCAATCACAGAATTCACAGGTCTCTTGCTTCTCCTCACCTCACCTCACCTCAAAAACACATTTAGCATTTGTTAGAGAATGCAGGGTGTTTGTGAAGTAGTCTTTCTTTACAACTTGAAAGTCACCTGAAAAATGGCTTTTTCATTGAGGTAAATCCAATCTGGTTGTAATAATTGCCTCAGTGTTTAGATAACTAGTCTGTTCTTTGGATTCATATTTTAAGACAGAGGGTAACAACACTCAGTCATCTCTTTTGAGAATCCCTTAACTTTTTTTAATCGCTGTGGATTGAATTAATTTGTCCTTTCTAAAACTACATTTTATGATGAGGATAATATATGCACAAAGTACAAGCAACTCAACTGTCAGTATTCTGAAAAACCATAGCTATTAAAATAAAAGTTCAACCCTTGAGGAAACACACACTTATATCTTATACTAAATTTGGTTCTTTGTTACAATAAAATCAATGTTTGCAAAACACATCTCAAAGCTGAGATTAATTTGGTTCCTGGCCTAATTGTGCCCATGGGGAAAGCTATATATTGTTTTGTTGATTGTAACATTTACACAGACAAAATGATATATTATCTCCAAAACTATTGTGCAGCAATTTAATTATTTGGACCAACATATTCCACGGAGAGTCTCCCAAACAATGCACTTCAGCACTATTTTTGTCTGAAATCAATGCAAAAATTATTGATAGTGCCTTAATAAATATTATCAACCAACACCAGAGCTATGTTGCATTGATTAACATTTTAAAACTAAATTCAATTTTTCTTAAGTTTTGTACATCTAAGGCTTTCCATGTTTAAATTCCACTTAGTTCAATGGAACTAAATTGCAAGTTGCACACTTTACAGAATATGTAAAATTCTGGATTATCAGCACTTAAAGGTTTTATAGTTTTATGAGATTTACCACAAGGTTTTACCCTGTGCAGCCAAAAGTCTGGCTGAATTGAAAAATGTGGCAACTGTTGCCCTGTTCTATGAACTAGAAAAGCAATAGCACTGAGTGGGTTATTTGCATCTTTTGGTCAAGCAACCCATCCTTTTGTGCTTGCAATGTGTGCATGTACTTGGTTTCAAGTCACTTCTCCATATTTAAAATGTTGTAATGGTTTCTTATTTATATCACAGGGTATGTCCAAACCACATGATTTCATAAGTTTGAAACCATTTTAATTAATAGGGGACCATCCTAAATAATGTGTGGTGAGCAACTTAGAATTCTTTGCAGCTGGTCATCAAGACTCTCTAGCAGGGAATATAAGTATCACATCAAGCTATACATCCCAAGATTCTGTAGAGCGGAGCTATGCCTGTTAAAGCAATATTAAGCTATAGAGTTGCTATTGTATATCCACTTTCAGTTACTGGTTTCCATGCTGTGAAAATGCTTTTTTCTTTTTCTTTTTTAAAGTCATGCTTCTTCTTTCCCCTGAGATAGTTTAAATATACAGTAAAAAAAATATTCTCCTATATTGTTGCAGATATACCACAGCCATTAATTCCACTCATGCCCCACAGAGTCCTTGGCACTATATACCAGATAGTCCTTTATCTTTAACTAGCTGTGCCCTGCCACGCGTTGCTGTGGCCTATAGTAAAACTTACCAAAGTTGAGGTAGATATCTGGACTATTATGAAAGAGAGGTCCCTACCTCTTCCTTCCCCCTTTTCCTCCCCCTTTCTCTCCTTTCTTCCTTCTCTCCCTCTTTCTTTCTTTCCTTCTTTCACTACTTGGTTTCATCCTTCTCTCTTTCCTTCATTCCCTCCCCCTTTCTTCCTTTGCCTTTCTTACCTCCCTGTTTGCTTCCTTCTTTCACTTTTTATTTCCTTTTATTTCACCACCATCATAACAATAACAATAATGCAATGCATTGCCTCCGGGACCTGACACCTCTCCCATTCCCCCTAAAAGGGTCTCAGAGGAATAATAGCATAATAATAATAACAGAAATAACAACCTTTACCCACCACGTGTTGCTGTGGCCAATCTTCCCTCTTTCTCTCCTTCTTTCCCTCCCTCCCTCCCTCCTTCCTTCCTTCCTTCCTTCCTTCCTTCCTTCCTTCCTTCCCATCTTTCCTTCTCCTCTTCTTTCTCTATCTCTTTCCTTCCTTCCCCCTTTTTCTTTCTCTTCTGCTGTCTCTCTTTTCTTTCCTTCCATCTTTCCTTTTCTTTCCTTTTCTTCTTCCTCTAACATTCCTTCCTTCCCCCTTTTTCTTTACGTCCCTTTCTCTTTCTTCCTTCTTTCCTTCCTTCCTGTCTTTCCTGGATTTTGACAGGGCGGGAAGGGGCGGGGTGGGTTTTGGAGGTGGCCTGAAGTAAAAGGAGGTAAGATTGGGGCAGGGGAGTGATGGAGCGTGGGGTTGCGTGTGTGTGTGCGGCGGGGGGGGGGAGTGGGGTTGCGTGTGTGTGTGCGGCGGCGGGGGGAGTGGGGTTGCGTGTGTGTGCGGCGGTGGGGGGAGTGATGGAGCGTGGGGTTGCATGTGTGTGTGGCGGCGGGGGGAGTGGGGTTGCGTGTGTGTGTGCGGCAGGGATGTGTGTGTGCGGGAAGTGGCGCGGCGGGGCTTGGAGTGGGCATGGTTTCCGCAAAGGGAACGTTGGCCAGAAGGCCATGTGCGCGCGCCAGGGAACTTGCGGCTGGGCGCCAATGCACATGCTCAGTTGTTTTGCCGTTTTGTGAGTGTGTTGTTGTGTAGATATGTTTGTACCTTGTGGGTTGTGTTATGGGCATGGGAATTTTGGTTAAGTTTCGTTGGGGTTTTTTTGAGTTTTGTTCTTTTGCCGTTTTGTGAGTGTGTTGCTGTGTTGTTTTTCATTTTGAGTAGATATGTTTGTACCTTGTGGGTTGTGTTATGGGCAAGGGGATTTTAGTTAAGTTTCGTTGGGGTTTTTTTGAGTTTTGTTGTTTTGCCGTTTTGTGAGTGTGTTGTTGTGTTGTTTTTCATTTTGAGTAGATATGTTTGTACCTTGTGGGTTGTGTTATGGGCACGGGGATTTTAGTTAAGTTTCGTTGGGGGATTTTTGAGTTTTGTTGTTTTGCCGTTTTGTGAGTGTGTTGTTGTGTTGTTTTTCATTTTGAGTAGGTATGTTTGTACCTTGTGGGTTGTGTTATGGGCACGGGGATTTTGGTTAAGTTTCGTTGGGGGATTTTTTGAGTTTTGTTGTTTTGCCGTTTTGTGAGTGCGTTGTTGTGTTGTTTTTCATTTTGAGTAGATATGTTTGTACCTTGTGGGTTGTGTTATGGGCATGGGAATTTTGGTTAAGTTTCGTTGGGGGGTTTTTGAGTTTTGTTTCCTCGTTGGATGCCCCTAACAAATTTATATATATAGATGTACAAACCCTCTAACAGCTGGAAATAAATATTCCCTTGTTCTTTAATAGCAGGGCTTTATATTCTGTTTTCTTTTAACTGAAAACAGAAACACTGGCAGCAGCCTTCCATTACATTTCAAATAGTAAACAACACTTTTAAAAACATTTTCTTTTTAGAGGCAGAGGTGTCGTCATAACACCTATATTTCTTCACTATGGCGCTCCCATTGATGAGATCCAGAATATAATCATTAATTTATTACATGAAGTGAGAAATCTTTCAATATAATTTTTTGAAATTAACCTTTAACTTTCTAAACTTTGGAATGTTCAACAGCTGGTTCATATTTTTATTCATAGTCCATTTTAGGCCTCTCTTGTCTGATTATTCAACTGACCTTTATTTAATTTATATCATTGTTTATAATGGATCCCCACAAACAAAGCATCTATTTTATTTTCTAGAAACTGATGATCTCTAATATAATGTCTAAATGTTTTTATACATCACAATAAAAACATTCCTATATAGTTGGCATAAGTATATTCTCCAAATGCAACCCTCTTCATAAGACACTTAGGACCTCATCACATTGAGGTCCATGTAGCAGGCAATAGCTGGGGGATTAATCATTCAGTGTGGTGAATCTGGCAGGCAGTGGGGGGGGGGACCATTGCCCTGTGTAAGGGAGATTTAAGGAACAAGGGGTCCCTTAACGCATGTGTGACAGGGGGGAAAACCTTTCTATCCCACCGCTGCCACCACCTTATTAGAGAACGCTGACCGATCACCTTGTGTGACAGGAATTTGTGTGAGGGAATAACTAATGATGGAAGAGACCGATAACACTGGTAGATTTTTGCCGCCACCACCTCAATTTTATTGTTTGAGGAAACAAAGGTGTGAATGTATTTGAGGTAATATGCACCTTGGCTTCTGGTTCTTCTTTTTGGGCTCCTTTGCTTGCTGACTGGACTATAAAGAGGTTTTTAGGCTGACTTGGTTTCACTAAGTATGACAGACCGACGCAGACATCAGTTAACGATGAACTAATAACAGGTTTATTGAACTTCAAGAAGATGACAACTCATAAAATGAGAGGTAATTCTGTTACTGAGGCTTAGGCTTACTAGACATAAAGTTTCTACAGAAGGTGTAGCTTTTACTTGAAGTGAGTTCCCTTCTTCACACTATTCAACTCTTTGAAACAGTGGGTTTCTAAGATCAGTCCTTCTGACTGTCTTACAGAGTAACCAGACTTTCTCCAGTCTATTCTCCACTATAGGGCAATAGGCCTTCTTGTATTATCTCCTAAATACAAGCTGACAAGTCTTCTCACTGACTATCCTAGTACAGTAATACTGAAGCCCTTGTCCCTTTCTTATTCCCTAACAGCTTGACTCACTCAAAAGTTTCCTTCTCCCTGTCTAAATCCTACCTCTCTGTTAAAATCCTTCCCCCTGCTCTGTTATAATCTTTCACTCTCTGTGTTAGAATCCATCTCTCCCTCCTGTCAGAAGTGACAGCCTTTTTCACTCTCACCCAACTCCTCCCCTTGGTGCTTAAACCAATCAGGAGTTGGCTGACTCCTCCCCTGCCTTCTTGCCTCTCCCAAGATGTCAGCTATTTCTAAGCTTCCCTACCAAGATGGAGACTCAGCCCACTGACTCTCAGGCTTCGGCCTAGCCAGCAAAGGTTAGAATCTGTTACACCCTGCATCCCGCATTGTCCATGTTGCCCCTTACCTTATCCCATGGCGAGGAGAAGAATGGGCTTTCCCCCCATTCTTCTGAATACGCACACAGGAAGTGTCCCGTATTCTCTGGATAGCATCCTAGCACACTGCCAGGATGCTTTCTTTATGGAGCCCCACAGGAAGTAACTGTATGTCATATAATGGACTTCATCAAGGAAGCGTCCTGGAAGCATGTCTGTGTGCTGTCTCCTTCTCCCACTTACCTTTTTGTCCTTAACTTTTGTCGATGTAAGGGAGAGCTCATCTACACCAGACAATTTAACCCAGTGTAAGTATGCCCCAAATGTTTTACAGGGCTGGAGCAGCATGCAACTCACCTCCTTTATGTCACCACTGTCCCTGCTCCTAGCTTGCCACCAAGCTCCATGAAATCTCCTGGCCATTGTGGACACCTCTGATGACATCAGAACAGGGTGCCCATATGATCAGCACAAAAGAGGGGCATGGAGCTCCATGGTGAGCTAGGAGATGTGATGCAGAACATAGACATAAACTGTCCCCTTCCTCTGTGCTGATGAGTACAGGAAAAAGATTATGGTGCTAGTATCCAGCCTGGACAGTGGAATGGGACAAATTAGATTTGATATAGCTGTCCAGACTTCCCTGAAGATTAGGGATACTCTTGAGTTTCAGCAAACTCAAGACACAACTTCTCTCAATGTGGGGCAAGTGGGTTTAAACAAAAAAAAAGTCAAGATGCTAAGTGGAATTATATGTGTTATGAAGACATCTGGCCTTCTATTTGAGATTATTCTGAAGCTACCCCCCCCCCCCCCCCCCCCACACACACACACACTCACACTTTTTATTTTTGCCATGTGGGTGCCTCATTCAAATGTTATCAGAGATGCTCTCAATAGCCAAAAGCTCAGAGCAAGCTCCATGGTTGGCTAGGAACTGCAGTGGTACTAAGATGAACAATGCACCTGGATTTGGCATGAACATGCCAGATCCAGGCATCATCTGGGGCATATAGACAAGCTCCTGGCATTTCCTTTGTTTATGAACATATGCAACAAATTACAATAGTATTCCTTTCATACCACATTACAATTGCTGCATATCTCAAACAATTGTTGAACAGATGTTGCACCATGTTAGCTATGAAAATTGTGGAAAAACATAATTTTGAATAATCTTGATTTTTAATTTAAAAGCATGCTGATGTTGGGTGTCATAAAACTATATGCCGCTACATTTTGAGAAGAGATCTGTGAAAAAAAATTAAGAACCCCTGCCCTAGACCAACATTCAAGTCACTAAACCTTGCTGGATCTTTCTTGTTATAGATCAAGGCTAAGCAACTTGTCACCAAGGACCTCTTCACATGTTGTTCCGTTTCACAAGCAAATGCCAGCAAAATAGCAGGAGCATGGGGTGCCTTGTATCACCCTGTGCACCCTCCCTCCTTCCCCCATCATATGGTGGGGGCAGGACAAGGCGCATTGGCACACTGTCCCCATCAGATGGACAAAAGGGTGGCAACACAAGTTGCTCTGTTGCCCTTCTTCCCATCATATGGGGAAAAGGAGAGGAAAATACGGGTAGTTCAATTGGAGCTACCCAAAAAACACTTTCCTCTCTATCATGGCAAAGGGAGCATCTTGCAATTATTCTCCTTCACTTTGGGAAGCCACCGTCATCTGATGATGCTCATCAGGTCCCATCCAAAAGAAGAAAAAGGGGCCAAAAAAAACCAACAACGCTGTGTGAAGAGCTCCAGAGTGAACCTTTATCCACCAACTACATGCTATGACTTGCAATATGGGTGACCATTCCTCCTTTTTTGTGGTCCTGGGAAGATAACAAACTTATGAGTTTACTAGGACTGACTATCAGATACAGCTTTATTTGCTGGGTAATATTCAGCTAATGGGTCTCTAATTGGATCGCTCTGTCATAGACTTTGCATTGTTGTTCTAAGAAATAGCGAATAATCCAAGAGAGCAATGGGTGAATGTTATCTGCCTGCTGAATTGAGCTCTCTGATGAAACAATAAGATTTCCCAGGAATGCAAGAAAACCTTGCTCAACATGATTGTTTAGTTTGATAGAGCTGCCAGGCAGTTCATAAGCAAGATATGAAGGAAAAAACGAAGCCCTGGGGCAAAACAAAAAACCCTGTTAGAGTATGTGGTTCTTAATATTTCATTAATTATTTAAGAACACAAGCTCTAAACTTATATATGTAATTAGATATTGTGGGTTAGCTCATGAAGTATGGCAGTCCTCACTTTGATATAGGTGAATGCAAATCTGCATTTAAGTGGAAGTCCATTAAAAATCCTATTCTCTAATGATTGGCAAGAAATTTACCGTAATGAAGTTCAACACTTTTTTGTTATTGACCTTGATGCTGTTCTGCATCAGCTAAGAATGCATTTTACAGGGTAGTTTCATTCAAAGGAAGGTGTTATTGCAGATAAACTATGGAATAAATAATTCACTCTCTTTAGAAATTCTCCTTTTTTCACTTTATATTGTAAATCCTCCAGAGATTTGGTGGTTTCCACTGAGCTAAGGCTGCTGAAATTGGATTCAGAAGTGAGCGACAATTTTAGAAGAGTAAGAATGCCACATATGCTGTCTCTTTACCACAGAAGTCCACTTTAAATGCAAAGACCTCTTTTAAGGATTTGCTTAATCATCTTGAGAGAGGGAATGAGAGAGAGAGAAAATGTTTGATGATCTAGTTAAGCTTTTAATTCATGTGACATATCCCATCCAATTATAGTCTCCTGATCCTTCATTTTTCTGGGGGATGATATGATAGCATGTGCCATTAATGGTTCCGAATGCTTTCGAGTGAGGATCCATCTGTTACACAGAAGAAAATGTTAGACTGAAGTGGTAAAATTCATATCATACTGTAGAAATGTGCTCTTGCATTTTTTTTAAAGTCTCTTTGTGTGAAAACTAAAAACTCAACCAACTAACTGAAACATATATAAGCACGAACACAAATCTCCCCTCTATAGCAGGGTAGCACATTTGGAAGAAGAATATGCTAAAGCTATTTGTGGAAATGTGTTTTTTCTTCTTACATTAAAGCATTTAAAAATTGGCTTTCCACTTGAAATCTTTTGTTGCCAGAGCCATAGTTTTAATAATTTCTCAAATTTCTACCTCAGTGGATAGCTCTTAGTTCATTCATACACAATAAGCTCCTGTTTTTTTTGTTTTTTGTTTTTTGTAATTTGAATCTAAGACCTATGTTGTATAGAAAACAGCACAACAGCTTTCAATTAATGGACAGTTACTAAGGACACTAAAACAACACACTTTAATTCATGTGTTATAATTGAATTGGCTGTGCCACAGCCAGGAATATTTTTAGGGTTTTTAAAAAAAAAATAAAAAAAAATAAAACACTATCAGCTGCCAGAAAAGAAAATGACAAGCCAGTTTGTTGCCTTTTCCCAGGCAATGCCCACTGGAAAACTATGCATATATCTGTGCCACTTAAGTGAACAAACACTTCTGTATAATCTCTTAGCATTTCAGAAGCTGATGTGGCAAACCCTCTGAATTTTGGATCTTCACCCCATTCTAAACCCAACTCAATATGAAAGTTTCTATCATGTGGGGATCCTGGGAATCATGTGGGGATCCTGGGAACACACAATCAAAGCATTCATGACAGCCATCCACCCTCTTTTTAAAAACCTACAGAGAAGGAAACTTCACCATACCCCAGGGTAGCATATTTCACTGTCAAATGATCAATAACCCAGTGATGCCGGCCATGAAAGCCTTCGACAATGCAATGTTTAACTGCATTATATGGGTGTGCTAGGTGTAAATTGGTTGTTAGTGTAAGTCCATCAAATTTCATAATAAGGAGTTCAGGGTTTAATCTGGCACAATGGGAACCACTGATCTCCTATGTGTGTTTTGAAGGAACATGGGAACACCAGAAGCAATGTATCCTAAAAGAGATGGTATCTTATTTGAAGCAGGTTACAGCATTACTAAAACATAAACACATAATCATTTTAAAACACTCCGTAAATAAACATACAGTATTAAAACATACTTCCATAAAATACTTATCAAAATAGACAAAACAAAAACAAGGCATACAGTGTAGTTTAAAATTCACAATTAAAACTGTCTGGGTAGGCCAGCCATAAGAGACAGGTTTTCACTTGTATCTTAAATTCTGATCCAGGTGTCGGAGCTCTGCCAGCAGGTCATTCCACAGTCATGGGACAGCCAATGAAAAGATCCTCTGAGTGGTGGTTGGCAATCGGTTTTTGGCTAGCTGGAGTAACTGCCCAGAGGACCTAAGTGTGCTGGGCGGATTGTATGGAAGAAGGCGATCCTTTAGGTAATCTGGATTCAAACCATGTAGGGCTTTAAAGGACAAACTCAACAACTTATACTTTGCATGGAAACGAATTGGCAGCTAGTGGAGTGATTTTAGGATAGGTGTAATATGCTCGGTCACTCCTAGATGTTTCCGTAACCAGTCTGGCTGCCGTATTTTGAAACAGCTTCCCAACTTGAAACAGTTTCCAAACTTGGTACAAAGGTAGCCCAGTGTAGAGCACATTGCAGAAGTCCAACCTTGGGGTTAGTAATGTGTGCACTACCCTCTTCAGGTCCTCTAAATCTAGGAAGGGGCGCAGTTGGCATATCATCCCAAGCTGGTAGTAAGCACTCCTGGCCATCACATCTACATGGGCTGACATTTGGAGAGATGGATTCAGGAGCCCTCCCAAACTGTGAACACAGTCTTTCAAGGGGAGTGTAACCCCATCCTGGACTGGTGGACATACCTCCACCCCCAGATTAGGACCCTTGATGGCAAGAACCTCTGTTTTGTCTGAATTCAGTTTCAATTTGTTTTTCCTCATCCAGCCTATTACCTCCTTCAAGCATTCATTCAGAAGAAACATGTGTTCGGGAATCTGAGTTGTTAGGCTCAAAATAACCCTCAGTTAGGGCAATTCCACCAAAACATAGCAGATTACTAGGGAGACTTATGCAGTCCAGGGATGAAACCCAACACACTGTCCTTAGCTGTAGCTGCTTTTGAAGGCATGGAGAAATGTATTTGGGTGTCATTAGCATACTGATAACACCCTGATCCATGCCTATGGATGATCTCTCCCAATGGCTTCATGTAAATATTAAAAAGCATTGGGGATAGAATGGCACCTTGTGGTATACCACACACCAGCTCCTTTTTTGAGGAGCAGCTACCTTCAAGTGCCACCATCTGGAACCTCCTTGAGAGGTACAACCGGAATCACTGCAGCACAGTGCCTCCGATAGCCAACCTTCCCAAGTGTTCCATAAGGACACCATTGTGGATAGTATTGAAAGCTGATGGGAAGTCTAGAAGCACCAACAGGGACACATTCCCCCTGTTGGTGTTGAGATGGAGATCATCCACTAAGGTGACCATAGCAGTTTCAACTCCGTATCCTGCTCTGAAGCTGGTTTGAAATGAGTTAAGAAAGTACCCCCACCTTTAAAAAAAACAGGAAGGAACAGGGCAGGATTGGACAAAATTGGACAAGGAAGGCTACTCAATGTCATGCTAAGGAAGTAATGCTACCCCTCTATTCTGCTTTGGTTAGACCACAACTGGAATATTGTGTCCAATTCTGGGCACCACAATTCAAGAGAGATATTGACAAGCTGGAATGTGTCCAGAGGAGGGCGACTAAAATGATCAAGGGTCTGGAGAACAAGCCCTATGAGGAGCGGCTTAGGGAACTGGGCATGTTTAGCCTGAAGAAGAGAAGGCTGAGAGGAGATATGATAGCCATGTATAAATATGTGAGAGGAAGCCACAGGGAGGAGGGAGCAAGCTTGTTTTCTGCTTCCTTGGAGACTAGGACGTGGAACAATGGCTTCAAACTACAAGAGAGGAGATTCCATCTGAACATTAGGAAGAACTTCCTGACTCTGAGAGCCATTCAGCAGTGGAACTCTCTGCCCCAGAGTGTGGTGGAGGCTCCTTCTTTGGAAGCTTTTAAGCAGAGGCTGGATGGCCATTTGTCAGGGGTGATTTGAATGCAATATTCCTGCTTCTTGGCAGGGGGTTGGACTGGATGGCCCATGAGGTCTCTTCCAACTCTTTGATTCTATGATTCTATGATTCTATGCTTAGTAGAATCATCTTGGCAAAAAAGTAGGATTTATTATTAATTAGTTAAACAAAAGAACATCTGAATAACTCTTTTACAAAGATACTATCCATATAGATCCCCATGCTAACTCTCGGCAGACATCAAGCATCCTTGAGATTCATCATAATTGAGGCTTCAACAATTTGTTAAAGTAGTCTACACTCCCAAGAGAATTTTAGGTAAGCTCAACATTGCAAATTCTTTCTGTAAGGGAGGAGTGTTCCCAAAGTATTAATGACATGTAATCTCTTGTGGGCTGCTAATCGAAAGATTAATTGTAAATTATTCCAAAATCTTTCTCGAGATTCTTGTTACTTCTTATGAAAAAAAGACATACCTGTATTAGAATATGAATTCTCTCTCACTCTCGCCCCCCTCCCTCTCTCCCTCCCCCCCTCTCTCTGCAAATAATTGATATACTAGGTCCTTCAAACAATTCAAACCTGTTGATTATCAGACTCAAGGATTTGGAGATTTTTAATTCCTTCCAGTCAAGAAAACTTCCAAAATGAGGACAAAGTATATATGGGTGAGGATTGTTCTTTTTGAAAGAATTTACCGAAATTCATAAATTTAATCATGTTCAAATTAGATCACATGGAAAAATGGAAACCACCAGATATTCCTGAAGTCAAAAAATGAAAATGTACTAGAGGTTAAAATAACTGTGTTCATCTGTGGAGAGAGGTTATTTTCTATTAAGACATCATATAGCACTGGGCAATTTCTTGAATAGAAATTCTAATATATTATATGAAATTGAATGTTTATCTCTATGATAAACTGTTTGATCCTTAAGCACCAGGACAACAACTATGTGCATTTGGGTTTATGGCTAATGGTTTACATAGCCATAAACTATTATGAAGCGATTCAGCTTCATAGTAGTAAAAAGCATCTTAATAAGTCATTCATTTAAAAATAGCCTCTGTTAGTATCTGATCATTGCAAGGACATTTATTTTACATCAAATATGCTTTGAATATGCTGTGATCCTTTTAAGTGCCTTGGCAGAAGAACTGAATCTATCTTTCTTTAAATAGCAGAAAGGAAATCACTAATTCACACTCCAAAGAAATATCTTCAGAAAACCTGGAACTCCTTTTTGTGTTCTTTTCATTTATTTTATTTTTTTGCTTTGCTCTTTTACCATTTTCATATAGTTCTTCAAAGTGCAACACTAAAAATAAATGTCAGAAATGACAGGCTTTGATTACCTCAAATCTACAGGCTCTGATTCTCAGCAATATCTGAATAAACATATACACCCCTCCCATTTGTCTGTGAGAGTCTGTGTAGACTATAAAAACTCAGGTTCTATCTATTATACTTAGATGTTGCTGATCAACTAGTCGCTGAAGTGGACTGTCAAAATGTTTAGCACTTGCTATGAGCAGTAGGTTTTTCTAAAGCTCTTCTTAGTAGTTGTAATAGTACCAATGTGAGTTAGGCAGTAGCAATGAATGCCAAAGCTAGAGGCTATATTTTAGAGGTAGGAGATGACAGAACCTCCTCAGAGTACCATATTGTTTGTCTAGAAAAAGATTTAGTTCCTTCAGAACTGTAGGAATAACTTTAAAGAAATAACAGAAAAGCAAATAATAAAATATCCAAAATTACAAAGCGTCAATACTTTCATTGGCCACATTGGCTACACAGCGGTATTATTATTATTATTATTATTATTATTATTAACTTTATTTGTACCCTGCTACCATCTCCCCATGGGACTCGGTGCGGCTTACATGAGGCCAAGCCCAAACACAACAATACAAGCGGTAAAACATCAATACAAACAATTAAAAAACATAGACAATAAAATACACAACATTATCAAAAAAACAACACATAATTAAAAACAGTGGGAAAGCCAAATGTAGAGTTAAAATTGGAAATAATGCTGGGCCATGAACGAAAGATGATACTAGTGTTTGTGGAGGGCATACAAGCAGACTCAGAGAAATGTAAAGTGCTTTGGAGGACAAAGTGCTATGGGGTCATTATTCCAGGCAGGCACTTTTGCACTTTACATGTAACTGAGTTTTAAAATACCCTTTCTCATATCCCCACACAAAGACTCCCTGCTCAAATATAATGTAACACATGAATGAGAAGTCTCCTTCCTACCTGTTGTCTACCATATCCTGGCTTTTTAAAATTCTAAAGGATGCCTCTACCATGGTTTAATCTAGTGCAACAAATGTCCCCAGTGTTTATAGAATAAAAACAACATCATAATGGCAGTAAGTGGCACAGATCTATGAACTGAGGGTGGAGGATTTGAAATAAAAAGGAAAACTAGGAGGAAGCAGAGTAAATTGGACATGCAAACAATGACTTAGACTGGGAGAGAAACACAATAGCAAGCCATTCATTTACTGTAACAATATCTCAGAACTTTTCCTAAAAGCAAGCCAGTCCTCTCTCTGAATGGGAAGAGCACTTCCAATAGGTGGTATTGTAAATAATAGCCTATTATGACCTAGAATATCTACAAATTCATGCAAATGAATCCTTTAGAAACTCACAATTACAAAAACCAATTTAGCATGCGCAGTGCCCAGGGGAGGAAGTACACACGCAATGCACTCTGGGAACTGTAGTTCTAGAATGCGGCCTACCCACTGACACTGAAGCCCCGGCCTGGGAGTTGGAGCTTGGCCAGCTGTGCTCACTGGGGGCCAGGATGCTGCGCAACCTGCGGAGGCTGCCCGGGAGGCCCCCACTGTGTGCCTTCCTGGCCCAGCCAGGAGAGGCCTCGGCCCAGCTCTGCCGAGGACAGCCCATCGGCCACCGCAATGCCCGGTCCAGGCCGCCCCCGCACACCGCCGTCTGGCTCTGCCATCGGCGAGGAAGGGGAAGGAGGGAAGGAAGCGGGAGAGGGAAGGAAGGACGGAAATGAGGGGAAGGGGTGTAAATAGCAAGGAAGGAAGGAAAGAAGGAAAGAAAGAAGAACAGTGGGAAGGGGAAGGGAAGGAAGGAAGGAAGGAAGGAAGGAAGGAAGGAAGGAGAAGTTGAGAAGGTATATGAAACAAGAAAGGAAGAAAAGAAAGAAGAAAGGGAGAGAAGGAGGATGAGAAAGAAGGGAGAAAGGAAGGAAGGAAGGAAGAAGAAAGGAGGGAAGGGAAGGTGTATGAAGGAAGGAAGGAAGGAAGGAAGGAAGGAAGGAAGGAAGGAGAAGTTGAGAAGGTATATGAAAGAAGAAAGGAAGGAAAGAAAGAAGAAAGGGAGAGAAAGAGGATGGGAAAGAACGGAGAAAGGAAGGAAGGAAGGAAGGAAAGGGAGGGAGGGAGGGAGGGAAAGTATATGAAGGAAGGAAGGAGAAGTTGAGAAGGTATATGAAAGAAGAAAGGTGGGAAAGAAAGAATATATAGAGAGAAGGAGGATGGGAAAGAAGGGAGAAAGGAAGGAAGGAGGAAAGGAAAGAAAGATAGAAAAAAGAAGAAAGGGAAGGGGAAGGGAAGGAGTCAAGAGGAAGGAAGGAAGGAAGGAAGGAAGGAAGGAAGGAAGGAAGGAAGGAAGGAAGGAAGGAAGGGGAATTTGGGAAGGGGAAGAGAGGGGAAAAAGCGAAGGAAGAAGAGAAAGGGAGGGAAGAAAAGAATGAAAGAAAAGGAAGTCTGGAAGTCAAGAACGAAGGAAGGAAGGAAAGAGATAGAGAGGGAAGAAAGGAGAGAAAGAGGAAGGAAAAAGGGAGGAGGAAGGAAAGAGGAAGAGAAGGAAGGAGGAGAGAAGGAAAGAAAAAAGGGAAGGGAGGAAAGACGGAGCAAAGGAAGAAGAGAAAGAGGGAGAGAAAGAGGGAGGGAAGGAAAGATATAAAGAGAAGGAAGGATGGGAGCAAAAAGCTAAGGAAGGAAGTAAACAGGTAGAGAAGGAAGAAAGGAAAGAAGAAAAGGAGATGAAGGAAGGAGTGAAAGAAGGAGAGAAAGAGGGAGAGAAGGTTGGCCACAGCAACGCGTGGCAGGTAAAGCTAGTAACATATAATTATATGTTCAGGAATCAACTAGGCTAATAGTAATAACTATTAGTCACAAACATTGTACAAATTCTGAAATGCTTTCCAGATCACGATGTACTATGAATGCACCTATTTCCACTTATTGATTTATTATTTTATATATGTATGCATATTCATTATTATTATTATTATTATCATTATTTGTACCCCGCTAGCATCTCCCGCAGGACTCGATGCGGCTTACACAGGCCGGAGCCTCAAAACACAATACAATAAAAGACATAACACAATACTAAACAAAGCAAATCAAAGCAATCAAGCAAAATAACAACAATAACTACCTCAAGACACAATTAAAACTGGTTCGGCCGGCGCAATGGGGTACAGGGGTTAAAATGCTGAGATGGCAGGAGGAACATGGATTAAAAGGTGCGGTGTGCAGTAACATCGGTTGTGCTAAAGTGCTTCTAGGACTTGGGAAGGGGGAAATTCCTAATCTGGGAAGGCACATCGGAACAGCCAGGTTTTTAGGTTCCTTCTGAAAACTGCTAAAGTAGGGGCCTGTCGGAGATCTTTTGGAAGGGCATTCCAAAGTCGGGGGGCCGCCACAGAGAAGGCCCTGTCCCGTGTCCCCACCAAACGCGCTTGCGATGTGGGTGGGATCACGAGCAGGGCCTCCCCAGATGATCGGAGTGAGCGTGTGGGTTCGTAGATGGAGATGCGGTCACGCAGGTAGGGTGGTCCCAAACCGTTCAGGGCTTTGTAGGTGAGCACCTGCACCTTGAATTGGGCTCAGAAAATGAATGGCAGCCAGTGGAGCTCCTTAAACAGAGGGGTAGACCTCTCTTGATAATGGGCCCCGGTTAACATCCTGGCTGCTGCCCGCTGGACCAATTGAAGTTTCTGAGCTGTCTTCAAGGGCAGCCCCACGTAGAGCGCATTGCAGTAATCCATTCTAGAGGTGACCAAGGCGTGGACCACCCCGGCCAGATCTGCCTTCACGAGGTACGGTCGCAGCTGGCGCACAAGTCTCAGTTGTGCAAAGGCCCTCCCGGATACCGCCGACACCTGAGCCTCAAGTGTAAGCGAAGAATCCAAGAGGACACCCAAACTGCGGACCTGTGGCTTCAGGGGGAGTGTAACACAGGTTGCCACCCTATACCCCGATCCAGTTTACGATCGACCAGGAGGACCTCTGTCTTGTCGGGATTGATCTTCAGCTTGTTCTTCCTCATCCAGATCGACACAGCGGCCAGGCACTCGTCCAGCACCCGGGAAGCCTCCTTGGAATTAGGTGGAAAAGAGTAGTAGAGTTGTGTGTCATCCGCATAAAGATGGCACCCAACTCCAAAACTCTGGATGACCTCTCCCAGCGGTTTCATGTAGATGTTGAAGAGCATGGGCGACAAGATAGAGCAATGCGGGACCCCACAGGTCAAAGGCCAGGGATCAGAGCAGGCGTCTCCCAGCTTCACCATCTGGGTGCGTCCCTCCAGGAAGGACCGGAGCCACGACAAAACCGTGCCCCCGAGGCCCATCCCAGAGAGACGACCCAGAAGGATACCATGATCTATGGTATCGAAAGCCGCTGAGATGTCCAAGAGAACCAGCAGAGTCACACTCCCCCTGTCCAGCTCTCTGCGGAGGTCATCCACCAAGGCGATTCATGAAAAACTGGATGCTGTGCATCCATTAAAATACTTTTTGAACTATCTAACTCATGTGTGCCATGCAAGAGTGAGGGATGGAAAATGGAAGAGACCAATCAAAGTCAAGAATAACAAGTTATGCTTCATATGTTAGGAATATCTTTCTAACTGATTAAGCAGAACTTAGGCTTTGATGGGTCATCAAGAATAAGGTGGTATCTTAATAGTCTTCACATATTTTTTGAGTCATCCTACAGCTCTGCCATTAACTGCTGAAGTCAGAGTCACAAATTAAACAGGAAAATTCATTTATTTATTTGTTTACAATATTTCTGTCCCATCTTTCTCGAACCTGAAGGTGACTCAAGGTGGCTTACAACTGGCAGCCTTTCGATGCCTCAACAATATCCAATTAAGACCACATTTAAAACAGAATTATAAAATACATACAGTAAGACCTTTAAAAACATACAAAAACCAAGCTCTTTGTGCCACTACTCTCCATGGTTAAACTGTATAACTTGTATGGAATAATGCATAAAATTAAAACTATTTTTAGCATTACACACATAGAGTGAAAATGGCACAGTGTGTTAAACAGAAAGCCCTTCCACATAAAGCTTCCCAAATGCTTTCTAGACTAGAAGGGCTTTCACATGGCAGTGGAAAGACAGTAAAGATGAAACTAGCCTAACCTCCCTAAGAAAAGGCTTCCAGAATATGATAGGTGTAATAAAACTACCTTTTTAGTCGGCTAGGCCGAAGCCTGCATTGCAGTGTTTGGCCTCCTGGTTGTTGAGCAAAGAAGGAGGAGGAGTCAGGCTGACTCCTGATTGGGTGTAACAATCAGGGGTGGAGTCAGCTGGATGGAGGGAAGGAGCTGTCTTATCTGACAGAAAGGGAAGAAGAGTCTGGGAGTGAGACAGAGAGAGTTGGATTTTAGAGAGCAGGGAACTGACAGAAAGGAAAGAGCTTTTAGCTAGTCTCTAGGTTAGGGAATAAGGAGAAGACATTAGGCTAGAGCTTTACTTAGTTAGAGAGACTAGTAAAGGACAGCTGTGTCTTATTGAGCCTAGGAGAGGTTTCAAAGATACCTTATAACCCTGTGTGAGAGGCAGACTGAGGTCTGTGCTCTGTGTAAAACTGTGTCTAATAATAGAACAGTTGATTATAGAGACTCAAGCTGAGAAAGCTATTCTGTCAGGAGAACTGTTTGTGTTCAAGCAACCAAGTTACTGCAACTGCATCAAGATTTTGTACCACTCATTCCAACGAGTTGTTGTTATTCTCAAGTTAAAATAAACTCTTTATTAGTTTACTCTTAACTGTTGTTCGCCTCAATCCATTCGCTTCCCTCAGAAATCATTCTCTCAACACATCTTTTAATCTCCAGTCAGCCATTGAAGTTCAGGAGCTCAAACATCCTTTTATTTAAAATACAATCACACCCTTTTTGGTTCCTCAGGCCGGCAATTCTGAGGTGGTGGCAGCTATTTTCTACCAAGTACATCGGTCACTTAGGCTTAGCCTTTTGTTCCACGCTATATATCAAAGGGCGGAGGTGTGATCGTGGTGTCCACCCTGCCAGAGATATCCCTCTAATTCCTTTATATTGGTGGTAGTGGTGGGATTGGTTGTTTCCCCCCTGCCCCAGGTATCTTTAATTCTATTATAATAGGAGATAAAGAGAAGGCCATCTCTCCCATGTTCCCATGTGCCTCTGTGAAGGTGGTAAAATCAAGGAAAGTGTGCCTCTCAAGGATATTGTGATTCATTTGGGGGGGGGGGGAGTCAGATAACCTAGACCTGAGTCATCAAGATCTTTATAAGTCATAATTAACACTTTGAATTGTGCTCAGAAACAGATTGGCAGCCAGTTGGAGCAGTTATAACAAGTTGGGCTGAATTCATACAAAAACTATATCCCATTCTGCCAAGATTGATCCTATCATGTTATCTCCTCTGAATCTAAATTTAAATTGGACTTGAAAGCCACAGTGTTCCCCAACCCAGAATCATCTTAATACAAAGTAATGTTTCTACCTCTTTACATATTTACTGTATTACATTATTGCAGGTTACCTAAATTTCACCAGAAGTTAGGTACTGGACACAGTAAGAGGGGTTTTCATATCTCATCAGAAAATATTGTTAAGGACTAGAAAACAAAAGAAGGCTGTGTGAGGGTGAAAACAGACAGGACACCGAGTTGGTCATAAGAATCTGTTATCACATTTACCCTTCACTAATGAACTGTTTTAGATATGCAAGTCTTGATAGAACAAGTGGGAAAATAGGAGAGAACTGGTGCTTGGTTGTTGGGAGTCCTAAAGTTAAAAGGAAGGTGGGATCAGGCTCTGTGACATGCTTCTGGTGAGATTCTTGAGGCTTAAAAGGAAAATGGAATAGAACAAAAATATAAGACCATGTAAGGTAACAATGATCGACCTAGGCAGCACCAGGCTTATGTTGACTAATAAATAAAATAAAATAAAGGCTCGACAGAGAATGACAGTGTGCTTCAAAGAACTTTAGAAGGAATGGTTGCTCAGCAACTGCTCTGCATGTTGTCTTCAATTTCCTCTCCAAGTCAAACAGGTTTCATTATCAGACTTTTGCCTTACTGAGAGTCTGGATATTCCTTGTGTCATTATTGATTGTTCTTTAGAAAGAGGACTGGGTACACATTGCATGCACATGTGCTTAATAAAGCTCTAATGCACATTAAAAGAATGTCTCCAGAGCTGCTGTTTATAGAAAAGTTATGTCAGGTACATGTTTAAGGAACTTTGGTCAAAGAAGCAGCGGAGGCAAGGCTCAGGATCTCAGGTTCCCCTACAGAGTTTTGGTGGAAGAGAACATGTATTTGAAACTTGCAGGGGGAAAGGATCACCTCCCTTTCTCATATCTCTTCTGCCCTTCTTTCATGTATAGTTTGCTGAAACAACATTTCCCATAAAATCAAATATGAGGGTGGGTTCTGATATTCAGATTTCTGTCTAACACATTGTTAAGATATGAAAAAAGAACACAAGCAGGATTCTGAACTGGTGCTGTCAATAAGACAAAGTCTTAAGGTCTACTGCCTTAAGGTATCCACCTTAAGGCAGCAGACCAGTGACTGAATAAATTGTGACCCATTGGATGTCAAAGGGTGGCTACTAGGCATGTGCCATCCTAGTTTCTGTTAAAAATGTGTTTTTTTTATTTTCTGACATATGTATTTGTTGAGATTAATTTCACGATTCAGCAGCAGATCAGTTGCACAACTTCAGCGCTTTCCAGTAGCTTCTTCCTGCACAGTCAACTGCTTCCACAGACTGCAGTCACTCTGGAACTCTTTTACAGACACTTGAGCACATGCCCAGCCATTGTCAGTTTTACTATTGTTTTCCCCTCCATTCTAGATGACACTACAAACTTACCACAGCACACGGTTATATCTTGTCTTAGCAGACAGGTTCTTTTAATAAATTACACAGAGCCTTCGACGAACAGCATCACAGCACAAGGAGAGAGTATACACTCTACATGACTTCCTTATATACAATTCTGTACAATTACACATAGCAATCTCTTATTGTTTCCCAACTCATTAACGTAACTCAGACCCAGGATTATATCATTCACAATCACCTGGACCAGGCCAGAACACATTCCCCAAATGAAGTTCTATATACAGTTAATGCATGACTCAGCATTTCCAATAGAAGCCTATTAGCAGTGCATGACTCAGCTATATTACATTACAATACATTGTAAAACTTGACAGTATTTAATGACTTAAACATACACCCCAACATCAACAAATATATGCATGTACATTATACATGGCAAATATGCTCAAGTGGAAGACTTTGAGTTCAGTTTATTCTTTTTGAATATGTATGTCAAGCCTAACACCCTTACATCTTTCTGACCCATCTACCTCACATCACCACTGCTATCAA
This sequence comes from Anolis sagrei, assembly GCF_037176765.1. Taxonomy (NCBI): domain Eukaryota; kingdom Metazoa; phylum Chordata; class Lepidosauria; order Squamata; family Anolidae; genus Anolis; species Anolis sagrei. Next base: position 100,862,713 of record NC_090023.1, on the reverse strand, counting down.
AGAGGATTATTGTTATATGACACATTTTCTGCTACTTTGATCAATGAACCTGGCTACATTTTGTACTGATTGGTTTTTAGTTCCAGTATCTCAGCTCTTACGATACTGAGAAAACAATTACCTTTAGAAACACAGATGCTCACAGTAGTAGTGTAGCTTATTATTTCCAGAAGCTTTGTGACTTTTAACAGCTCCAAAACAGGCAGAAGCTGAACTCTGCAAACTATTTCCTATTTCTGCTTCTCTTAAAGACTTCAGTGTGATTTCTATAGTTGTTCATCTGCTACCAGCATCATAACAAATGACTGAGGGTGAGATGGGCATGATGAACAAAAAAAAAAAAAAAGCTAGTTACTAATCTAGGGAAGGAATCTCCTTACTAAGCATGTTACTTTCACTTCCTTACTGTATTATCTTTTGATAGATCTAAGGTAGGAATACAAAATCCATTTTGGTCCTGAAAACAAATTTCATTGTAAGTTCTCAGGTGCAATATTCTTATGGGGGCAGGGAGTTAGGGGTAAGGCTGTCGGCCAAAGCAAAATAGCTTCTTATCCATTTGCTCCAGTGAGTCGCCTGAGGGCTGAGAAAAGCGGTATATAAATAAAGTAAATAAATAAAGTAAATAAACTATTTCTATGCATGTAAATGAGAGATCCTGTTCCTTACATAATCTAAGCTTCAAATGAGATATCCTGTTATGTATGGGCTCTTTGCTTGTCCCCTTTCTCAAATATTCGCTTTTTCTGATCTAAGATTTTTTTTCTTTTGCATGTCTAAGGGAAAAGATGGAAAAATATCCCCTGATTACTTACTTCTCCTCTTCCTTCTGCCCAAGCCCCAGTTTCTTTGCTGTATCAAATTTTGTTGTTCTCAGTGTAGCACTTGGCTTTAGCAAAACTTTTTAAGAATGAATTTTAAAAAATCTGATAGCATGTCTTAATACTTCTTAAATAAAAATGCAATCAGTATATAATATTATATCTTCAAAGAGTTCATTTTTGCATTGAATTGTTTTAGCTGATGATGGTTCTTAACTTTAACAGTGTTCAAAGCTCCAAAGTTAGTGATGACAGTATTTAATACATGCTGTCTCTTTTTTTATCATTTCTGGAAGAATATTGGTTTAGCTAAGACAACTTCAAAAATCATCTGGTTTTGTTGCAGCTTTCTTATTCTTCTTATCATTTGCTTCTTCTCAAATACTTGAATACACTGACAAAATATCTGTTGAAGTGAACTATATGTGTGCTCAGAAAAAAATTGTAAATTTACTTATAAGTAAGTAAATAATAATGACAGTAAACAGATCTCCACAAAGAAACTTACTGTTTTAGTTTTAAAATACAGTAATCAGAACATTATTCAATTAAACAGTAAAAGAGACCAAATATGTTACAAAAGAACAAAAAGTTATGCCTTCTCTGTTTGAAAGTACTTTGAGATTATGTATTTTGAGCTGACCACACTGCAGTCAACAAAACACCTCCATTTGAGCAACCTCTGCAAATCTATCAGCTCAATCCATCAGAAATGTATTGAGATCATACAACTGATCTATCATTTCAGTAAAGCAGATGCATTAAAAAAAACCTGGGTGCAAATCTAAACTAGAATAAGCTAGCTCTCCACTTCTGTTTCATTTTGTTTGGGTTTTAGGAAGAAATATAGTGTTTTGTTTAATTCAAAATTGACAAGTTTCTTTCAACAGCAGATTTTTCTTCTTCCATGGGTCCAGAATGTGGTTGCCAAATTCATTTTTCCAAAATTTTTTGTCTGCATCTTATGGCCATTATTCTAGTTATTCATATTACCCTACCTCATTACATTGAGGCTGAGAAGCGTCATCTCTCAATTTCTTGACACAGCCAGTATACTGCCAGCATGGAATCCACGAGAGCCCATCAGATGAGTCAGGACTACTTCCGGTGGTGCTCTGTTGGCAGTGTGCCAGCAGCACAGAGAGACAAGAGCCCTTAGGAGTTGGGTGTACACCCAACTCCTCATAGGAGAAGCCAAGAAGTATGCAGGAGGAAGCCAGTGACAGTGGGGAGATATCCTGGGAAGAAATCCCATGACCAATCACAGTAAGGGGATGAAGTGATATGGTGCCACAGGATTTCCCCTGCTGTTCCTCAGTGTCCCCCAGCTTCTTAGCTTCCATGTCATAAGGTCTCTAATATACATTCTAATTATGCCAATTTAAAACAATTAAGTTTAGCATTTTTATCATTATGTTTGGTGCTGGCACCATTTTTATAGTACCTACACATCTCGGAAAAATAGCATAAAGTACCTAAAAAGGTAAGACATAGGGATAATAAATGCAAAATAGATAACAAATCCAAAAGCAGGATGCAGACTGCTACTGGCACATCATTGGAGTTCTCTATCATCTTATGTGTGCATCAGAACTCAGCTTTCTTTCCCCTCCTTTTTGTTGTTGTAATGTATGCAGTTACTAGAGATCTGCAGAAACTGGCACCTTGGACTTTGCTATATGCTGACAATGTCATGCTTGCTTCCGAGGACAAGGAAGAACTTGAATGTCAAGTGCAATCATGGTGTGATCGGTTGGTGCAATTCGGTCTTTGCCTCAACGTCAGAAAGATGGAATACTTGACAACCAACAAGGAGGAGGCTGGTACCATCCAGGTGGACAGGGTGGATCTTCCAAAAGTCAAAACCTTCAAGTATCTCAGATCTACAATAACTTCAGATGGTAACCTCTTTGATGAAGTCACCACACAGATTAATGCAACTTGGATGAAATGGCGCAGGTTGACTCTGCAACAAGAAGATGCCTGATAACCTGAAATCAAATCTATTGAACTGCCATAAAGCCTGCCACAATATATGGAGCTGAATGTTGCTTGGCAACAAAGGATGCAGAACGTCACCAGTGTTATAGAGATGAGGATGATATGACTTACACATGGTGTCATATGCCTTGACTGCATCTGCAACGATGACATCCGACAGTGCTTTGGCATTGCTTCAAGGCATACACCCTGATCAGGCACACAACCAAGTGAAATGGTGCCAAAAAAAAAAAAAGTAAAGCAGACCCCATTATTAAGCAGGACAAAAGCTGAAGGAGAAGAAGAGGAGAAGGAGGAAGAGGAGGAAGAAGAAAAAATGCAAATTAGTCACAATATGAAACTGTTGTTTACACATCTGTAATTAAATAATAGGATTCTGGCCAATATCAGTAATTGCCGAATAGGATTCTGTACCATAGAAATGAGATGGTCCCATTTCTTTGGTTTCAATAAATGATGTATCATTTTTTTATTAGAAGGAGAAGCAAAAGTGCAATTTTAGAACCATGAGTCTCATCTTATAAACAACTAAGAGCACAATAATTTATCAACAATATGACTTGCCTCCTCCATTTTAGCTAGTTCGGTTTCCCAATATTTCATATATATATATATATATATGTAGCTTCACAAAAAGGGGAAGAGAAAAATGGCTAGGGTTGGCACTGTTTGCTTTTAGATGATAAATGCATGTTCCCAGTGCATGTTTTGTTATGGACATAATCTCCAGAAGTGTTTTTATTATGTGAGTGAAAAGGGAAATATATCTTCTAAGATGCTGCCCACAGCCCATTACTTTTGTAAGATCTGTGGGTAAAATACATTACTAGATAATTTAGTAGCCAGTTATTTAGGGGAATCTTTTTATTTCATTAAGTGGTTTTAATCAATTATTCCAACAGAGTAACTGACTAAACACAAGAACCCTACAACCTCTGTTTTATTGTAAACAAACAGAGGGATGGATTAAAGGCAAAAATGAACATTTCCAGCATTCATTAATCTTATGCTGATGCCTAAGCTTGCATACAGCCTGGCAGAAATGCTGATGTTACTAAAAGTTTCAAAAATTGGATCATTAAATTGACTAGAAATGTTTCTGAGAATCAATCAGAGAAATAAGTGTTGACTCTATGAAAAAAAATGCATTCAATAAAAATGCCCTGTTCCCATCAGGCCCTTGTTGTTACCTGCTATATTTCTAGTTTAGTAATGTGAATACGTATCTACCTACCTACCTACCTACCTATTTATATAATGTATGTATGTATGTATAAATATAAACAATACAAAATTAGAAATGTATAATTGCCCCTGCTATATTTCTCATACAATTATATCACTGAAATATTTTGTCTTACTGAAGTTTGATGACTAAAGGAAATGTATGCTGTTCTTTAGGAATATTTGAAACTGTTTTTAAAACTGTGGAAAACAGTTTTCTCAAGCATCTGGAAACTCTGACAAGGACAATATTGAATGATAAAATTCATATAAAGGGCATTTTCTGCACAGATAATAATATTTATTTAGGAAAATTACTCATTTCTTCCTTTGATAACAGAATTAGCCAAGAATTATACTATACCCCTGCACATACTTCTTCAGATATTTGCTCACATAAAATGCACTGTATTATGGCCTATCTGAAGAAATGGCTGTTGAATGTGGTTGTAAGTGAACCATCACTGATTTTCTTGTTTTATTATCTTCTTCAAAAGTATAATGGAGTCAGAAAGATATTACTTGTGAAATCATTTTGCAAAAGAATTTGTATTTCCTAACACAACAGGAACTCAGTCTCTCTTGGCATCTGAAAATAGGACTAATTTATATGCATGACTTTTCTGCTAATTATGTTGTGATAAATTACCATGCCTTTAATATAATAATAGTGACTTGGTTGTACAGTAAATGTTAAATGCAAATCATCTAGTGTTAATGTTTTGAAACTGTTACATTGAATATTTAATGAATTAGCACCATCAAATATTTCATAACATTTTCTGAAGTTCATTGGGAGTACACTCAAAAACACACCCCAACATCCAAAACACCTAGCCTGACTATCTCACAATAAGTTGCTTGCAGAACAAGGGAGTAATCTTCACAAAATGAGGGAATAATATAACTTCACACCTTTGCTATACTTATCTTCTGCTAGTTTGATATAATGATGAATTTCAATCAAATACACTTTTCCATTTAGCCCCCATTCCTACAATTACTGGTATATAATGTAGTAATAAGTCCAGCCAGATATATTACTCCTATGGTTCTGGCTAGCTAATACATTATATGATTCAACCATATGGATTTAAATATAACGCTCCTACAAAGTGAGCCCAGACGTTGCACATGATAGTTGTCATGAATGGCATCAGTCTGTAGGAAATGGGCCCACCTACATGGGTCACATGAGTGGGAGCAAAGTTGAATGGTGTCCATGGCATCCACATGATGCCATGGTCTGTTTTGTCCTAATGTCTACCAAGACCATTTAATGCAGTCTTGTCCCATATAAAAAGTCGTGGGATCTTCTGAAGCTTGCCTGCACTTTTAGGAGGTGTGAACAGTTGGGCTGCTTCCTATTCTGAAGCAGATATGACTGTTCACATGGTCATTCCTCTTTACCTGTATTTCAACAGCTCAATGACAGGGAAAGGCAATTACCTTCACCCTCTCATCCTCAGCTTAGGAGTGATCACAGCACATGAAACTAGCTGTGTATTAGGGCTCATCTACATGGTCCACATATATTGGTTCTGATCTGGAGTGGGTAACATTGTCCATCCCACATTTTACTTATTTGTGAGAATATCACGGGGGACCTTGTCAAAGGCTGTACTGAAATCAAGATATGCCACATCCAAAGCATTCCTTTTGTTTATTAAGCTTTTAACTTTATCAAAAGAGAAAGAAAGGAAAAGAAATAAGGTTAGTCTGATATAACTTGCTTTTGAGGAACCCATGATGATTTTAGTGAGCATGGCATCCCTTTCTACGTGCTTGGAAATTGTTTAATTTTTTTTCCTGGAACTGATCTGAGGCTGACTGAGTGGTCATTGTTTGAGTTCTCTTTTCTCACTACTTTTGAAAATGGAAACATCATTTGCCTTCCTCATCTTCTGGAATTTCTCCTGTGCTCTGGGAACTCTGCAAGATGACTGCCAGTGGTTCTGAAATTACTTTTGTCAGTTCTTTTAATAGTCTGGGATGTCATTCATCTGGTTCTGAAGACTTGAATTCATCTAGATTAGCCAAATATTAATGCATTGCCCCTTTACTTATTTTGTGATGCATTTTACCTACTGCATCATCTGCTCTATTATGTCCAAGTTAAGCACTGTTATCCTTTCAGGAGCCTGAGGCAAATAAGATGCTGAGTCGTTCCACCTTTTTTCTGTCCTCTTTTAGCCATCACCTGTATGCAGTGGTCCTTGGAATGCAAATATAAAGATAGCCAATTTCTGGGAGCTGATCTGAATAATAGGCTTGTGTGCCAAGACAAAATGTATGATTTTGGATGGGTCTTTCATCCTACTAATATTGAGGGTGAAGTGGCTGTGGTTCTTTATTCTAACAAGCATTAGTCAGTGGTAGTGCCCATGGGGCAGAAGCATATGTATTACCTCATTGAACATCATGTTATTAAAGGCATTGCTAAAAGGCCATGGATTTCATAAACTAGTTATATTACAAGCAAGCCAGATCTTTCATACCTTCATGACATAGACTTTGAGTTATAAAGATTTATGCTTAACATCAAAGCAAAAAGAGATAAAAGACATTAATGAGACATCTTTTTTCATGGAAATAAGCACAAGAGAATATGTAACTATTCTCACAAAACATGCAGAATTTGGCCTTTTCTCATGAAGTTCCCACAGATTTACATAAAAAATTTGATTTCCTACAGGAAGTATAGCTTATGGGCAAAAGGGTTACATCCCAGTATAATTCTATCTCTTCTATGACAATCCTTTTTGTTGCTGTTTAAAAACAAGGCATTGCTGTTCTTGTTATGTGACTTCAAGTCACTTCCAACTGATGGTCACTCTGTGGTGAATTTATCACATGGTTTCTGGAGCTGAGAATGCGCCACTCACCCAAAATCATCTAATGGAAAATTGACCTCTGGTCTCCAGAGTCATAGTCCAATGCTCAAAACTCTATATCATGTTGGCTCTTCATTTAACAAATTATTTATTTTAAATTTATTTTCCTATTTATAGACCTCTATGTTATATCTTGACTAAGGGCACATCAACACTGATCACTTAGGTCAGTTTGAAGCCAGCCTGGGAGAAATCAGTTTCGCAGTGCAGGTGATGATTAGATTGACATGCCTGGAACAAGTTTGAAGCCAAGAAGTTGATTACATTAACCATGGAAGCTGGCCTGAAATCAGTTCCAGAATCTTCAGGGGTTTTTTTTTTTTCATTGTTGGGTGACAAGTGCACCAGCACTCCAGAAGAATAAGAGGCCAAGGGGGAAAAAAGAAAAAGTTGTAGTAGTTGAGGTAATCAATTATCTTTCCCATGGGCTCAGTTAGCCTCCTGCTGCTTAGCTATGCTCTTGAAATGTTTTTAGGCAACCCTCACCCTTCTTTCTGAATTTTAAAATGTGTTCCAGCATAGCGGGTATTTATAAAGCACTCTGTATTTTGCAGAGCCAGTTTCACCATGCTATGTAGTTTACATTGAGGGTTCACTGAAGTGCATTAAGAGACTTAACTTGGACTTTCCTACAACCTTGCTTGATGCACTTTATGCTCTTTAATTCACATTGCAGCATGCTTTGACAGCATGCATTTAGTAGCCATTGCAGTTGGAAGTCAACTTTATTCTGCATTAAGAGGTCAATGTAGATATGCCCTAAGGCAGGAAGTTTGTACTGAGAACTACAAGCAAGAATGAAGATGCATTCCACTGCTGTTTACATCAGCAAAACTGGGGTGGGAAATGTGATTTCCACACCGTTACAGAAGTCTACACTTAAAACATAATTCAAAAGCCTAGGAGTGATATGAAATAGGGTTCAAAGCAACAGGCTGCAAAGAAAGAAGATTAAACTGTGCAAAAGAACTATGTCAAAATTAGCACAGAACGAATGCCAAATTGCAAAGATTCTCTTCCATTCAGAGTCTTTTAATCAGAGTTTCTTGGCATGTTTTTCAACAATTTCTTAAATGTTTTCAAATATACTTTCAATCCTTAAACCACAGTCTCTTTGGCTAAACAAAGAAAAAGTGTCCTAGCTTTCCAAGTCAGTGCCACTTAGGCATTCATAATTACTGTATTACCAAACTGGATCATTATCATTGTTGCAACAGACCTTTGTTGTCTTTTAGAATAGAGCTTTCCAAACATTTCATGTTGGTGACACACTTTTTAGATATGAATCATTGTGCAACACAGTAATTCAACTTTACTAGCAAACTGAACATTAAACCAGTCCCTTATAAGAGATGCAGGCACAGGCATACATTGTAATGACAAAATGTTTGGGAATGCAACATATCTCTTAACAACCTTTCATTTTTAAAATATATGATTTGTAAGGTAAGAACATACATTACTAAGATTTTTGTTGTTTCTCATAACATTTGTGTGACATACCTACGCAATGCACCGGATACTTGAATGTGTCACCACACTCCACTTAGAAAGCTCTGTGTTAGGATAATAAGATCATGTTGTAAATATTCACATGAAAAGAGATATGTGGATGTTTAAGTCAGCAGAGTATGTATTACATTTATTTCAAATAATGTTGAAAACTAAAAGCAGTGACATTTATCACAGTGTCCTGGTGACCAAAACCACCCTGCTTTAATGTTCACAGAAGCCTCCTAATTTATGCTGTTGAGCCATGCAGAAGTGAAGAAAGGAAGTTTCATTCTGGTCCTGGAGGCATTGCTGTACTGTAAAGGAGAGACATTCAGTGATCTGACTTTTTAACCCCAAAATGCACAAATACAGTAGATAACATTGAAATGTGTTACCTGTGACATAAATGTAGAAATATTTCTGTATTATAGCTGCCTGTACTCCTAAACTGTAATGCTTCATAATCAGAGGGACAGGCAGATAAATGTTTGCCTTGGGGTAACCCTGTACACACAGAAGCAAGCTGGTTACTCTGATGTCTCATTCCTCCAGGTCATACTGTCAGATGGGTGAAGAAGCTGAACAGCACCAAAGGCTGATAGTGTTCCTATATTTGCATATTGCACTTGCTATTCATCGGCGTATCTGACGGCTAAAAGAGATTGTTATGGTTTACATCAATTTGGCAATATAGAAACTGAATACCATTCAGAGGTGCTCTTAACCAGAAAGCTGAAACGGAATGTGTTTTATCTTTACAGTTACAAGATCACAAATTGTAGTTTAAATACCACAGGAAAAAATGGGGAAGTAATATTACATGCCTGGGATAGAAAGCAATGTACATCAAGTGTGCATACAAAAATTTACATTTTCTCAAGGGGATTTAGTGTTCCATTGACTATACTTACACCAGTTTTCAAAGGCAAAGAAATCATTGTGTGCTTAAATGTCAAGAAACGTTTTGAGACCGTGGAGTTGATCTCTTCGTGAAATATTAACTCATCCTTTTAGGTAATGTTCTGTGAAACTTTAAGCAACCTGGAAATATCTGTATGTATATTAATAAATCATAAGTCTTACCCATTTTCCTACAAAATGTCAATCTGTGTCCCAAAAAAACTTTTAGGATGTAATCACTGTATAATCACACAAATCATAAAATATGCCCAGAGAAGCAAAACAATTGGACAAATGTTTTTCCTTGAAATTTTCTTTCACATTAAAATAAATTCTCTATTTGGATAATGTTGGTGTTCTTTCAGTAGAAAGATTGGCAGTTACCAAAGTGGCTAGTTATGGCCTACAAAATCCTCTATGGCTCGAATTCAGACTGACAGATGTTTCATCTCTCATGAGCCTATCAGGGCCATGAGATCATCAGGAGAGGCCTTTCCTTCCTTCCTTCCTTCCTTCCTTCCTTCCTTCCTTCCTTCCTTCCTTCCTTCCTTCCTTCCTTCCTTCCTTCCTTCCTTCTTTCTTTCTTTCTGTACTTAATTTTTATCCCACCTTTCTCCTAATATAGGAATCAGGGTGGCTAACAACAAATATAACACAATCCAAATCAAAACAATGCAAATGCATTAAAATACCAGTATAAAATATATACCTATTGTGTCATTAAATATAAAAATATTAAAATGTATTTTTAAAAACAACATACCTTTTATTTGGCCCACCAGTGTCACAAGCATGATGGATAGGAATGTGAAAGAGGAACCTTTTAGTGGCTGCACCGGACTCTGAAACTCTCTTTGTAGAGAGGCAAGAATGGCTTCTTCCTTCCAGCAGCAGACTAAAAAATGTTTATTCTGTTAGGCTTCTAGTACAGAAAGATTTTAAATCAGAGGTGAGGGGTGTGGTAAACTGAACTGTTTTAATAGCTTTCAAAAATTAATTGTATTTTATTCTTTTCAACTAGATATTTGAAGCGGTTTAATACTGTGACTAGTTTAATTTGATTTTAGTCTTCACTTTTTGTATATTTTAACTGTAAGCAGCAGACTTTTGCTGCAATTTGGGAAGGAAAGCGGGATATAAATATCATTTTTAGTCTACAGTTTATATCCATTTTCCTAGGTATAACTACATAATTCAATTTGATTTCTTTTAATGATTTTATTGTGCACAATGGGTCCTACTTCAAAGTTAATATGCATAGTGTTGCATTACCCTTGAATCCAAATTTATTTCTACTATACTTATATTTTTAATTCTACATCCAAGAAAACATAGTTTGGAATTTTCATTCCTTGTCCTCTTTGTATTCAAACTATACACATAAATGCATGGCAGCCTTCAATCATAGAATGATGCAGGACTGCTATCTAGGAGTGTCTTCACAAGAGACACCTGCTCACATCTATGGATCCTCTTATCTCCAGGAATGAGCAGGTGTGTCTTTTCTTTGAAAGTGTTTATAGATTGTTTCCCTTCCTTCCCACATAGAAGCCAGCTGATGGTGACAACAGCTGAAAATGTCTTTCTTCGTGCAACATGTCTGTGATGCTTTTACTTTGGAATGGATGCTTATTAATATTTATGACAACCTGTGGCAATGTAAAGCTAGGTTTGCTTTGCAATGAACTTCCATTTGTGCTAAATGGTGTGTATACTGGTCAGACAGCTCAGAAGGACATTGACATATCATAGAATAGATATTTTCCAACTAATTTTAGTAAAAATATTTTCTGTTTTTACACCAATATTTCAATGCTTCAATTTCTTCACTTCTCTGTGTTTGAGTTGTAGGTTTTTCGGGCTATATGTCCATATTCTAGAAGCATTTTCTCCTGAAGTTTCAGGACCTCAGGAGGATGCCTGCCATAGATGCAGGTGAAATGTCATGAGATAATACTTCTAGAATATGGCCATACAGCCCGAAAAACCTACAACAACCCAGTAAATCCTGGCATGAAAGCCTTCAACAATCTCTGTGTTTGCTTTGTATTGATATTATTTTGAAATAATGAATTAGGGTGTTTTCCAAAATTAACTAAGACAATTACAAATTATACTGTAGGTTTTGCATTTGTGTCTGGTTCATATTAATGACCAGTATGTATTCACTAGTTTATGGAAGACATTGAAGACATGAAAGTCCCCCAGTCTTCACTTTGCAATCACTTACCAGGCAGCAGACATTGCAAGCAACAGAGATCTATTTCCCTGTCAATTAGGAAATAGGTGACTGGTGATTCTGCATATGAGCTGAAAAGGTTCTCCCTTGAAACTAGGAATTGTAGCCAGGATTCTGCTCCAGTTCACACTGGAGATTATTCACAAGAAGGATTGGAGAAAACAGCTGCTTCTCAATCAACAGTAGAACAGACCCCTGTGGCTTATAAAGGCTTTAATCTGGTAAGTGAGGATTGATAAGGGACATGCTGGGAGGCAATACTTAGCTATTCAACTAAGGTGGTCATATAGCTGAGTGATATATAATCATAGTCTATATTTCCAAACAATCTGTACATCGAAATTTATGAAAAAATAATTTGATAAGGGCCTACACTACATTTCTCAAAAACGTTTAGCAAGGCATTCCATACCATTCTAGATATACCAATAAGTTTCAGCCTTTCATGCCCATATGACCAACTGTGCAGGCTGTTGTCATGAATACACCACTTTATCAGAAGCTTATGAGCTCATCACACTGAGAAGGGAAAGCATGAGTGAGCATCTTATATCATCAGCAGTCCCATTTCGATTTCATATCACACTCACATGTGGAAACTTAAGAGCTGGCAACACATTCATCTTATATCCATCACAAGGTTGGTATTACTTTTTTGTTTTAAATCAGGAGAAACAACAATACCCAAAGATCAAGAGATCCCTTGCTCTGCCCAAAGCCCCTTACATTCAAGGAGACTGACGCCAGTTTAAAACCACTGATATGCCCCAAACCCTATAGGATACAAGAGAGCATTATTCAGGTTAACACTATTTCTTTCAATGGGATCCTATTGTTCTGCATCAAACACCATATGATACAATAGATAGTGATCCAGGTTAAAACCATGTCTTTCCATGGGATCCTATTGTTCTTCATCAAACAATAGACTGCTGATGGTTGGGCACTGAAACAGAATGGAAAACTTTGATGGTTCCATCCCATCTGGTTTTCAGTTGGAACCATGGGAGTAAAGCATGATAAGAGGTAGGAGCTCTAAACATGATTGCTGACCCAAGTTTAGAGTTCCATCCTTTCAGGACATTTCAACCTCTTCTCAACCCTGGAACATGTGATAAGCTCTGTGCCTCTCCATGCTTGAAAAGAGGGAGGTGTCCTATGACTGGGATATTTCTCAATGTAATAAAGTGGTTAGTCCAAAGCAAACAGTAAAAAGTCAACAGTCCAAGGTCAAGACACCAGATACAGGAGTCCTTAAAGGTTAACCTGGGATGCTCACAAGTCAAGTCAGAAATCAGAAGCACAAAATCCAAACAAAAAATAGGTAAGTGTGAACTAATGCCAAGATTCAAAGTCCAAATAGCTAAAGTTAAGCTGAAGAAGTAACAAAGTCAAGTCAGAAACTAAGTCGCAATTCAGAGTCAGAAATGGCAGTAATCCCAAAAGTGGCAAAGTCAGATTCCAAGCCAAGAAACAATGGTGTTAGTCATTGTGACTCAGAATCAAGAACTAAAAAACATAACGGGATTTGAAATATCAAGTAAGATAAAATATCTAGGAATTCAAATTTATTTGTTATTTGTCGTGTCAGAGCAACCAGTCCATTATATTACATTTCTAACAGAACAAAGCAAGCAAACAGACAAATACAAAACTTGTGAGTTTGGTAGTTGGTTAAATGTCCTTTGACCAGTATCTGGCCACTTTGAGTGCTTCTGGTGTTGCTGCAAGAAGGTCCTCCATTGTGCATGTAGCAGGGCTCAGGTCGCATTGCAGCAGGTGGTCAGTGGTTTGCTCTTCTCCATACTCTCATATCGAGGATTCCACTTTGTAGCCCCATTTCTCAAGGTTGGCTCTGCATCTCGTGGTGCCAAAGCGCAGTCTGTTCAGGGCCTTCCAAGTCGCCCAGTCTTCTGTGTGCCCAGGAGGGAGTCTCTCATTTGGTATCAGCCATTGGTTGAGGTGCTGGGTTTGAGCCTGCCACTTTTGGACTCTCATTTTCTGAGGTGTTCCAGCGAGTGTCTCTGTAGATCTTAGAAAACTATTTCTAGATTTAAGTCATTGGCATACTGGCTGATACCGAAACAGGGGATGAGCTGGGGATGTCTCTGCCTTGGCTGCTACTTCCCGGCGGATGTCAGGTGGTGCAATGCCGGCTAAGCAGTGTAATTTCTCCAGTGGTGTAGGGCGCAGACACCCCGTGATAATGTGGCATGTCTCATTCAGAGCCACATCCACTGTTTTAGTGTGGTGAGATGTGTTCCACACTGGGCATGCATACTCAGCAGCAGAGTAGCACAGCGCAAGGGCAGATGTCTTCATTGTATCTGGTTATGATCCCCAGGTTGTGCCAGTCAGCTTTCGTATGATATTGTTAGGAATTAAAATTACAGCCCACAACTCTCACTTCTAAAAAAATACTTACGAAGAAACCCGGAAATCAATAAAGAAAAAGTTAGAAGAATTGAATAATCTAAATTTATCCCTGCTAGGTAGGATCTCTGTCATAAAGATGAGTTTCCTCCTGACGATGATATTTTTGTTCCAAATGCTCCCAATCTTAAGAACCAACCACAGCTTTAAGGAATGGAAAAAGAGATTACAAAACTCATTTGGGCCAGGAAAAAAGCTAGGATAAAATTTAACATACTTACTGACTCCAAAAATAGAGGTGGACTCTCACTACCGGACTTACAAATATACTTTGAAGCCTCAGCACTTGTATGGGTGAAGGACTGGGCAACATTGTCTAACAAGAGAATCTTAAGCTTAGAAGGTTTTGACCTTTGCAAAGAGTGACATGCGTACCTTTGGTACAACAAAGCGAAAATAGAAAAGAACTTCACAAACCACTACGTTAGGGCCGCTCCCTTAAAAATTTGGGAGAAATACAAGAGAAGATTCTACACAAAAACTCCTTTGTGGCTATCCCCAGTTGAGGCCCACCACAAAAGGGAGATCCCCCCAGAAAGATGGTTTACCTATAAACTACTCGTCAAGAAGCAAAATAACACTGTATCCCTAAAATCTCTCAAGGAGCTTAGACAAGAAGGTTATGACATCTCCTGGTTTCAATTTAGGCAAATACTGGACTCTTTTAAGGATGACAAGAAAGATGACTGCAATACTAGAGTCGAGCTGGGATATAATTATGGCAAAGGAAAAAATTAATAAAGACAATTTATCAAAAGCTTCTCGAGTGGAATTCAGAAACTGAATTAAAGAAAACATGATTAAATGGGTGAAGGATGTTGGTCATACCATCCTCCTAGAGGATTGGGAGTGTGTCTGGAAAACAAAACTAAAATATTTGAGATTGCTAAATGTAAACGAAAACTGGTATAAAATGTTTTTCAGATGGCACTTAATCCCGGAAAAATTAGCGAGATTTTATAAAAATCAAAATAACAAATGCCTGGTGGTCCTGCAAGGAAATTCAAAAATGTTGGGAAAAAATACACGGCCATTCCCAGAAAATTTAAAAAATTAAATTCAATCTTAAACCAGAATATTACTTATTGAACTTAACAAATACCGGTTTTGATAAAAAATAATGATAAAATATACTTTTATTTAACGACTGGCTTAGAAGTGGTGTTTAAAGGAAATCCCATCAATTGAAAATTGGTTTAGTAAATTAAGAGACTACATGGATCTGGATTATCTAACATTTCTACTCCAAAACCAGTCGGAGAGACATAAAACGGATTGGACACTCTTAACAGAATACTTGAAGGAGCAGAAGTGTAATCAGTCTGAGCTAAATAAAATAGGCCAAAGACAACAGGAATCTGGATTAGGTATAAGATGAGAGAGCACAAAAGAGAAGAAGACGAAGAAGATGAAGTCTACAACAATATCACTATTAGAGACTACCCCCCACCAACTATCTCCCAACAAGACAAATCCCTCCCACCCCTTCACACCTCCCCCCTATGTCTCCACTTTTTTAATACACATAAGAGAATGCACAAAAAAGTATAGAATTGCTACAAAAGAGACAAAACTTCAATTCCTGAGCATACTAAAGCTATCAAATATTAGAAGAACTAGGGAAGGCAAACTCCTGCAGCACAGGATTCATGGGTTTCCTTGAATTCCTACTTTCCTTTTTTAAAAAAAATAATCTTTATTAGAATTTTCTTAAAATATACAAATAAATTAAAGGTTTCCAAAAGAAAAAAATAAAGAGAAGAAAAAAGAAGGGGAAGAAAGAAAAAGAAGAAGAAGAAGAAACACGGAAAATCGAATAGATGAAGGGTTTTGACCTCCTGATGTCTTCTGAAAATCTTCTGTTTAGTATTGTCCATAAAGCCTCTTAATTACTTTAAGTTCTTCTTTTCTTTCCCTATTTTTTTTCAGTTTCAGTCTTTCTTTATCTTTTTCAGATTAATGTCTCTTTTTTCTTTTTTCTTCTCGCCAATCCGTTTCCTTTCTTCCAGTTTCTTTGTTTTTCAGTAGTAGAAAGGTGAGTCTGTCTAGGTTACTGATTTCTAGTATTTTTATAATCCAATCATCTTCTTCCGGCGTTTCTTCTTGCCTCCACTCTTTGGCATAGCAAATCCTCGCAGCTGTCAGTGCTAGAAATAGAATTTTGTCTTTATCTTTTTCCAAATTCTTGTCATACATTCCTAATAAAAATATCTCCGGTTTCATTGGTATTTTTAATTTTAGCATGCTTTGTATTTCTTTTTGTATTTTTCTCCAATAACCCTTCGCTTTCTCGCAGCTCCACCACATGTGGAAGAAAGAACCTTCTTTCCTACTTTTCCTACTACAATTTCCTACTTTCCTATACACTTGATTGTTCCCCCTTTTTTATTTTATGGGAAAAAACCCCAATAAAATTAATAATAAAAAAGAATGCAAGTAGTCAGAAAAGCAGCAGTGGCAGGTTTCAATACAAGAGTAGCAACAAAGTCAGAGCCCAGAGGTCAAAAACTAGGAGTCCTTGAAAACAAAGCCAAAGACGGAGTCCTTGAGTCTATTGCCAGGAGTTCTTGAAAACAAATTGAAGAGCATCAGAGCCAATTCCAGAGCAAGAATACAACACTGTCAACTACCTAGAGCCACTACTCTTTATTTTGAGGACTCGGCTGGTGCTTGTTAAAACATCTTTTCACAGCTAGTCTCTCAGACATAGTCTTCCCCATAAACAAGGAGGAGGTATGGTTCTCCCTTCACTAGATTGCTCCAAATACTGGGGAGTGTCTGCTTTTGCTGAGCAAGGCCAGACAGACTACTGGAAGCTGCTGGGCAAGATAGCTGTGGATAGTACAAATTACAGTCAGCAGCAGATTCGGAGGGTATCAGATTTGGAAAGTATGGTTTCATGAAACATTTCAACTTATCTTTCTTTAAAAAGAAAAAAGTAGCAAAGCAAGAAAAAGTAAATCCACAGTGTGTACTATATGTCACAGCTGGGTTTTGTTTATTCATTTTAATTCTGTTTTCACTGAAGCAGGGACTTTTATTCCACATCTCTGGTGTTACGTTAATTAGGAAGGGACCGCTCTTGGTGCCATAGTCATCTTTCTTTATCAGAGGCAAATAAAAGAAGCATGACATTTGTCATTTTGGGCATTTTCAAAGGAAAATTGTGGCTTGGTTTTTCTCCTTGGATTTGTGAGGTTATTTAGGTATACAGAAGAAAAACTACAGGAGCCAATTTTGTTAGGTGTTGTTTGGAAAGCAAGGACAATACTGTCATCCTGAACAGAAGCAATCATAATGCATGTTTTTAAAACCTTGAGAGAATTTTAATTTACCAACTCTGTGGGAATCATGCAATTCTTCATGATGGTGGTGGTGGTGGTGATGAATCTTCTATCTTTTACACAGTTTAAGGTTGAAGGCAACCTACAACAGATTTTTTTACGTAACAAATCACAGAATACAAAGTTTAAAAGTGCTTAAACTATCAAAAAAAATTAAAAGCAGTTAAAGACATTAAACATAAAGCACACATATATCAATACATCAAAATAACAAAAAATCTAGCACATTACACAAGCCCTATCTTGTCTGAATGATCTGTACCCAAATTCCTGTTGAAAGGGTTCTTACCTGTGTACTGAAGGAGTGTGGGGAGGGTGCCAGTCTAACCTCTTCAGGAAGGGGGTTTCAGAGCTTGGAGGCAGCAACTAAAAAGGTCCTCTCCTGTGGTCCTATCAAACGTACCCATGAGAACAGTAAGATAAGGAGGAGGGCCTCCCCAGCAGAAATCAAAACATAGGCAAGGTAGAACTTATTTTACTGAACTTCCAATTCCAGTAATACTAGTCAGCATAGAGAATGGTGAGAAATGCTGGGAGATGGAGTCATGTCATCAATATGTACTGCAGTGCAAATTAAATTTATGTGCAGCAGAAAATCCCAATATGTCCCAGATTGCAGAGTGAAATTAGCTTTGCTGAATGTGGAGCACATTGTAAACACACATACCCCTTGCTGATGCGCTTCATAAAAGTCAGAACAAAGGTGCAAGGGAACTTCCAAAAAGTCTCAAGGGCATGACTGGTTATCGGTGGATTAATTGACCCCCCCCCCCCGGAGAGTGGTAATGGATTAACCAGTTCCAGAACTTTCCATCTAATCAACCTTGCAGCAAAATTGATTCTAAACTGCATTATAGTGTCAGGGTAGATGTGCCCATGGGTTCAGCTGCCCGTGCAATCAGTTATGAAATACACTGAGGTGACCCTAGGATCAAATTCTACATAACTATGTTGTAAGATTGTTGCAAGGTTTAGGTTAGGGGGAAGGAGAAGAATATATTTGCCATTACACTCTGCAATTTCATTTAACATTAGTTTGAACCTGCAATCTCACAACCTACTGCCCTGTGAACCATATTTCTTGATCCGAAATGAGTTCAGTGATGGAGAAAATTTAATCCATTAATTAAACAGTGATGGGCCATCTTTGAGAAATAACTTTCAGAGCACACAATCAGATTCAAAAGAACAATAATTAAAAACAAAAGGTCAGTGATTAAGAGCTCACAACAAACTTCATTTTGTGTGTGTGTGTATGCCTTGATAGATATATCTAGAGAGAGAGAGAGTGAGAGATCATGTGTGTGTGCCTTGATAGATATACCTAGACAGATAGATCATATACATACACACACACACACACACACACATATATATGTGTGTGTGTGTGTGTGTGTGTTATGTGTCAAATCTCTGTCAAATGCCTGCTGTCCTTCCAGAGACACAAAAATAATGCATGGTTGACATGGTAAGGAACAGCTGATCTTTTCCCTAGAGGGCTTTGTAGAAGAATGGAGGAGACAAAACAGCACAACTCACAAAATGCCTCCGTTATTTTGCACCTCCCAAATGGTCTGCAAACAGGCAAAGCAGAAGGATAGAATTACATTTCAAAATGCAGAATAACCAAACTGAAATCTCCAACAGTTATCCTCAGGAGGAATCCTATAATGGGAGAAGAGAGCATCTGATAATTTAATTATATATTTATTTTCTACATTTATACACTGCCCTTCTCACCCCCAAGGGGGGACTCAGGGCGGCCTGACAAAAGCACCATATGATGTCATCATCATAAAGCAATCAACAATACATTAAAATATTAAAAATATTAAAAATATTAAAACAATAGTCAAAACAATTGATTAACACATGCCTATTAAAAATCAGAATCCAAAATTCAGTCCGAGTCAAGTAATTGCCATAAGTGTTAACATTTTCTTTCAATTGCTGCTCACTGATCGAACGCTTGGTCCCACAGCCAGGTCTTGATTTTCCTTCTAAAAGGCAGGAGGGAGGTAGCCACTCTGATGTCTCTGGGGAGAGTGTTCCACAGGCGGAGGGCCACTGATGAGAAGGCCCTGTCCCTCGTCTTCACCAGTCACGTTTGCGATATTGGTAGGATCGAGAGTAGGGCCTCTCCAGATGATTTTAAGTTTCGTGATGGTTTGTACCAGGAGATATCTTCGGACAGGTAGTCTGGGCCAGAGCCGTTTAAGGCTTTAATGTTAAAACCAGCACTTTGAATTGTGCTTGGAAACTGATCGTCAGCCAATGGAGCTAGTGTAACAGAGGGGTTGTATGCTCCCTGTATGCCACTCCAGTGAGCAACCTGGCTGCCGACCATTGGACTAGTTGAAGTCTCTGGGCAGTATTCAAAGGCAGCCCCATGTAGAGTGCGTTGCAGTAGTCCATTCAGGTTGTAACAAGATCATCAGGATCATCAGGCCTTGGTACTGTTGTCATTTTATGAGTGCCTGTGCCTTTTGTACTGTACAGGAAAAACTATAAAACCTTATAATTCACTGAAGAAAACCAAGGGTTGTTTTGCTTACTAGCAGAAAGATAGCTGTTTGCATGGTTAATTGGTTGAAAGCATTTGTTCTGAAAATAGCAACATTTATTTTTAGTGGGTGTATCTGTCCTCCCTTCTACCCCAAGAGCCAGTTTGGTGCAGTGATTTTGACTATTGGACTAAACTCCAAGAGACCAGGGTTTAAGGACCTTAACAAATAGCCAGTGACTGCCAGAAGCAGCCGGCGGTGGTGCTGCTCTTAAGAGCGAGGCATGGAGGTGGTTCTTTCTCCTTGCCTCATTTTGTTCTAATTTACTGGCCAGCTGGTAATTGTATGGACAGAAGTGAGGTGTGCACACAGTACGAGTGGCTTCCCTCTGCCACCTGTGTTGCGAGATCCATGGGGAAGCCGCACGCACTATGCACACTCCTCGCTTCCCCCATGTGATTGTCCAGCTAGCCGGTGAGGTAAGGGTCTTCCTGCCTTGCCCTTAAGAGCAGTGCCATCGCCACAAGCTGCCAACAGCCAACAGCCATCTAATGAGGTTGTAACTTCCTGCCATGGAAACTCACTGAGTGACTTTAGGCAAATCACATCCTCCAAGCTTTAGAGAACGATGATAGCAACCACACAACAAATTTTCCAAGGAAACCCTCAGATAGATTTGGCTTAGAGTCATATCTTAGTCAGAAATGATTTTAAGATACACGACAACAATCTGCCTCCCTCCACCATTCAATTGAAAAACAGGTTTGTTGTCATTGGATGAAGCCATTCTCAAAGGTTGTGAGTGAAGGTTGTCTGCTACTCAAAGCTGCTTATCAAGTGGTTGAAAATGCATATGATTCTCTTGGCTCATTCAGTATCCAGAGGCTAGGGAGATTTGATGACTGATATATTATTAGGAAGGTTGGTTCTCTATGGACCATGGCATATGTAGGTAACATAGGAATTGCGGCTTCATTTCATCTGAAATTTCAAATAATACTTTGTTAAAATAATGCCCTCCATGCTCAAGACGTTTCTCTGGATAATTGAGGCAGCTAACTGGGGATTTTGTTCCCATCTGCCTTTATTTGCCCTTTTCTCTTACGAAGTCATTTCAAGATTCATACTGATTTGGTTAATAAGGTACTGCAGGAAGTCTTATTATACAGAGTCAGAAGTTGTGAATGTGAAATGTTCCCATTCTAAATGGATTCACTATCATTTCTAAGATCTTATTTTCTGTTCATAAATCCCCCTTTTTTAAAAAAATAAATAAATTCACCTGTTTATTTGTTTTATGTCGGCTCACCACCTCCGCAGATTCATATGTAATATATTATTCATTGGTATCATCTCATCTATTTCATGCTATTAATATCTTCTTTGTTTTTAGACATAGCTAGTCTTGCAAATGAGAAAAATATTGTAAAATATTGTAACTATTTCTTTGCTTATTAAATATCAGATGGGAACTATTTCTTTGCTTATGAAATATCACTTTGATACAAAGAATGAGCGTGGCATCCTGAAACTGATCTAAGCATAGCCTTCATTCAGCATCTTAGTACTTTAATGATAGTCTGGATTAACACTCCACTCATTTCACTGTGTCAAGAAATTTCAATGGAAATTAGGGCCTTCATGCTGTTTTGTCATTTGCAAATCTGTTCATTGGTGCCATTTAAAGTCAGCAGGTACATAGCTCCTACATCCATCCTCTTGGAAAAAATTGTTTGAAAATGCCCCTTTCTGTTTTTTAAAAGTCAGATTTAAAAAGTGAGATCTGAGCCATGCTGAACCTTTAGCTGAATATTTAATACTAATGACCTCATCAGATGGAGCTTGGGAAGTGTCCTAAGATGCTTCCCTGCCAGTCCAGCAACAGATGGGCATGCTGTCCATTTCATGATATCACTGGACTTCCAGTGGAGGCCCTGCCCAAAATGGGAGCAGAAGTGTTGTTCAACGCTTCCTCCTGGCACAGGAACCTTACTTTGATTTATATTGTTGTTATGTATTTTAATGTGCTACATTTTAACTGTTTTGATCAGGCTTGGCCCCATGTAACCTGCCCTGAGTCCTTTCAGGGAGATGGAGGTGGGGTATAAAAATAAAGTTATTATTATTATTATTATTATTATCATTATTATTATTACCTCCCTATGTTCTGGTGGCTCCAACGGAACTAGCACAGATTCTCACTGCTTGGATGACATGTGATGGAGGAAGCATCATTGTGAGGGAGAAGCATATGGGGTGAAGGATTCACTGCACTGCCCCTCTGTTTCTTCGGTGAAGCCAGACAAAGCAGGACACTTCACCTGGTTATGTGATGAGGTCTTCCGTCCACACAGACTGCAAACATTTAACTGTATAGCTGAAAAGAAATCCTAAACATAACTTCCCAAAATGACAAAACTTTGCTAAATAGAGAGAGAGAGAGAGAGAGTAGAACAGGGTGGATAGCTATGGGTCACTTGTTGATGCCAAGAATAAATCCACCACATTTAGGCACATGTGAATGAAATATCACAACTGTAAGAAACATACAAAAACATATGGCTCTATTCTGAAGAGCAGGCTCTACTAGGGCCACCATAGGATTCCATAAAGGAAATAACTCACATAAAGAAATTTGAAAAGTTATCAGAGCCGGCCATAAACATTCAAAAATCAGAAATCTTACACAAAAATCTTACTTGGAAAGAGTTAAAAGGATTACAATCCATCTTGAGGATAAAACTGGGTGAGAAGAAGTTCAAATATTTGGGCGCATATTCCCAAAAACCTAAACCACATAATACAATTAAACTACAATCATTTATGGAAAAAGGTTAACAAAAAATACACAATTGGAAAAATCAGAATTGAGATATGTCAAACAAAATCAAGATAGTGAAGTTGATGATTCTTCCTATTTTTTATTTTTGTTTCAAGAGCTACCATATAGCATCCCCAACAAAATAATAAAGAAATGGGACAACTCAGTTCCAATTCAACAAGTCTTTATTGGCATAGCAAAGAGGTATAAAATACAGTACAAATCAGTGAAGACTTGGATAGCAATGACAAACAAAAGCAGAATTGCCAGTTCAATATTTTACTCCTCAGAAAGAAATGGTGGGTGGGGAGATCCTATTTTACAGAGCTACTTTGTGGCCTGTCAACTAACAAGCATGCTAGATTCCTTGATTCTTTAGATGAATTTTAAAAAATGGGCCAGAATAGAGAAAACAATAAATGGATGGGATCACTGCCTGTGTTTAATGGTAGGATGAGCAATAAGCTATTAAAAGAAATCAAAGGGGGTCCAATGATCTCATCCATGGAATGTTGGAAACATTGCAAAGCAAATTCCCAATAAACAAAGTAGATATACTCCTAATAGAGATTGTATATAATAAAAACAACCAGATATTCAGCAAAGTGATAATAAATTTAAAGCAAAGCGGAATGAGGTTGATTACTGAGCTCTTAAACCAGATGGGACAGTTAAAGATTGAGAGAAAGGATAAATGTGGACAATGTAACTG
The DNA here is from genome assembly GCF_037176765.1 of Anolis sagrei. Taxonomy (NCBI): domain Eukaryota; kingdom Metazoa; phylum Chordata; class Lepidosauria; order Squamata; family Anolidae; genus Anolis; species Anolis sagrei. The sequence continues at coordinate 100,839,326 of NC_090023.1, read as the reverse complement.
GCTTTTCTGGAATGGTTTGAAACAAAGGATTATAGAGTGAAGGATAAAGGAAAGCCCAGAAACAGGCTTTGATCAAATTTTAAATGGAAATTAGAGAGAAGGAGAAAGGCTTGATGGGTTTCATAGACAGGAAAATAGTTGAGAAACAATATAAAAATATAGCAATATATATGGGTGTTTTATATATTTATTCTTTTGGTATGGTCAGGTGATCCCTTTTGTAATCTGTTATCTATTTTAAAAATGAACAGGGATTTTTTAGAACTATTTTTTTAGAAACATAAAGATTGAATTCTAGCTCAAGAAGAATCAACTGTGGATATGAATCCAATCATTGTATCCTAATGAAGATTAATATTACAGGGTCACAAAGCCTTCTGTGGCCGCTGTAGTCTATTCAATAGTGTGTGTGTGTGACAATAAAAACCTTGAAAACTTAATATTTTTTCTTCTCTCCAGTGAACTTACCATTAATAAAGGTTCAATATTGAGATCCCTAAAGTAACGCTATAATACAAGTTGTCTAACTTGTTAAAGCAACCAGGTGGAGTGAATTGGATCATCCTACCCTTCCCAAAATCTACCCCTAGTGATTTATTTTATTTATAGAACTTTTCCACTTCTAGCTAGCTGAAATTCTGGTGTTAGCTGATACCTCCCAGCAGTTTGGCCAAAACTAGGTTTGTCAGCCCGAAAACTGGAAATTTCTCCTATTTCTTTAATGGACGTGTAGAACAGTGATTCACAACCTTTTTGACTCTTGGAGCTGTTTATAGAATTCATTTCCATGATGGAACCCCTTGGCTCAACATTGCTCAGCCTTGTCATCTGTCCATCTCGCACTACAATAATCTTGGAGATAGTGGCAGCAGAGGAGGCACGAAATTCATTTTGATAAATTTCTATCCCATCCAGAATGTAATTTCTAGGGTTTTTTTAAAATTTCAATTCTACTTTTTTAATTTTTTCATTTCTTACAATTTAATTTTATTTTCCTGGAGTGGCCATAGAGTCCCTATGAAGTGCACATGCTGTCCTTAGGGCTCCGCGGAGCACCAGTTGGGAATCACTGGTGTAGAAGATGGAATTTCATCAGGTACAGGCAGGCATGTAGCCGGGGGGGGGGGGACTTGAGGGGCTTCAGCCCCCCTCCCCCCGAAATTCTCAGGGTGGTCCATGAGAAGGCCTTACAGGTACATTATTTAAACTGTGATCTGATCACCATGCTCAATATATCCCATATGCATGAGGCTATTGGGATAATGATACAAAAGGTTTGCTAGGGTAGATCCTCAGCCCCCCCCCCCCTTTGAATCAAGCTCAGCCCCCCCCCCCCCCGAATCAAAATCCTGGCTATGGGCCTGGGTACAGCCAAGGCATCAGCAGCACATACAGAAATTCCCTTTTTCTTCTTCACAACAGGAGCATTTTCTGCTTTTCCCTTTAACAAACTTAGCAGACAAATACTGGAAATTGTAGTCTAACAACACCTGGGGAGTTGTATGTGTTCCACTTTAAGATTAGATGGAGAAACAGATATATTATGTTACCAATATTCCTCTTGCCATAACCCAGTTAAATGCTGGGACAAATCCAACATTTCGGTGGGACCTAGGCCAAACCCTCTCAATACTTCTTCCCCTATAAACCAACCATCTGGATGGAGTTGCTTTTTCTCTGCATTGCTACTTTCACCAGTCAACCCTTGGTCACAGATTTTCAGTCGCAAGCTTTGTGAGTGGTAATAGCATGTATTCTGGCCCTCCACAATCAAATAGGAGCCTTTTGCTAGACTATCTGAAAACCCACTGGGTGACCTTGGGCAAATCACACACTTTCAGTCTCAAGAAATTCTGTAATAGTTTCCCCTTAGGGGCATACAACAATAATAACAGGTTCAGAGCTGCAAGTCACTCATTCCATTTTAAGCTCAACAGCTCTTGTAACCAGTGGTAGTAATTTAAGGGGCTTCAGTGAACAGTGGGCAAGGCTATCCCAAGATGTTTTTCTATCCTAGGCAAATGTGTTATCCCACCTGCATTCAGATTGGGAGCTGAAATGTTATGGCGACACTGCAAATAGCACAATGTCTTCCTGAGGGCAGCAGGATGGCTTTGGGAATATCAAGTAATCAATGTGTCTCAAATAACTCTCCTCCTCCCCCTACTGTCTGCTATGTAATTATGTCTAATGTGAAGCAGGTTCTGCCAGGCTGTCCACACTTTATATGTAGGTCTCAAAAGCTGCCAGTCTGTAATACAATATGGTTATCCTACGCCATTTCCAACTAAAGTTCTCGTGATATAATTTCATTTCAGCACTAATGAAATAGTGTCAGAGAGACAAACTGTATTTACCTTTTTTATTATAAGGTTTTTACTTTTGAAAGTTGATTATCTTAGGATGCTTGCTAAGACGGGGAAGGAGATACCATGTGGCAATACTCACTTGCTATGATAATAACAGCATGTATTATTTTAGCAAGGGCACCAAGAGCAGCTTGGTTTCCCTCATTAGAACTATGGCAACAGACAATGTGGAAAACTGAGTTGATGTTTACTAAAAAAAAAAGTCTGTAGGAAGAAAAAATGTACAGAGCAGTTTAGAGATAGCTGAACTCTATCTGAAATAACAATAATCTTTTATACCACATCACATGCTAAAAGACTTAAAGAAGAAATAGATTTTTGAATGTATAATTAGCCTAATTGGATATAATCTGTGTTTTATTTTATTAGTAAACTCTTCCAGGCTTTTATTAGTGAATTCAATGAAATTTGAGTGTTGTAAGCCTTTACTTTGTTCCTCCCTCATATAAATGTATGAAAAATTTATAAACACTTTCTATAGCATATCTGCTTTAAAATAGTTTCCCCCATTGACAACGCAAGTTGCACCCACTTTTAAGTGATCATTTTTAGTTGCACATGGCTGTATATATTTTGAAAAAATGCTCTTTACTCCTAATGGCATTAGTATATTCTTATGACTACATCTCTGATCAATTTGTTTGAAAAATTGGTCAATGTAAATTTCTATCTCATGCTTAGTTTTCATTTCTGCTCTACTACGGCCTGGAGTGATGGGATTTTAAAAAGATCTTCTGTAAGAAAGAGGAAAAGAGGGTCAAAAACAAGGATATGTCTGACAGAAAAATAAGATTTTGGCAAGAAAGGTATGGTAAAGCAAAAAGGGGGCAAAAGCTATAAATGCAGAAAACTATTAATTTAGGCAAAAATACCATGGGTCATCTCTGAGTTTATGCCCGAAACAATCAGGTAATTTATAACCTGCCTTTACCCCAGTTTTTCTTTTAAGTTTAGCTTCTTCAAAGTCTCTGCAAATTGGTGGGTTGAAAGTGAAAGCTTGTCTGGTAACACAGCTTTGTTCCTCCTTCTCCTCTTTTAATACTATTAAGAACAATCAGAAAAGTGAATAGATTTTAGACCTGCCCACTAGTCCAACTTTGCTCTGGTAAATCATGTGCTGGGTGAGTAGCTTTAGCTTCCTGAGTCCCTAAAATATTATGTTGTCAGTGAAATGGGAAGAATGTTTAAAACTTACCTGCTAACTCTGACTTTCTCCTGAAGATCCTTAGCTCTTCCCATCCATTAGTTCCCTTTCAAGGCAAGACTCTGCCCTTTTCTCTCCAGACTGGAAACTCATACTGTTGGATTTACAGTCAGGCCCATAGCCAGGATTTCGATTCGGGGGGGGGGGGGGGGGGCTGAGTTTGTTTCGGGGGGGGGGGCTGAGTCCGAGTGAAAGAGGGTCTACCCTAGCAAACCTTTTGTATCGTTATCCCAATACCCCCATGCATATGGGATATATTTAGTAGGGTGATCAGATCATGATATGAATAAACATAACAATTTAAATAATGCACTAGTAAGGCCTTTTCGCGAACCACCATGAGAATTTGGGGGGGGGGGGTGAAGCCCCCGGCTACATGCCTGTTTACAGTGAGTACTTAGTAACTACTGGGATTCAAACCCTCCATTGATACCAAAAAACAGTGCATATTCAAGTCCTACTATGTATAGTGACATAATAAAGTGATGTCCTTTGTATAAAATGGCAATATATATTCAAGCTGGTTAAATCAATGGACACAGAGGGCCAACTATAATTCGGCAAAATTTACCTTGTATTTGGACCTCAGGATGAAACACTTAAGCAATGGAAGGAGGCAGAACAGGGCAGGGCATTTTTAAAAACAGCTGTGAAATCGGTTAAGCCCCCAAAAATCCCCTAAATGTGGCTCGGCCTGAATTGGAACAGTCAGAGAATATAAAGTTATCACATTTCAGACAGCCCCTGAAAAACTGCTCCTGTGCACTCCCTTTCAGATGACATGAATGGATCTGAAGAAGTGGGAGAGTATTCAGGTCCACTCTCTACCCCAGCTGCAAAACTGTTTTGGATTTTACTTCTCTACACAAGAGGGAATTTCAGTAGGTGTTGCTTGTTATTCCTTCTTCCACATGGTTATTAAATATACTGGCTCCTTGTTTTGTACTGAATAGCAATTCTGCTATTCAATAAAAGTGTTGTGATACATGTGCAAAATTATTTGTATTAGTTTTTCAACTCTCACATTTTCCTGACTCTCTGACTGTCAAGTAGATGTGAATATTTTAACTTTTATTGGGTTTCTAAATCTTCCTCTCCTGTATAAAGTTCTTTGCTTTATGCTTGAGGGAAGTAATAACACCATGATACTGTAATCCTTGGGTATTTTTTTGGAATGGCCCTACAGAGACATGTAAAAGTACCATCGGGTATCCGGTTTAAAATTGGACATTCAATTGATTCTATACCAATATGTATATTTTTCTCCTGCAGGAGACAGATATGAATTTTAACCAACTCATATGACTCATACACCCATTATTTCCTCTTCTTTCTCTACTACTTTGTACAACCTTGAGTAATGTGAACCATAATTGCTCTCCAATTATTCTGGGTCCCTTGATGTTGTGACTTATTTCTGCGATCAATAAAAAGAGTGGTCAAATCCTAAGAAATATAGTTCTTTTTAAACCTTTCCATGTTTAAATTATTTCCTGCATTAAATGATAACACAGGTGTAAAAGAAAGCAATGATAAAAGGGAAATTCTTTTCAAAATGCCCCCCTAGCCTCTCTGACTTTAGCATAAAAATAGCACATGAACTTGTTGCCTCCATTATTTAATTCTTTAAGTTGGGAATTGTGATTTTTCTTTAGTTCCCTTGTGTGTGTGAATATATATACAGATAGATATGCACATAAACAAACACTTTTTCACTTGGAGTTGTGTTCACTTGCCCCAAACTGCAACAATAAATAAGGATTATGTTTTATGCTAGGGGTAGCCATTATAGCCTAATAGATGTTCAGTGGTGAAGTAGCTTTTCTGTGTTGTATATGAGTTACTTTTTTCATCCAATAACAGTTCATTGGAGTGAGCACAAAATGGTCAGGAATGCTTAAGAAGCCCTGGAGGCTGATGAAGAGAGAAACTTCAATCCAGAAGAGGAGTAATTATAAGTAGCCACCAGACCTGATGGAGTAACTGAATACTGGGTCTTAAGAGCCCATTGCAGATGTAGCAATATCACAAAGCACTGGAAAATGGTATTGGTAATGAACCCTCAAGAAAGAGATTACAATGAACAAGAAAATAAATAAATACAATAAGGAAGACTAACCAGAAAAAGAAAGCAAAGCTAGGATTGAATGTAAAGCTCACAGGCCAGTGAAAACCTAGAAGGAATGCAAGAGAAGCCTGCAGTTGAGAAACTTTCTTAATCCAATTACTAATGCCGGGTTGGTGAAAGGGAGTGAGATAGGTGGTGTGTAGACCTTGCTTTAAATAGGGAGTTAACTAAACAAAGTTTAGCCCTATATCCCAGAATATCAAGGTAGAAAATCCCACAATATCTGCTTTGAACTGGGTTATCTGAGTCTACACTCAGATAATGTGAGATTTCCTGCCTTGATATCCTTGGGATATAGGACTATGTGGAAGGGCCCTTAGTTATTCTAGCAAGGATAAATCAAGTAGACCTGTGAAGAGCCAACATTTTATCTTAAAACAGTAAATTGTTCCTGGATTCCTAAACCCCATCTCCACATATTTCTATTCATGGCATAAATATATCATTTTTGTCTCGTTTAAGCCTTGCCTCTGTTGAGGCTCAATCATATAGCATGCTTAATCAACCGTGCTACTAGAAGGCAAGGTCAAATGATAGGAGTGTTATTTATTCTAATGTACGCTGGTGGCAGCAGGAGCTTATTAGCAAGATTACATTAGGGCGAGATTCTGTGCAAGTAGCCAGAGCACACTGATATCAGAGTCTTCAAATTATTCTAAACCCTGCTGGGCTCTGACCAGCAAGGCAATAGAGAGAACTAAGGCAGTCGTATATTTTTCCACATGTGTATGTGTTTGTCTAGAGAAATTATTCCCCTCTTATTTCTAATGGAGGAAAGCATATCTCTCATAGGAGAGAAAGAAGTTTTGTCAGGTTAATATCTTCCTTTTTGAAAGGACCCTGGAATGCCTTTCTCTCCTCAAGGCAGTTCAAGGCACTACAGCACTTTTTGGGCTAGCTGGGGGGGGGGGGGGGTAGGAAGCAATGTTAGATCTCCCCTACTGAGAGTATACATTTCTCTGCTCTCAGACCCCTTCCATGCTGCCCCTATATCTGAAGATCTGATCCCAGATTATCTTTTTATCCCCAGGATATCTAACTATGGGGACTCATATAATCCAGTTTAAAGCAGATAATCTGGTATCAGATCCTGGGATATAGGGCAGTGTGGAAGGGGCCTCAGAGAGAAGAATCTGCTATATCTATAACCTCTGAAAACTCTTTCCTGGGGCAACAAAGGCCCTTCCAGACAGACCCTATATCACAGGATTTGATCCCAGGTTTTCTGTTTATTGAAGATTATCTGGCAGTGGGGACTCATATAATCCAGGTTAAATAATAAAACCTGGGATCATATCCTGGGATATAGGGCCTGTCTGAAAGGATCCAGAGTAGTTTCCTTAAAGAATTGATATATTCATTGATATATTCATAGATGTTTTTGCTATTGTCTTAGTGGCATTAGGTGGATCAATAGGAGCACAAGATTATCCAAGGGCTGTTAATCTAGGGCATGCCTGAAGCATAAATGTTCTGAATTGGCCTCGAAAACAGACAGGTGCTGCATTGACATCCACATGATACAGTTGGACTGAGAGCCAGCACTGCTCTCAGCTAGCTACAGAGCTCTGAGTTCTTGGCCATTGCAGGCACTCCATTGTGACATTATGTGACCAGAAGGGAAGGGGTGTATGTGTGCGATCAGGTGAGTGCAGGAAAAGGCAGATGGCAGTGTGTTCTGATTCCATTCTTCAGACTGCTTTGAAGCTGCAGTATACTACGGAGTATCCCCCAACTTTACCCTAAACAAAGTTTTCCATGGTTAAACTTAATTTGCCAAAAGCAGCACAGAGTTGGTTTAACCATGGACAACTCTGATACTCAAGTTGGTGAATATTGTGGGAACAACCAGAAGTGAATTTGATATGAATGCAGTTTTGCCTCTGTAGATTTGCCGCCAATCACCCACAAGGCTTTGGTATTTTTCTTGTATAAAGCTATTATTTATTTACTTTTAATTTTTAAATAGTTCTAAAATAGCCTTTTTTAGTAAAAAATTCAAAATATATTTCAAAAATAAAATTAAAAGTTTAATGATGTTAACACATTACAGATGAAGAGAATAAAACTAGTAGGTAATGTTAAGAGAGTATTTGCAGTAGTGCTATACCTGAGAGGCTGCAGTGAATACAGGTAATTTTCAGAGGAAGGAACTGGCCAAACCATCTCTGCGTATTCTTTCTGTACCTTTAACCGATACTAACCCCTCCATGCCGCACTTAGATAGCACTTAGTGCTGGATTTTGGTTTTCCCTTGCACTTTAAGAACTTGCACTTTGAAAACCTGCTTCAGTTTGCACAAGGTTGAGACGACCATTGCACTTTGGATATTGTAAACTCTATTGAATTGTTTTGACTACCACCACCCATGTGGTCCCCTATTCCCCTGTATTTATTATTCTTGTTGTTGATTGTCTGTGGAAAGGGCGGGGGACGAAGTGGGCTGGAGATCTTGGGAGGCAATAGGGCGGGGGAGGGGGATAAAGGGAATGGAAGATCATGGCAAAGTAAGAGCCCAACAAATCAAACAACCAATAATGAAACACAAATTGAGGTTAAGGATTGGGATTGCGACATGGAGGAGGGGAGGTGTTCCACTAGCCGAGGAGCCCCCATAGAAGTGGTGGTGGGGAAGGGGAGATGCGGGAAAAGGAGACCATTAATTCGGCCTAGGGATTGTATAACTACACTAGTAATTCCAAACCGGTCTCCTGATATGGTAAATTGGTGTAACCAGGATGGCGGTCCCTCTGGATTGAAGGTGGTGCTGTTGAACGCCAGATCTGTCAACGGAAAAACAACTTTCATCCAGGATTTAATCCTGGATGAAAGGGGCAGATCTGGCGTGCATCACGGAGACCTGGTTGGACGAAGCTGGAGGCGTGAATTTGACCCAGCTTTGCCCGGCAGGTTTTTCCGTGCAGCACCAGCCGAGATCTGGAGGGCGGGGTCGCAGTGGTCTATAGAGATTCCATCCGCCGAGCTAAACTAGTCCCTTGGTTTACTGAGGAGCTGGCAGCGATGAAGCGAAGGAAGAGGGAACTAGAGAGTGTGTGGCGTTCGGATCCAAGCGAGCCAAATTGAACACGGTTTGTGTCTTTTTTAAGGGCATATGCCGCGGCAATAAAAGCCGCAAAGAAAGCCTTCTTTGCGTCCACTATTGCATCTGCAAAGAACCGTCCGGCTGAGTTGTTCCAGATTGTCAGAGGCCTTTTAAATCCCGCCACTCTTGGTGGGAACCCTGACAATTCGGCTTCTCGCTGTGAAGCTTTTGCTCAGTTCTTTGCAGACAAAGTCACTTTGATCCATTCTGGTCTGGACACCATATTAAGGGCAGTCTCTGAGGATGTAACACGAGCACCTGCTTGTCCTATTTTGATGGATTCATTTCAATTGGTGAAGCCTGAGGATGTGGACAAGATACTTGGAGGAATGAGGCCTACCACGTCCATCCTAGACCCCTGCCCATCCTGGCTCCTAAAGGAGGCCAGAGGGGGATTGGCTGAGTGGGTTGAGGTGGTGGTTAATGCCTCCCTCCGGGAAGGCAAGATTCCAGCGAGCTTAAAACAAGCTATAATAAAACCACTGTTGAAAAAACCATCACTGGACCCCACTAAATTTGACAACTTTCAACCAGTTTCCAATCTTCCCTTTTTGGGCAAAGTCCTGGAACGTGTGGTGGCCTCACAACTCCAGGTATTCTTGGGAGACATGGATTATCTGGATTCGGCACAGTCTGGTTTCAGACCGGGACATGGAACTGAGACAGTCTTGGTCGCCTTAGTGTCCCTGTTGGTGCTGCTGGACCTCTCAGCGGCCTTCGATACCGTCGACCACGGTATTCTTCTGGAGTGCCTTGCAGGGATGGGTCTCGGGGGCACTGTTATGCAGTGACTCCGGTCATTCCTGGAGGGTCGATCCCAGAAGGTGTTATTGGGAGACACCTGTCCCACCCCACAACCTTTGTCTTGTGGGGTCCCACAGGGTTCAATACTGTCTCCCATGTTGTTTAACATCTACATGAAGCCGCTGGGAGAGATCATCCGGAGTTTCGGGGTACGGTATCATCTGTACGCAGATGATGTCCAACTCTGTCACTCCTTTCCACCTGCTACTAAGGAGGCTGTCGAGGTCCTGAACCGGTGCCTGGCCGCTGTAATGGTCTGGATGAGGGCGAACAAATTGAAATTGAATCCAGACAAGACAGAGGTACTCCTGGTCAGTCGCAAGGCCGAACAGGGTATAGGGTTACAACCTGTGCTGGATGGGGTCGCACTCCCCTTGAAGGCGCAGGTTCGCAGCTTGGGTGTGATCCTGAGCCTGGAGCCCAGGTCTCGGCGGTGACCAGGGGAGCATTTGCACAGCTTAGGCTCGTGCGCCAGCTGCGCCTGTACCTTGGGAAGTCTGACTTGGCCACAGTAGTCCACGCTCTGGTTACATCCCGTTTAGACTACTGCAAAGCTCTCTACGTTGAGTTGCCCTTGAAGATGGCCCAGAAGCTTCAATTGGTCCAACGTGCGGCAACCATGATACTAACAGGAGCAGCACGCAAGGAGCATACAACCCCCTTGTTGTACCAGCTCCACTGGCTGCCGATTTGCTACCGGGCTCAATTCAAGGTGCTGGCGTTGGCCTATAAAGCCCTAAACGGTTCCGGCCCAAGATACCTATCCGACCGCATCTCGGCCTACGAGCCCACCAGGACTTTGAGATCTTCCGGGGAGGCCCTGCTCTCGATCCCGCCTGCCTCACAGGCACGGCTGGCGGAAACGAGAGATAGGGCCTTCTCGGTGGTGGCTCCTCGGCTGTGGAACACCCTTCCCGTGGACATCAGACTGGCTCCCTCCCTGATGATATTCCACAGGAAATTAAAGGCTTGGTTGTTCAAGAAGGTGTTCGAACAAGAAGTGCAATGATTAGTAATGACTATAGGAATGGAACAACGGAAAAGGATACTGGATTGTGGTTTGGACGATGAGACGACACGGAATGGCCTTTGTAGTAATGATGATGTTTTTTGATGATGATGTTTTTGTTATTGCTGGATTGTGGATCATTTTATATTGTGTCTTGAATTTTGAACCTTGTTCTTTCTATGTTGTATACCACTGTGAGTTGCCCCTGGGCTGAGTACAGCAGTATATAAGCAAAGTAAATAAATAAATAAATAAAACCCTAAGACTGGTAAATTGCAGGCATATACACGCATAAGCATAATTTTTCATTGATTGTTATGATATTACTATATGTGTAAGGGGCATGGGATTTTTTTTCCATTCTGAGGCTTTTAATCTTAGTTATTACATTAGACATGATCAAAGAACACTACTCCAATTGCTTTGTCTTTTTGTTTTCTTAAATTTCTCCCACATCGCAAATCATTTAAACTTGGAGGAAAGGAGTAACTGTTGATGATGAAGTCAGCACCAGTGTTTCAGTTACTAAATTAGAGCAGGATTTCAATCAGTCTCCATTCATTCAAAAAAATTGCCCTGAAGAACATTTATGCATCATTTCAGTTGTATTCTGTTCATTGCTTTTAGACAACACTTTCAAATGATGCAGTTTTCCCTCAAATATTAATGAAACTTCAGCTGATATAGTTATGTGTTCATGAAATGGTGGAATCTTTGAATTCAAGTATGAGATTCTGCATAAACTTTATGAATAACCTGATTAACAGAAATGAATTTCATATTTAGGATTGGGTACAATCTCAAAGAAATCTCATTGTTATTGTTAACTGCTGTTAACTTGAATGTCACTCATTTATGAGATATTCACAAATTAATGTCAATATAATGAATATCCCATTAAGTGAGTGTTTAGTTTTTTGGAGGTTTTTTTGCTACTATTCCATTTTCCAGGAGGAGGCCCAAAGCTAGACAGCAAAGGATAGTCCATGTTAATTGGGGGTGGGGGTGGGGGTTTGGAGGAGGAAAACAATTTCCCCTCTTTTCACTGGTTATTCCCCCTCCCTACTTCTCATTTCATAAACAAGGTTTGTTTCCACAATGGTGACATGGGTGGAGGAAATAACAGGAAAACAAGGGAAAGTGGTTTTACTCCTTCGACCCTCCCCCCCATAAAATGGACTATCCTTCTTTGTCCACTGCTCCCTTTTGTCCTCCACCTGGATAATGAAACAGTAGCTTGATTTTAATCCTCAGTGAGTTTAAACAAACAAAACCACCAAAAACAGAAATAAATCTTGCACAATTACTGCTACTACATTGACAGTAAGCTGGAACTGAAGGAATTTGGAGATACTGTCATACACATTTTGTCCCCACATTACAGCTTTAACAATGCTTGAAAAGTTGTCATCTGTAAGAATAATGTCAGAAGCTTCTTTAGCGACATCAGTTCCAGCAATACCCATAGCAAAACCAACATCTGCTTTTTTTAAAGCAGGCCCGTCATTGGTTCCATCACCAGTCACTGCTACAACTTGCCTCTGTTCACAAAGAGCAAGATTTATTTCATTTGCTTCAAAGTCACTATACTTTTTTGAATACTGGTGATTTCACAAAGCATATCCTCCTCAGTTCCACCTCACTGCCTGCTCAGCACTTCCAACAGAGCACAAGCATTTTGAAGAGCAGGAGCCAGCACTTGTACCATGTGATATTCCTCTTCCATCATTTAGAGAGGTCACACCCTGGTAGAAATAATCATAACTCAATAGTTATATGAGAAGGAGATGAAAACAGGGTAAGAAATCATGTGGACTTCCAGATGGCATTGGACTGCAAATTAGATGTTGGGATTTAACAGCCCACCCTGTCTAGGGGACCACATGATTTCTACTTCTGAAGCAAAATAATATTTCATTATTAAAATCTTAACATGATGTCATTATACCTTTGTTAATGGGAAAAAACATTTGGTGTAAAAATAATTATTTATAACTTCTTATTTCTGAGTGCAGCTTCTACTGCATATCATGAAATAAAGGAAAGATGAAAGCAATCTTCTTGGCTGCTTTAAATGAAAAAAGAAAGAAGAGCCACTTGTTATCAATGGTTTCTGTAGAAGCCACATAGATTACCTTTGTGTAGCTATAAATAGTTTGAGAAATTGAGTTCAACTGTAGCTTCCCCTCTATGTAAAATAGATTTTACTTTTGTGGAATGAGGAACCAAATTATATGATATATCATGCATTTTTATGGAAGTCACTGATGATAAATAAGCTCCCTTTTACTTGGGTAAAATATTATACTAAAAAGAAAACATTGTAGAAATATCTTATTTATTAATTAAGACACCAATAAAAATGCATTCCCTTAGCATTAATACTAACGTTATTTCTTTCTTTCATTTAATATATAGTGTTCTGCTGTTCTGTACGTATTCTGTAATACTCATGGTCATGAGTACACTGAATTCTGATGAATAATCTAACCTAACACTATGCACTGTAGATCCATGCTATCTCAGTTTAAGAGAAATGTATTGTACATAATGCACACAATGAGCTTTATTGGTCATACAGAGATGAAATCAGACAGCTATAATGAACTTTTCTGGCCACTGGGGTTAACAAAATGCCATTGCTTTGGTTTAAGTGTCCATAAAGGGAACAATAACACTCAATGCATATTGAGTTCCACCAGACAAAGATTCTAGTAATCTCAGATAAACAAACAGTTCTTCACAGAATACTCATCAGGACATTTATCAGACTTTCATGATACTCTTTGTCTTTGGTACTTTCCAAAGTGTTGTCTATTCATTACTAACAGTTATAATCTTGAATGCATACTAGCCAAGGGCTCAGAAACCATTTAGGATGCATTTACACAGGCCAAAAAATCTGAGCTGATCTTAAGCATTGCTGTTTTGATCTAGCTCCAGATTCTGCTGTGATGTTTATAGCATCATGTCAGCAGTGGGAGTGGAATCTTTACTGTATAGTCTCATTGTACAGTCACCTTTATCTTTGTGATTTTTCAATGCCATAGCAACAGCCATGGAACTCCAGGCCATTGTTCAGTGCCTTTTCGGATGCAAGCTCTGGGGTGTTCCCCAATTCTGCTTTTTGTGGGCAAAAACCATGTTCAGTAGCTGTGCTCCCCATTGATATATCATGCATTTTATCATGACAGCCCTATGCATCATGTAAATGCCATGGAGTGAATTCTCACCTATTTCAGATTATATAACCCATGTAGATGGCCCCTTGATTATCCAGTTCTTGTGACAACATGAGAAATACCCACTATAAAATAAACAAATACACATTTATTTCAAAGCTTTAAATACTGCTCTCCTTAAAAACAGCCTGTTATAGTGTAAAAATATTTTGGTTGTACTCTCTGCTATCTTTAGTATGCACATTCTGAGACTTCTCTGTTGAGGAACATGCAGTATATTTATTACTTATTTAAATATTTATATCTTTCCTGGTCACCTGAGATCTGTGGATGACTTATAGTAATATTAGTTTAAACAATTTAACATTTAAACAATTGAATTATGTAAACATTCTTTTAAAATGTATTTATTTAAAACTTTTATATCCCGATCTTCTCTACCTTCATAGAGGGACTCAGACCAACTCACAGCAAGAATTCAATGCTAACAATAAAATCTAAAAACAACATATATCAACAATAAATGGTATAGGGAAACTGTGGGGTGTCTCCTAATTCTGCTCTGTTCTTGTTCTTTGTAGAAGTAAAATGTACCCTAGATCTAGTGAAATGTCTGAGGTTTGTTTGAGACTCTTGTCTCATTTACATTGGAGAAAACAAGATTGCAGAAACAGGCATATAGACGTGACTATTTTTTCCTTGCAGCCTGACAGTGGTTCTTTATGCTTGGTCAGTGCTGGGAAACAATGCTTTATATGTAGAACATAAAGTATAGGAAATATGTCAATTGTTCTGAGAGTGACATGTTTCTGCTTGTCTTTGTGGAATAGCATTATTGTTATCCAACTTTCTGATTGTTATCTCTTATGTTTGATTGGTGTTACTAAAAGTTGATTGTTTCACATTTTGAGGGGCTAAGCAAGCTTGACTTATTTCTAATCCAATCTGTGAATATAGAGAGAATCCAGATGAAAAATCAACAAGGGATGAGATTCATTTCTAAAGGAAAATATCACAGCCACAAAGAGGAGGAAATACCATACAGAATAAATGTTGGCACTGCCTTCATTCTCTCTGTCAACATACGCCAATGCCTTTTCAACCAATACATTTGTGTCTTATCTACAGTATATTGACTTTCTTTAACATAAATCTAAATGCAATTTACACTCAGTGTAAGGTCACTTCAGATTCCCAAAGAATCACAAACATGTCTTGGCATGAATGCGAATTGAATCTCAAGAGTCTGAATCTCTGAAGTAAAAGGCAATGTGCCTTCTGTGTTACTAATTGGGTCAGTTAGCACAATTGTATGGAGGCAAATAGCAGCCAAAATTGAAAAGCAGTAAAAAAAAAAAGCTAGCCATAAATTCTGTTATCATGAATTTTCAAGGCCAGGGATCTGCCAGCATGTCTTTGTAACTGATGTTGCAACAGGTGAATGTGGAGAATATAAATGATTTGGTTTGGAGCCCACCATTAAATGAGTGAATAAATTGGTTTCAACTATGTACAGACAGAAAATGTATACAAATTTCTATCTGATAGAAATGTCCAGGTATTCTGAGAGGATTAGGTGGGGACGCCAGGTCACAATCTGCTGCAGAAATAGCCAAATTTTAGTCAATTGGCACATTGTATTTACTGATGCTGCAGAGCTGGGAGCTGCCATATTACTGACTCCCCATCTGTTGTGATGATACCACTAAAACACAACAAAGTAGCAGCCAAGCTGTTTGCAACCTGACATAGCTAATACAAAGACAGATTGAATTTGGTGAGGATTTTGAGTAAACACTCCCAGGATTGCATTGCAAATCTTATTACTTTTTAACTTGAAATTTCTAGCCCTTCAGTTGAAATATCTGGTCCCTTGCAGAAATATATAGCTTTTTCATGCTTTGCTATCCATGAACAACTGTAGTCTAGAACAGCTACATGTCCTTTTGACCATAAAAGTGAGTCATGCCACATTTGTGCCTATTTTTACAGATTACAAAAGCCATGGAGAATAATTGAATATGTGTTTCATAAAGTGAGGAAAATGGGAGGAAATGGCATGTAGGTGACATTAATTTTTCTGATCAGATTAAAACTCACTTAAAAATAGAACAAATTGTGCATAGCTTGGCACATAACATTGTAATTATTGTTATCTTTGTTAAATGTGAGAACCTAAAGGGCTTAACAGTGATGTCAGTTTGATTTGGAAAAGGGCCATCAATGATGAATATCCTTGGATGTTGCAGTTTTCGTTTAAGAACCCTTCCAGGGTTCTAATTTGAACTATGGTATAGACTGCACAGTATCATATTCAATTAAATGTTGATGCATTTCTTTTCTTCTGAACTACAATTGCTCTTCAGACAGAACTATATACTGAATGTGAGGTTTTGAGGTTCCTGGCAGCCACAAGCAAAGAACTGCTAGCAATCTCTAAATTTATGGTCAGCCCCCAAGAAATTCTCTGATCCGTTAATCCATTAGGGATTTTTTTAACAAAGGCTTTTCCTGTCAGCTATTCTCCCAGCCTACATTTTCTTGACCTTTTCAGCTTGCTTACTCATTTATTTATATATTTCCCTTTTGAAAATAGTAAACAACAAGATGAGAACACCCAACTAGCAACCACAGCATTCAAATAACTTTGCCAAGAAGTGGGAGGGATGACTGTTGAAATAAAATACTTTCAAATAATTGTTGAAAACAGTGGTAACCAGATGGATCTCCTTTGCCAGAATGTTCCAAAATTTTGCCATCATAACAGGAAAAGGTCCTAATTTTATATAACCCTCCAGCATAGGAGAAAACAAAATCTAAGACTGAGCGTAAGTCTGGTAGGTTTAGAATTTTAGACTCATTTTAAGGTAAGGATCATGGCAAAGTCAAACTTAGTCCAGCGCGCGGCAGCCATGTTACTAACAGGAGCGGGACGCAGGGAGCACACAACCCCCTTGTTGTTCCAGCTCCATTGGCTGCCGATTTGCTACCGGGCCCAATTCAAGGTGCTGGTGCTGGCCTACAAAGCCCTAAACGGTTCCGGCCCAAAATACCTGTCTGACCGCATCTCGGCCTATGAGCCCACGAGGACTTTAGAGATTGTCTGAGGAGGCCCTTCTCTCGATCCCACCTGCCTCACAGGCACGCTTGGCGGGGACGAGAGATAGGGCCTTCTCAGTGGTGGCCCCTCGGCTGTGGAACACCCTCCCTGTAGACATCAGACAGGCGCCCTCCCTTATGACATTTCGCAAGAGACTAAAAACGTGGTTGTTTGAGAAGGCGTTTGACTAGTGCTACAACAATTGACAATGATGATTGGAACGGAATATGGAAAACGAGATTGGATTGTGATTCTATGATGAGACGTCGCGAATGATTTAGTGTAATTTGTATTATTGAGAGTGTTATTATTCTCGTTTGTGTTATTGCCTTTATTGTAAATTGTTTTTATATGTTGTACACCGCCGTGAGTCGCCCTAGGGCTGAGAACGGCGGTCTACAAGTGCCGTAAATATTAAAAATATTAAATATTAAGGTGAGGCTGTGTAGGGCTTTATTTCCACATTCCTCAGCACAAGCCACTTCTGCTGCCTTCTTTTTAGATGCTCCAAGTTGTGTGGACAGTTAATATAACAGCCACATATTCCACTTTCTCTTCAATGTTTCTTACCCATTTTCCTATTCTAACCCTTGCTTTGATTTGGCTTCATAGTGTGAGACATTGTATGTTCAGTTACAGAATACTGAAGAAAAATAGCACCTCAGCAGGATGTACTATGAAGGTCATTGGCAATGAGCAGAGGAAACACTTGTCCCTAGTTTATTCCTCCTTGCATTATCAAAATTACCCTGTTTAAGCAGCTGTGAATAAGAAATCGGGAGAGCCATGTTTCAGTAATTTCCAATAATTTCATATTATTTGAAAGTGGAATCTAATTTTCTTATATATGTAATTTAACTTCCTTGTACATCATTATTCCAACAGTTTTAGTTGTTTTAAATATTATTTATACCCCACAGGTTACCAAAAGCTTGAACTCAAAGCAGCTTAAAAATTAACATGTTCATCCTAGTTGCCTATATTTTGTCTCTAGCTTTCTCCATCAACGAGTTTGGGTGACAACACATTCAGTGGCCCTGTTTCTAATTTCCAGGTTTGAGATTGACAGCATCTAACAGGCTGATCCTCATCACCTCTTTAATGTTTAGTATTGTTCCATAGAAATAAACTGTACTATACCATACTATACTAGCTAGCACATTTTAATTATTCTTATAGTTTTAAATAATGTGGCATGACATAGTGATTAACTAATTACACTTTGATACTGGTATGTACAACTGACAAATTGTAACCAATATTCCCAAATAAGTTATATCATACTCAAAAGGACACAGATCATTTTTGCCATGAGCTTTGTCATTCCAATAGTGCAGAAATAATCATCACTTTTCTGCTAAATACTTCCCTTGTTTACTATTTCAGACTCTAATTAAATGCATTATAATGTTTATTTTAGGATTTGGAACCCTGTGAGAGAAGAATGACTAACAGCATTTTAGTAGTTCAAATACTCAGAAGAGAGAAATGTGCCTGAGCACACAAGCACCACCCTCTGTGTCTCCATTGTCATCCTGCTGATACAAATGTGAAGCAGAGGACCCATCCCATCTATGAAGGATCTCTGTGTTATTTAGAATTCCAATTTTCAAATGTACCACACAAATATCGTCCAGGATGGAAATGTCTCTACACATGAGGATGTATTTCTTCACTAGGAGTTTAGCCACACTGACCTAAATAATGCACTTTGAAGCTAGGTAGCTTCAGACTTCAACAGGAAAATAATGCATGCCACCAAAGTGTGCTGCAAGGTGGGTTAAAGACAGTACTACACATCAAGAAAAGTTGGAAAACAATCTGCAACATGCCTCTTAATGCACTACAGCTAGCCCCAAATCTAAACTACATTGCACAGTGAACTAAGCTCTACACAATGTGAAGTGCAATGTGAAGAGCTGCCAAAATGCCCCTCAATTGGTTCCCTAGTCAGCTGGGGCCAGTTTACCACCTGAGGCAGGCAATTGATTATCTCCACTTTCTTTCCTTGTTTTGACCTCATATGCCTCCTGAGCATTGGTGGCACTGCACATCTCATCCAGAAATTGATAAAAATTAAAAAAAACACCTATTCTCAGTGGTTGTCAAGTTGCAGACACTGCACATTTTGTAACCAGTCAAAGGCCACCTTTCTGTCTTCAAATCTGTCCCAGGAAGGCAATCAAATCATCCACATAGCAAAAGTAGTTCTGTCAAATCTGTTTCAACGTAAGAGATTGGTATAGAGAGACCCTAACCTCCTCAAAGTTAACAAAAAGTATGATAATTTCAATAATTTTCCTTCCAATCCAAGAATCTGTTCAAAAATCACACAGTTTTCAAAGTCTCTTAGCACTTTGGAGCTTATTCTGTGCAAAATTTGTACTAGGTTGTTTTAAACTGAAAATGACATTTTCTTTGCGGGAAACGTATTTAAATGTGAATGGTGTTTTCTGCAAATAAATTAATGTTTCTTCAATAGAAAATCATTTTCTATGTAATATAACCCACATGCAATTTTCTTTTTTGCAGAATAAATACCCAATTATAACATCTTTTGCACAGGAAATATTGCTTTCAATACAGAAAATGCAGTTTCCTGTGCAGAATGCTATTTGTTGTTTATGTGGATTTTGCACAGAACAAATCTCATCACAGTTTCTCAACACTTGAAAATCCATACCTTTGACCACTTTTTGAATTTCTTAAATAGCATTTCCATTTTCTCTTGCTTCCACATACATCCATTTTCATCCCTATCTTAGATATCTGCCATCAGATTGATGAGAGTCTCAAGAACAGAGGTAGTATTAGCATACTTGTGCACATTCCTCTTCTTGAACGGATGTTAGGAAACAGAATTTGTATGTTTGAACAGGCTCTGGTATAGGTGAAAAAGACCTAAGTCAGGATAAAGATTGAAAGCCTTTTCTGGACTATTGGATAACACATTACAGACCTCTGAAATGCCAGGAAATGCTTTAGAAAAGCAGAGCTGTTCAAATTTGATCTCTTCACAGAATTTTCACTACAAGAAAAACCAAGCTGTTTTTTGATTAGTTGGTTGGTCACTGAAGAGCATAAGTTTCAGGATGTTTACTGAATGGCTACTTAGTAAACACTTATGAAGATGATAAAATGATGGACATATATTTAGTTGATAGATTCTGAACATACCTAGTCAAACTGCTTTACAGGCTCATTTGGAAAAAGTGTCTACATTGATGTACAAAAATGTGGATGATCACACCAAGGCTGGCATGGTCAATATTTTAGTCAATTTAGTCACTTCTCTTGATCTTTCTAACAAGTTTTTAAATGAAATGAAATCTCAAGCAATTTCATTTATAGCACTTTCCAACACAAAAAAACCCAGATATATTTGCTATTGTGAATGTCTGATAAACACATATTTTTTTAAAATCCCTACTGCATGAAACAGTTGATGAAAGGCTTAACAAGTAGTATCCTAATCCTCCACATTTGTTTCTTATTACAGACAAATAGCTACATAAATGGATTGTGATGGGTGCATGAATAAACAATCAAGAAAGAAAATGATAAAGTTAAGATTGGGTGCACACCATTAACTCTGTTCCCTTGTGCAAAAATACTGCAATCGTATTAAATCTGACTGCTAATTTTCAAATAATTCAATATATCATAACTGTCCTCAGGATGTAGAAACAACTAACTTAATTTTCTTCATCTTTCGTAACAAGCATTCCTTTAATTATCTCAGTATTGGCATTGAGGAATGTAATAGTGCAGTTTAATAATACATTACACCAAAGAACATAGTTTTTTTTCTTTTCAATGACAATTTTGGGGTGACTGAATAAATGTTATGTACAAATTAGCTGATGAATCTGATAACCCTGCCATCAACACCCACAAAAAACAAAAAAAATATCACCGCTTGCAATACAGACCTGCAGCTGCATGATAAAAGATGTGAGCAACCTACACAATTCAGATAAGCAGAAGTGATAAAATCAGACAATTGTGTCTATAATGGAAAGGTTGCAGCCAAACTGATTAGAAATTGTTATCCTAAGATTAATACTTATATATAGACCGAGTGAAATATTAGGCAGAGAAACAATCAGGAGGATGCTAGGAGCATTAAATTGTATTTCAGATACAACCACTTGGCTCATTGTAATTCCATAGATAAACACTGTTAGCAGTGTGTGGGATGATTTCTAATAAGTGCAGGAGTTGAAGCCATTAAGGATTCCAACCTGTATTTTTTTTAATGTCTCACAGTATCTTACTGCTTCTAGATCTTAATTTTACAGTTAGAGACTGATATGCTTTCAAGATTCCAAGCCCATTTTGTCTCACACTTTGTAGTATCTCAGAGTATGTATTAACAACAACAACAGTAATAATAATAATAGCTTTATTTCTTGCCCGCCTCCAATCCAGCAGGGTGTATTGTAACCATAATTGTTTATAGCCACAAGCCATCACAACTTAGTACATGGAAATACAATACATAATACACAGAAGCACAAAATAAAATTCGCCTTAATATGTCATTTACATTTATCAAACAATGGCAATGCATAAAAAACCCCTAAAATTACCAAAAACAAAATTTATACTAAAAATGCCCTTATAATAAATAAAGTATATTAACTTCTTGCCCCTATTAAAACTAAGGATGGAATAATAATAATAACATTATTATTTATTTATAGCCGCCACCATCTCCCCAAAGGGGACTCGGGATGGCTAACATGAGGCCAAGCTCAAAATAATACAAAGCATATTTAAAAATATTTGAGAAATTGTTAGTAAATGGTAACAAAATGAATTCTGGACTAATGAGAGTATTTACAGTTTGAGATTTATTCTGCAAAACACACACACATACGCACACAATTGTTTTGCACAGAAAACATTTTCTGCATGACATCTATGTGAAAAATAATTTTTCAATGCAGAAATAATACCTGTACAGAATTTCTGTGCAGAAAAAAATACTGTAATTGGAGATTTGTCCTGCATAAAAATTTGTGCATAATTGATTTGCATAGAAAATAGTATTTCCTGTACAGGAATTAACACTTCTGCATTGTCATCTTATATGCACAGAGAATGCTGTTCTTTGTGCAAAACTATCATGATATTCATTCAATCTGTTTTTTGTTGTTGAACAGATGGAGGATGAACTGATTTTAGAGGGGTTTCCACAAAACTGTTGATGAAGTTTCCTTGTGAAGTTTGGTTTTGTGGTAACAGATCCTCTTTGTAAGGATGGGGAGCTATCAAAATGGTCCCATGCCTGGAGACTTAGGAAATTTGAAGGATTCCTGTGTGTTGTATGAAATCATCTGAGTGACCAGGCTAACAATTCAGTCAAGGTCTTTGGTTTCATTATGGAATAGTGAGATGGATAGATCATTGATGCAATCATTCCTAAGTGTCCAGCCCAGTGCTGTGGAGCCTGTAATTTACTTTGCTTTATAAAAAAAAAAACCTGCGGGCAATGAAACAATCTGGATGATGACTAGAGTGTAGGTGGTGTTATTATCAGATGGAATGCAGTTAGAAATCAGTAAAGACTCTGTGTTAAACCTATTATGCAACAATTAGGTCAAGAAATCATATTACCCTAGTAGAAGACATTCTACCAAGTTCTATCAAGTAAGGTTTTTCTAAATGTGAACTTTTTCAGTAAAGGCCAAAAGAAATCAGGAATGGAAATCACAGCTACCTGCTATAAAAAGTGTGCCAGGTACTTTGTTCTCCTTGACACTATATTCATCGCAGTCTAGGGAAGTGTCCAGTGCACCATCTGCACTATGGATTGGCAGTTTTTAGGTCCAGAAATTGAGTAATAACAATAAAATTGTATTTTTATCTTGCCCTATCTTCCCAAGGGGACTCAGAGCAGTGCACAAAAGAAAAAAAATGACAAACATTCAGTGCCAATAAGACATAACAAGACAGATTTTTTTCATGTCAGGAGTGACTTGAGAAACTGCAAGTCGCTTCTGGTGTAAGAGAATTGGATGTTTCCAAGGACGTTGCCCAGGGGATGCCTGGATGTTTTGATGTTTTACCATCACATGTTCCCACATGGGGAGCTGGAGCTGACAGAGGGAGCTCATCCGCGTTCTCCCTGGATTCGAACCTATGACCTGTCGGTCTTCAGTCCTGCCAGTACAAGGGTTTAACCCATTGCACCACCATTACAAACAAGACCGATCAAATCATAAAGAAATAAAACAACACCAAAATATAATTTACACTTTTAATATTTTATTGCCAACTAGTATTGGATTTATTATTTAAACGTGTCTTAAATGTTACATTTGTATA
The DNA here is from genome assembly GCF_037176765.1 of Anolis sagrei. NCBI lineage: Eukaryota > Metazoa > Chordata > Lepidosauria > Squamata > Anolidae > Anolis > Anolis sagrei. Next base: position 100,816,094 of record NC_090023.1, on the reverse strand, counting down.
ATTACATTTTTAATTTTGTTAGTTTGGGCTACTTTATAATTATATTTTGGTATTGTTTATTTCTTGTTTATGATTTGGTCTGTCTTGTTATGTCTTGTTGGCACTGAATGTTTGCCATTTTTCCATTGTGCACTGCCCTGTGTCCCCTTGGGGAGACAGTAGTTCGCGCCATGATAACTTCTTGGTTAGACAGTAATATGATCTTACTTGGAGCTGCCTGCTGAGGGGTAGCTTATCTGTGTTCCATCAGTTGACTCAGTGTGTTGTGCAGGAACATGGGAAAAGGACTTTTTAGCTTTAGCCTCTCCTTGGAGGCCCATTGGACTTGAACACTGATCTTATTACAGTGCCAAGTAAAACCTTGGCTGTTCATTAAAACCTTTGGATCACTGATTCCTCTCAAATATTAAAATGTGTGGTTAAAAACCACTTTTAATCTTTTAAATCTGTCTGATTTTTTTCATTACTGTATGTTTAATGGAATATTAGCCTATTTATATTACTATTATCATTTTATTCTGGTTATTTAATCTGGTTAAGCCATCTAGAATGTTTTTGTTATAGGATGGAATGGCAATATTGAAAGAAACATATGAAAAGTTAAGTTATATCTCACAACTTGTTGTCCTTCATAAAGCTGGAGGCTTAGTCATGTGTGTTACAGCAACATAAAGCCTGCAAAGGAGAGCCTTCTGCAAAGTACAGGTACAAGCACAGATTGTTAATTGAAGAACAGAGTCAATAGTGTAGTTGCTGCAGAGGAGAATTCAGTTCCGAGAGATGAAGATTCAAATGCCCACAGAATAATGCAGCTCACTGGCTGACTTTGTACCATTCACTGTCTCTCAACCTAATTCACCCTGCAGGATTGTCAGGAAGGTAACCTGTTGGTAAGGATGGAGAAGAACAATGTATTGTGACATAAGTCCCTTAGAAGAACAGTAGAGTTTTAATAGCTTTTCAAAAATAGCATACTGCTACATTCAGGAGTGCATCTACATTTCTTCTTCTGTGAAATATTAGAAGGTATAGCTTTTAAAGGTTGTGCTTCTGAAAATTTAGGAAGCCACTGGTTTTAAATGTTATCTGGAATGACTGTAAGGAATTCATAGGGCAAATGCAAGGTGAGTGCACTGAATCAGTAAGACGGGGTAACCGGCTGGAAAATAAGAATATGTAATATGAATCAAGCTATAGTTTCAGACTTTCTTGTGTATGAAGTGAAGCCTGCATGAAACAGATTACCAATGAAGCTACAATGAATGGAATGAAGAATGAATGTTAAAGGAGCTGAAAGAACGTCTTAAAGAATATAGATGAAAGCTTGTGAGAATTATGTGTGAGAAATGAGAAAGAAGCACAAGGCAATGTGTTCAAATGACACACCACCTAGCCAAGAAGAAGTGTACTGAAGCCAGCCATTTGCTGTACACAAACACTCAAATCCTATTCTCTAAATCAGACTTTGGAAAATTTGAGAGGTCTGAATTAGTGTGCATTTATTAGCATGTTAGGTCTGATATTTCTTTACAAGGGTTTTTTCCCAAATTGGAGGGGGCAATTTGAGATAAAACAAAATATAAAATGAGAGTAAAATACTTTGTCAGGGAAGATGATAAACCATACGGGGGAAGGGAGGACTTAGTTTTAATTTGTTGGTATACATTTTTAAAAAATGATACTTTAAACTTTGCTTTAGTACCTGCTAAAGCCACACCCAGCTGCTTAGACAGTAGAATGCCCAAAGGTGGTTGGAAAATCTATATCAATAGGGAAGAGAAGTCCTGCCAGGAAATTTATAAAATCATAGAGTTGGAAGAAGCCACAAGGAAGCTATCCAAGGTGCTGAATCTATTTTGAGCATAAGCTTCAAAACTTTGGATGAATTCTTTAAAGTTTGAACTAAAAACTAAAGTGTAGTCATCACTTCATTGACACAAAAGGCATTACTTTCTGGTAGGGCTGTGCACATATCCGTGTGGAAAGAAACTGATTCAGAAAATTGGGTGATTTGTTTGTGAAATCCGTGAAAACAGGACGGGGGCGGGGGAGGGAGAGCTGGAAGGCCAGCCAAAAGAAATCAGCAGTAGCTGGATCTTTCAGCTACTAGAGATTATGGGGTTAACTGCACTGTAGTGTCTCTTCTTTCTTCCCCAGCAGCAGTGTCCTTTTCTTCTGGAAAACTTGGGACATGATGGGAGTTAAAGTTTCTCTTTCTCTTTGTTTCTCAGCCTTTAAAAGACCTGGTTATGTCCATGCACTGATTGACTGAGAATGGACACAACTGGTGACTACAGTCCCCAGAAGCTTCCCTTGTGGTTTGTCTTATTTTAAAAAAAGTCATGTTCAAAACTTAAAATAATTCCAAAAAAATCAGAGGATTGGTGAATTGTTATGAAACTTTGCAAGTCTGCAGTTGCAAATGTGGTCTACAATTGAGGTTGATTTTCTGCAGATGGGCTTAAAAATGACTGAGGAACTAGCCTCTAAAATTTCCCATCGTAGCAAATGAGCCAAATCTTTCCCAAACAAAGTGGCACCCCCTCCCCCAATTTCACTTTTTTTTTTTGGTAAACAGAAAGAGGGTTTAGCCAAAAACAAAACTGAAAAATTGAATGATTTTGTGCCAAATTGCACACCCGTAGTTGCTGGTCAGTAGTACCAAGACTCTGGAAGGTTTCTGAGACTGCCACAGCTGACACCTTAATTCAGGTCGACAATCAACCAAGTAAAAAAAAATAATAACCCTAAGCTTGGAAGACACTGAAAGCAAACAGAATGGGTTTATCATTAGTTCAGTTTGAAGGCTGGCAAGGTGTAGTCCTGGTGGACACGTGTACTCTAATATTTTTGTGGCCCTCAGCACTTCCAGAATACCCAGACTGAACTTTTTGCCATTCAAAAAGGTGCCACTGAAAGCCTCCAGGCTTTTGAATAGATTGCAAAGCTTCTCCATGCTATTTAGCTTCAAAAATGCCCTGTACTGAAAACTAGAAGTGGACTTTCCAATGATCCATAAGTCTTCCACCCTGTGGATCCCAAAGTCTAAAAATGGTCAATTGATTCATTAAGAAATTAGCAGCCACAAATGCTTACATAAATAGCTCTTCAGGATAGTTAAGATATTACTTGACAAATTAATTTAATGTTTATTGATTAAGGTGATGACTTATAGCTTGTTCAAGTTATAATCATTATAGTAGGCAGAGATGAAAAGGGATGAAAGCTGTACCATTTTGCTTAATATATATATGGTAGTGATAAAAAAATAGATAGATGGTACATTCATGCAAGCTATTAGAGAGCGGAAATTACAATTACAAATAATATTACTTGCATGTCTAGACTTTTAGGCATAAATGATATTACCATCCTTGTTTTACAAGGTAGAACAACACTTTTTTGTTACGTAGCTTGTATGGTTATGAGGATGAAAGTATTATTACATGGAATATAACATGTTAAGACTGTCCAATGTTTAGACATTTTTTCTATTCATATTCATATTCAGGTTTCTGAGTAGTGATCAGGTACTCTTGTCCAACTCTGTCATCTGCAGAGTTCTGTTCAGAGGATTTTGAATAGCAAATAAAATACATAATAATATTCATTTTTCTACAAAGCACTCTAATGCAAGCCATATAGGCATTTGTATATATTAAACATGATTTTCTTCTTTTTTATTTACATCTCAATTGGCATTAAACACTTTCAGAATAAAATAATTTCAAATGCATATGTAAATATTTTCATGAATTCAGAGGTCAGCTGTGCACACATAGATTGCATTTATACAAAACAGTCTTGTTCTAAGGAGTATGAGAGGAGCAAGACCACTATAAAGATTGGCTCTCTGGTATTTAAAAAACCCTCTAAAATCATAACAGTAAATAAAGAACAACATTAAAAAACAGGGGAATTCCAGACAAGACACAATCAGGGCCAGCTAATCACCTTCCAACAAAGGATTACCCCAGGCAGTAAGAAGCCAGATCTTAAAACTGCTAGGCCATTAAATGCTATCAAGTGGCCAATTGAAACATTCACACCTACCTCATACAGACAATAGTTCTTTATCCCACTCTAGACATTCCACAGATTTATAAACCTCATTTTCCTAGTTTCCAACAGACCTCACAACCTCTGAGGATGTCTGCCATTATTTGCAGGTGAAACATCAGGAGAGAATGCTTCTGGAATATGGCCATACAGCCCAGAAAACTTACAACAACTCAGTGATTCTGGCCATGAAAGCCTTTGACAGTACATTGGCTCTTCACATTGCAAGAAAAAGCATGCATTTCTTATAACCAGCACTGTGCTGTAATATGATTATTACTCATTCTGTTATTTTGGGTTGGCTTGCTATTTGCTGTGTTTTCATTTCTATATAGAACATGGGCACAAATACAATTCTGAGCTGTTTCTGTTTGAACTGTCAATTGCCACTACATGCTTCCTGCCAAATGGAAGCCATCAGTGGACTAAAGACTTTTTGATTTTAATATGATAAGAGAAAAATATTCCCCAAACAATTAGTCCGATGAGCAGCTGACTGGCCTAGTCCCAGTCATTGCTCCACAAGCAAATGCTACCTCAGAGGACAGAAGGTGAGTGTAATGCCATTACAAGACATCAGTCCATCATATAGAACTGGCAAAGCTGAAGCAGGCAGCAGATTAGGACCACACTTGATGTGCGCAGACAACCATTTTGTCTGCATTTATGAGCTCTTCAGAGCATAAAAGACCCTCCCGAAGTTTGGATGGAAACAGAGAGGGAGAAGATCTTGTACACTGGTATGAGATGATTCAAGAGTTTCTTCCTCTTCTGCTTGATACCTGTCACATTTAAGTAAGACTGAGGCTGAACAGAATGCTTGGCAGTGTGACAGACAGGCACATTTAAAAGACAGCTGGTAATTAATTTTGATTTTATTTTATTAAAATATTTATATCCAGCCCATATCTAAGAATCTCAGAGTGGCATACAATGAAATCAGTTCAAACAGTCTCCAACAATTTAAAAATTTAAAGCACTAAAAATAAACTCCAATCTGGAAACATATTAAACTACTTGGAAGACAACTCAGAAACTGTAGTTTGTACAAAAGGCAGTAGCTATTGCTCACCAAAATGCCGTGGAGAAATGGTACAACACCACTTTTAAAAGAATTGCACGGCCTGTCAATTTGCCTCTGATCTTTATTCAGGGTGCTAGTGATAATATTTAAGGCCCTAGGCAGCTTTAGACCCTAATCCACTTATTTATTTATTTATTTAGAATATTTGTGGGAACACAAAGTATTCCATAGAGACTTACAAGTACTTAGTCTGATGGTTCCCTGCCCTTAGGTATACATTCGAATAAGATAAAAAAGGAAAATGGGATGATGGTTGGGAATTATGTCCAACACTTCCTGGCTGTTCTCTTTCTTTCTCAGAGGTGGTTGGAACATGAAAGGAGAGGCTATCTCTGGACATTGGGACCTTGGCATGATGAAGCAGAAACTGGCTGCTCTACTCTCTCATAGAACATGGAGGGAGGAGCTCTCACCAGTTGCTGGTGACCATAAAGTTTTGAACTTCCTTCTGTAATAGTTACCAAACAAAATATTGTGTTAAACAGAAAACCATACTTTTTGTGCTGAAGGATATGGTTATAAGGTTAAGTGGCTTCATTGCTGTTGTTACATCTTTAACTATTAATCTGTATCAATCAGACATCAGAAATGATACCATACTGCTAAACTTGCTCTCCTGTTGCTGTCCTGTTGACAACCATCAGTCTTTTCCAATATTCCATGCTCTCATCAACAGACTGCTTACCTTCATATCTCTACTATACACATAATACTTTATTTCATCTAATATATGTTCAATAACAGATTTAACAGGTCCACTAGAGAAGTCCTCCTCTGTGCCTCACCATTAGGGACAATACAGTATGACACCTGTATTCATGCAGGATATGTTCTCAGGTTTTGTGTGGAAATGTCTAATTGCAGAAACAAAGAACATTTAGTCCAAGAATACAATAAAGTTACCCTGGTGGTCATAGAAAATCCCCAGAGCTGAAAACAAATTGTTGAACATGGATACATGAAACCACAGGTACCAGTCCCATGGATAAGAGGGGGCATAGTATATATTGTGGAAGGAAGTGGGAAAATGTTTTATCTACTGCAACACCTCAATTGTGGGATATTTTTCCTTTAGAGTCCCACCTTGTGCCAACATTGCTGTCAGTTCATCACCTAATAAAAACATATTTTTTTACTTAAAGTCATTGAAATCCAAACCTGCATATATGTCAATTTTAAATTGTTTCATGTTATTTGACCAATATAATATTCATTGCTTTATATCTAAAATAGTTTAATATGCTTTTAGACTGTTTAAGTACTAATTATTCCTTTTTATGAGTTATAGAAAATTAATAAGAAATAATAAAGACATTTTAAAAGACAAACATAGGTATAAAAAGTGAATATAGAAACAGCAAATCATGTTTTTTCCATTTGTGTCAAAAACTTATTTTAATTGTTCAAAACTGGTCTAGTTGATTTTGTTGTACATTGCGTTGAGATCCTTGGATACAAGGCAGGGCATAAATATGTTAATAAACTACACAACAATTTAGAATCAGTTTAGAGCAATTTAAACTATGTACATGACTTGTAGAAATCAGATAAATGCATTTTATTACAAAAGTTTTAATATAAACTATGTTATAACTCGGCACCAAAATGAAACCCATATTGCACCAATCAAGTCCTTTAAGTACAGGCTATTCCATAAGTGTGATGGATCATTATGTAGCAAACAAAAGGGTTGACCCCACAGAATCATAACTTATTTAAGTCCGCATTTACTCCTGAAAGACAGCATTATTGTTACTCCCACTTGAATCTTTGCCACACTCCCCAGTCCCTCTTTGGAAGAGGCAGCACTGGGCCAGAGATAAAGAAGAAACTCCATCTTTCCATGAGTAACTAAAAGTTTATGATTTTATGTCTGCTCTGAGGCTGAATAAAATTCAACCCATTTTGCATATTTAAAAATGTTGTTGCATTTTTGAAATAACATTAAAGCATGTTTATGGCATAATGATCTTCTATTGCCATAAAAAAATCCATGTTACAGTAACAAATATAAAAAACCCTAAATTGCTACCTAGACAAAAAAAAAAAAAGACAGCGCTTTAATCAGAAAAAACGAGCTGAAAACAAAAGTTTTCTCTGCTGATGGTTGAATTTCTCAAGACACTGCAGTAATGGGTAAATCTGCCCACTTTTTGACTGTTGATTGCATTTGTTTTGAACTTGGATTTTTTTTTGTGTTGAAATGGGGGCGGGAGGGACATGGGGGAGATGTTGCCTTCATAAGAACAGGTTTATGTAGCTCTTCTCCAAGACTTGAAGAAGTTAAACATCCCTGGTAAAAACCATCAGGGAACAATTTTGTTCAGTAGTCTCCTGAAATATTTTACCTGAAAGGTACTCAAGGAGTAATGTGGCAAAAAGATTTGACCTTCACCATGCTCAATTGAAAGATGTTTTATAGATTACTTTTAAGTAAGAAGGTTTGTAATTTTAGTGTTAATTTAATCAGACATTTGTTCCTAGTTGAACTCAAAAAGAAATTATTTTTTTAGTGATTGCAAGCATGATAAATTAGCTTTAATGATGTACTACAGTTTTGCACCCTCACATCTGGGTCCATACTATTTCTTAGGTCAATGGTCAATGGAAATTGATCCTGCCCTAGGTATAACCTGTATTCTAAAGAAAAGCTACCCAATGTACTAAACAGGTTCAGCCTGGTTCATTCTAAAGCTGGTACCAGAGAAATGGATTCTTTCACCATTATTCTTTTGCTCCAGTGAGCTTAATAAGAGTGACTGGTAATGTCAGAGCCACTTCAAAAATACGAGTTTAAAATATATTGAAATGACAGACAAGTTAGTGAAAAACAATAGATAATTATAAAATAGTAACTAATAGTGTTATTATATGATAATGGTGGTGATAATTATAGTGATTATATGGTGGCAATGGTGATTATATGATAATGATAATGATTAAAACAAAACAACTGGAGCCGTTATATTCTGACAAAAATAAAAGCAAAAATAAAATAATGAATTATATATAATGTATATTAAACACAGCAAGAAAATATGAATAATAACTGAATGCAAAACTATCATAAAAACTCCTAATATATCCTCCAGTTATACTACCAGAGGAGCAGAAGCTTTGGATATATGTTAATAAATTGTAAAAACCAGATACTGTAGGCTCAGCAATCTATAATATATATAACATGGACATCAGCAAATAGAAAACCAGAAAATAGGACAATCTCTGAAGAACAAAGAACCAATTGGCTTTGTCCTACCCAGTCCCAGTTTTGATTTGCAGTCCCTTTTGTCTTAATGTATCCAGAGGCAAGCATATATAAAACTACAAGCTAAGTATTCTTAAAATAAAATTCAAAAGATCTGTATGCTTGACTTGAAAGGTAGTGGCTCTCTTCACAGAATTCAACCCCAAAAGATGGGAGAAATCACCCAAATATTCAAATGTCTCTCTTATTTAAGAAAAGAAATTCCATAATAAAAACATGAAATGAGGAATTTAGGAGACTATATATTGTGCAGAAGAACTGGATAAATGCAGCAGAAGAGGGAAAAAATGAAAACTAGGAATGGTTTTTAAGTAACTTATGGACCTTCTCTAAATAAAAGAAAGGATAGGAGACAATATCAAGAAATAACAGGATTTTTTTCTGTGAGAAATCTGTCAAACATCAACCCAACAGAGATTCTGCAAGTCAGAAAAAAGTGTTTTTTCTTTGGGCACTTCCCCAATACATTTATAAACACTGAGGTTGTTGTTTTTTTATTTCAAAAATAAACTTCCCACTGTTTCATTTGTTCTTTCATGCAAGTCCTGTTAGGAATGTTATGCCAGTTATAAATGTGTTCTGTATTGATTAAACTTTGCAATAAAAGCTTTGCTAAGTAAGGGTAAATTATAAACTCAGATTTAAAACAAGGAAAATAAAGAAGCACTGAACCCCTCTGCTCTGTTGATGCTCATTTGAGGGGAAAACACCAAAGACTTGCTGCTGTTATGTTGCCAGGGCTCTGCCGTATTCAGGTAGAGATGAACCAAACAAACTCCCAGCACTTACTGTCTGACTGTTTTAATAGTCCAAAACATAAAACATAAAGATATTCAGCCACAGAATATAAAACCAAAACTGACAGCAAACACTGTTGCAGGTTCAAGATAATACAGTGGTTAAATGCCAAGAGTTCAATGAGCAAAGTCCAAGGATCAAGAGTCTATATCATAGTCAAAAGCCAGTCCAGAGGTTCAAGGTTCCAAGAGTACAAGAGACAGGTCAGGATACCGAAAATCCAAAAAGCTGGGGGAAAACTAGCAGCATCTACCACCAAAATAAGAAAAATACTTTTCTCCCGAAAATCAGTCCCAAGGCTAGCTCATTATATCCAGAAACACCCAGATGCAACCTATATCTGGGATACCTCCATCAGTTGCTTTCTCCCATGAACTCTTACTTACAGATTACTCAATGCTTCAGAACTAGGAGTTGCATTAAAGTTTTACATTGAGAAAAAATAGCTCCAAAACAACAAATCTTTTCAAATCTCTCCACAATTTTTGGAGGCTGTTGTTTTGATTTGTAAATGCTTCTGAGGGTCCCTTTTTGATTACTAATTTGGAGACTCCTATTAACGAATAATACGAATTGCTGAATTATGAAATGGAGATCCCAAGCTTTGCACATCCCTAAGAGTAGGGTTGGGTGAATGACACAGGAAGTTATAATTGTCAGAAAAGAAAGCTGCTGTCTTTGTTCATACTCACAAATGAAGCTTCACTTCTATTCTATTCACCAGTCCAACATATTACACCACTCCAAAAGTTGTAATAGCATAAACCACCAATCTCACAGTAATCCCAGTTCATGCATTTTTGGTGATGCTTTACATTTTATGATTTCTTTTGCAAACATTTTGGAAATGTATTTTTCAGCAAAAAAAAAAAAAACCCACAATTGAACAGTCTGTGTAAAATGTGTTTTTGTGGAGAAGATTGAAGCTTTCCACAAAGTCCCCAATCTTTTTTGTTATTGCTGCCACTACTACTGAAAAGGAAACACTGGTCAGTTCACCCTTGCTCAGGGAAGAAAAACCTTGTCCATCCATAAGTTTTGTCTGTATGAAGTTTTTTCTTAAAGAGAAAAGACTTGGAGCTTGGAGGAAAGGGCAGTGTTTGTTTGCTGCAGGCTGCTTTTGACCTCAGCTCCTGGGGACTGGATCCTTACAGACCCGGGCCCTGACTGCCTTAGGATCATGACTGGGGAAGGGGGAGGTAGGATTGGTACAATGTGTTATTTGTTTGTGGCATTATTGTGGCACTGGTTAATATGTTTAACAGTTTTAAATGGTATTTATATGCTTATTGTTTCTAGTGATTTTATGTTATGTTTTAGATGGTTTTTGTATAATGAGGCATTGATTTTTTGGTCTAGATGTATGATGTATGCTGCTTTGAGACCCCTGAGGGGTGAGAAGTGCGGGATAGAAATGAAGTAAATAAATATGTCAAAGCAAATTTCCACATTGTGATGTAAATTGTAATGAATTTTTTTACCTGTCTTAAATGTTTTTAATGTTTAAATTATTTTTGTACTGTTGTGGGCATCGAATTGTGCCATTTTGTAACCGCCATGAGTCGCCCTTGGGCTGAGAATGGAGGTATAGAGGCATAGTACATAAATAAATAAATAAAATTAATCTGACAAAAAATCTGTGATTATTCTTTACTCTTGCATGTGTAAAAAGCATACCGATGTGCTTAACTAAGATGATAGCAAATCCATCTCAAAGGATGAGTAGAAGTCTTTCATGAAAGCACCTCAGCTGTAAAGGATCCTCTTACATTACTTGCAGTGTGCTCTAAGATTTACAATAGATCTTTTGAATTTATTTCTGGAAGAGGAATAGTCATTCCCTCAAGAGTGAAGTATTTAATGTTGGTGTAACTTGGAACTGAGCAGGAAACAACACAATAAAATTTTAGATTTGTTTCCCAAAAACTCCAAAACTCTACACAAGAAAACATGTAACATCAAGAGTGAGACGATAACAATCATAATTCCAAACTTTTCAGCATTTCACTGATGAAAACTGGGATATATTTGGATGGGGAATAAATAAATATAGGTAAACATAGCAGGATGTGGCCAAGATGGCATGATGTATTAATGCAGAAAAATACGTAAGCAAGGAGAAGCTGTTTTGATTTGAGCCTGCTAAGAAGAATAAGATAACTTTCCCCTTTTTCACCTCTCTGCCTCCTTCTGAGTTGATTGCAAACAGACTTCTTTGACACTTTGAAGTAGATGGCATCAATTGATGTCAGCTGAAACAAAGGAGAAAAAAAAGAAGAGGAAAGAGAACCTGGGGACTTGTAAAATGGTTGCAAAAGTGGGACATCAGAGATTTAGAGGATGTGAATCTGAGCTGTAGTTAAACAAAACAAACTTTTTCATACTCTGAAAATGGGTCCTGATAGGGTAAAATGGTCCCACACTGCCCCTGCAATCTCATGAAATTCCAATTATTTTCTATGTTTATTTATTTATTTATTTCCTATATTTATACCCCACCCTTCTCCCCCCCAAAGAAGGTCTTTTGCAGGTCAACCACATACAAGCAATTTTATTAGTTGCATTGTAAAGTGAAATTTGCCTACAAGTAGAGCACTATCATAAGCCCTTCTGTGTTTCATATATTAAAATAGCAGTTTGGGGGGAAACAGGACTATATGTGATACTTGGGGCTTTTTTTAAATAACTATGCTTGTTTGTAAAGAGCTGGCTTAAGGTTTCTGTGTTATTAGACGTTTCTTCCAATGACTACCCTGGGAGCATCAGCAACACTACACACTGATTTATTGACCTCTTCATATTTATAGAAAATCCTAGCATTGAGCCTACAGATACTTATCAGTGTCAAGGGTCAGATTTTACAATATGAAGACTAAATAGAACTGCATTGTGAAGAAGAACCTGTTGTAATATGTTACTATAGAAACTGGGGAAACTGTTGCTGTGGTAAGAGAGAAGGCGAAGAGTTACTATAGCAACAGATGGTAACTTTTATAATTTGAGGAACTTGCAGAGAACATTGCTATTACCTCTAATGTCAGCCAGGTAATTAGTCGAGTGGAGGGCTGTTTCTATAATGCCCAAGTTGGCAAGTGTATGCATGCTCACTTTTTAGAAATAAAGAAATTTGTTGTCAGCTCTCTGTCATGTTTTTATTAATAAAACTTGTTCTGCCCATTTTGGGAGGTTTGGATATTACAATGGCACTTCTACCACTTCTGCAAGAGAGAATATTCAAAGATGGCTGAATTTCTTTCAGTTTCTGAACTTTTTGGAGCATAGGTTCATTCTGTATCATGATTATATCAGTTTGCAATTTTTTTACGTTTATGTGTTTTCTCTAATATTTTTCTTCAGATGAATTTATAAAGTTAATGCATAATGTATGAAATAAATACATTAAGGAATCTGCACACATAATTGCACACACTGTTACAAATCTCTGAATTTGGAGATATCCAGGTATTCCAATTAATTCATTTTCATGCATTTTTGATCAGAAAAGTACATCACAATATATGGAAATGTACACAAAAAAACACCTGAAAGATTATTTGCATCAGTGTTTGTAGATTATTTCAAAAAGTGTGACTAAAATTCATTCATATTGAAATAACCCCTTTTTACTTATTTATTTAAGTTATATGGACTTGGGAGAAAGGTAAAATATAAATTTCTAGACATATATTTGAGTACATATGATAATCAACACAGTTAAAAAGTAGACCCCCTAAACCTGGGATAATGTATCTATTGGTAAATGAAAGTACTGAAACTTATCCACAAAAAAGTTCTCTGCTTCCTAGGAGAACCTCAAAAGAACACCAACCATCTCTACTCTCTCCACTGTTGCTCTGCTTCTGGCCTTTTTGAATGACTGGTTGAGGAAATGGCAGAGGTTGTGGTTAGGAACAGCTGCCCCTCTCAGACAGCAATTGTGCTTTCCTGTTTCTGCAGAATGATCCTTGATTTATCTACAGATCATATCAAAATCCAACATTTTGGTCCCAAAACCTGCCCTTGACTTATACATAAAGTCGACTTATGTCTTCCCCAGTAAGATATAACTAGTAGCAATTCATAGGCATATCTTCAGTGAATTTGCCCAGTCCCCTTAGTGGCCATCATCATATCATGTGTTGTTAAATTTCATGTATAAGTGAAAAAAGTCAACACAAAAAAAGGGTCAATTTATCCATGGGTCAACCTGTGTACTGTACCATAACTCTCTGTGAAATGGCTCTCAACATATGGACAAGTCCATAGTTTTGGCCCCCAAACCTGCCCTCAATTTATACAGAGGTTGACTTACACACGAGGAATCATTCACCACCCTTCTTTCTAGGTTCAGCAAGAAGTCTTGAGGAGTACAAATAGAATATGTGAATAGAATATATTCTTTTAGATTTGTGTTTGTTTCTTTTGCATTTATTCTGTCCCTAAACCTTTCCAAATAAGTGTGCAGATCTAGAGAAGGTATGCACTATTTATGCACATTTGTTATAAAATGTGACATTTTAAATACACATCACTGTATGCTTTTCAACCAAAATCTGCAACATAAAATGCTTAATTAGAAGAATAACTGTTCTGTTCTCATTTGCACATTACTTTAGGGATTACAAACCACTGAATGAATTACTTGAACAACCCTAAACTACATTGATATCAGTCTTATATAAAAATAAACCTACATACGCCATGTAGTAGGATTTTTTGCTTTACAGTTTTGTGGAGAATGACAGTATGACCCTACTACATAGGTTATTGGAAATCAGTCACACTGATTTGCAGCAGAATGTATCCCCCCCCCCCTCCAAAAGACCCTTGGCATTCTCAGAAACTATATAAACACCAATATTACTCCTTCACTCAATAGAAAGAGAAACTTTCTAACTGACAGAACACTATAAAGTACCCAGGACTCCACTGAGTTTCTGGCCTTTTCTTGCTTCTAGTGAAGCTAGAATACTTCACCATAGAAATATATTACATTATGCGCAGAATGCAATTACTAAGAGAAGAATGAAACATAAATGATCATTTTTAAAATATCACAGCTCAGTCAAAGCTGGGTCAAGTGAGATCCTGAAAATGGCAAAATGTTATAGACCTTGGATTATGAAAACAATTGTCTTTAACCAAATCACTGTCAGAAATATATTCCCTGAAAATATGCCTCTAAAAGCGCACCTGCTCCAAATTGGAGGGGGGGGGGCTGCATCTAACCAGTTTTTAAGATGTGTCAACTTGTAATTGAAAATATTTGGGATATTATTTATAAACATCATTTGCTGCTTGTAAACAATGTATGTTCTACAATGCACTATTAATATCAATACCATTCTCAATAAGTTTCTAAAGAAATAATTCAAGACAATTAATTATTCCAGTGATCAATAGACTACTGAAAGGATGAAACACAGAAAGAAAAATTGATATTGGAATCACTTTCCCGGAATACATATGGACTTTTATGATGGCAGGGAACAATTCTCCCGTTCAGAGAAGCACTGGGATTCATCAACTAGGCCATTAATGTATTCCTTTCTCTATTGAATAAAAAGTCCCAAACCCAAACTGCAGCAATAAATAGCCTATCTAATATCACTGGCTGACATATAGATCAATTTTCCAACAGTTACTGAAATCACATATAGCTGTTTTCTAAAACTGTTGACAGAATGCCTTAAAATGCTTTAAAATATGCTGTAAACTGAAGCCACCATAGTCATTCAGATCATGCCTCAATTTTGTAGTTAAAAACTACTTTGCCTTACAACCTGCTTCATAATTTATGTTGGAAAATGGATATCAGAGGCATGGTTAATAGTTACATTTGTAAGCAGGATTGTTTTTATTGTTTCTTCCATTTTGTTAAGACATGTCACAAAATGCTCTCTATTACTGGTACATCTGGTAAATAACAGGTTCATCTAATGACCATCATTTTATGGTTAAAAATAGTCTATGAATGTTTACAAGGTGCAATCTTAGAAATATAGGCTGCATTTTCTCAAGCTGAATGGCATTATTGAAATATATTCAGTTTAATATGACTAAATGGAGATGCTGAGAAATCTAAAAGATTAAACATGACCAGCAATTACAGGCAACATTTGATGAGTACAATGTGTACTTTAGGATACTATGTGTGGTTAATTGAATTATTGAGGTATTTGTTAACATTATATTCCATTTTTAGAATACAGATCCTTCCAAAGTGGCCAACAGCTGTGAAGTAAAATCCCTGCTGGTGCAATTATGATGGATTATGTTGTTGTGCAAGTATTAGAGCAGGAATGCACAATTGCAGAGAAGTTGGGATTTTTTTTTAAAAAAATGTAAACCAGAAGGATTATCTATCCTGCCTGAGGCAAGAGGCGATGCCTTTGCATGTGACTGGACTTTCCTGGGCTGTTTTAAGATAACCCCCCCCCCCCCACAAAAAAAACTTTATGTTTGAAAACAGACCTTCCTAGTAGGCCTGGGTAACAACGAAAAAATTTGTTTCTAAAATCGATTCGTTTTTTGGGGGTTTTTGCGTTTCGATATTTAAAAGAATTCTGAAATTTTTCTTTTAAAAAGTTCGATATTTACGAAATTTCGTAAATGTTAAAATAATTATGAAACATTAACGAAGCAAATACGAAACAATAACGAATCGATTCGTTAATGGTGGACGCGACCGCGCAATACGCTAAAAAACCTCCAAATGGGACAGGGGAACTTCTGAAGCATCCCTCTCCCTCTGTTGTTGACTGTTGGTGTGATATTATAATTTTTTTTCACTAATTAAACAAAAAACAACTATAAAACTTGCCCCAGACATGCGGAAATAATAACGAAACGACCTCAAACCGATAACAAAACGAATACATAACGAATCCGAAACATTTACAAAATGGGGAACCATAGAAGAATTTGAAGGTGTGGAACAATTTTCAACTGCAGAACCTGAAAACTGCTGTCCAACAAGGTATTAGATGCCATTATAAATGTAAAATAAAAGCTGTTTACATAGTTAAAAACTGGTTCCAAATACAAATATCACAACATTGAAACATAACTTCTTGGGATCTTTAACACAGTGCAGTTGGTATGAGTGTTCAATGCAGTCAAACAGAAGGATACAAGCTTGTATACACTTTTGCAGATGATGGCACTAAGAGGAAGAATAGAGTAAAAACAGATGGATTTATATGGTAAAACAGTTCCATATTTAGGGAGGAAAACCAAACATGTAAATATAGACTGGGTGACCACTAACTTGGCAACAAATAGTACCAAGAAAAGGGATCTCAAATTTTTGAATTCCACTGACTAAACATGCCAAATGTGTAATATACCGTATATACTCGACTATAAGCCGGGTTTTTCAGCCCTTTTTTCAGGCTGAAAAACCTCCCCTCGGCTTATATTCGGGTCAGGGTCCTGGCGGGAGTGTGTGGGGCTGAAAGAAGAGCCCTTTCCCCATGCCTTCCCACCAGGATCCTCACCTGTCTCCTCCCTTGCACCCTGCACACCTTTCCCTCCTCTGAGCCTGGCGGAGAGCAAGGCCATGGACACGCCCCATGGCCAGGGCTCCCTCCTCCGCCAAGGAAACCTCGCACAGAACAAAGGAGGAGGAGGGAAAGGCAAGCCTTCCTCGGCAGCGGTGGCGGCGGCAGAGGAGGAGGGAGTCCCAGCGCAAGGCTTTTCCATGGGTTTGCTCTCCTTCTTCCTCTTCCCATGCGTGGCCACAGTGGCGGGAGGAGGTAGAAAAGCTGAGCATGGGGCACGGGGGGAGGGAAAGGTGAGCGCTGCTCCCCTTCCTCTCTCGCCCCAAGCACACCTTCCTTGGCAATGGCCTTAAAAGCATGCACGGGCCATGGGAGGAGAGAAAGGCATGCGTGTCTTTCCTGCCTCTGCCACCGAGGAAGGTGCACGCGCGGTGAGAGAGGAAGGGGAGCGGCAAGCGCCTTTCCCTCCCCCCTCACCTCATGCGTAGTTTTTCTGCCTCCTCCCGACACTGTCCCCGCCACCACGGCCAAGCATGTGATGAGGGAGGAGACCCAGTCACTGAAAAGCCTGCCGCTGGGGCTCCCTCCTTCTCTGCCGCTGCTGAGGAAAGCTGAGGGGGAAGGAGGGAAAGACAGAAGGGACTAGATGGCCCTTGGGGTCTCTTACAACCCTCTTCATTAGTGTTCTTGTTATTATTGCTACTAGTATTGAGACTGGGTGGCCATCTCTCAGGGGTGCTTTGATTGTGCTTCAACTGCATCAAGGCAGAAGGGGGTTGGACTAAATGGCCCTTGGGATCTCTTCCAACTCTTTATTAGTATTAATATTATTGTTGTTATTATTATTAAGGCTTGGTAGCCATCTATCAGGGGTGCTTTGATTGTGCTTCAGCTGCATCAAGGCAAAAGGGGGTTGGACTAGATGGTCTTTAGAGGTCCCTTCCAACACTATTACTATTACTATTACTATTATGATTATCATTAAGGATAGATTGCCATCTGTCGGGGTGCTATATAACAACAACAACCACCACAACCACAACAACAACAACTTTTGATTGTGCTTCAGCTGCATGAAGGAAGAAAGGGGTTGGACTAGATGGTCTTTAGAGGTCCCTTCCAACACTATTACTATTACTATTATGATTATCATTAAGGATATTGCCATCTGTTGGGGTGCTATATAACAACAACCACCACCACCACAACAACTTTATTTTTATACCCCGCCACTATCTCCCCGAAGGGACTTGAGGCACCATACAAGGGGACAAGCCTGAAAATCAGGGGGGGGGGGGGGGGGAATCACAATCCTAATGCACATTTTTATTATGCTTTCCCTACATGAAGGTAGAATGAAGGGAGTTGAACTAGATGGCCTTTAGAGGTCCCTTCCAACTCTAGGATTCTATGAAAGGAGTCGTAGTCTACCACGAGCAGAACATGATCCAACAAGTGTGATGCTGTAGCTGAAAAGGCCAATGCTATTCTAGGCTGTATCAATAGGAGAAGCCTGACAGAAGGCAAAAGGGAACTGATATGATACTTTACCTCGGCTGTTTTTTAAATTTTCTTTTCATGATAATTATTTAATGCAACTGTTTATTTTAACTTATTGTACAATGTTTAGTATTGCCTTTTTTGCTTGGAATTTTTATGTTTTTCTGTTTATATAGGCATTGAATGTTTGCCTGTTACTATGTTGGAAGCCGCCCTGAGTCTCCATGCGGAGATAGGGTGGGATACAAATGGAGTTTTATTATTATTATAAAATTATTGTTGATACCATATTGGGTTTTTTTACCCTCCTTTTTCACTTACAGAGCTAGTTTACTATTTTTCTTTTTATTTACCATATTGAAATATGGTAAATATTCAAAAACATTTCACCTACTTATGCCTCAATTAATGCAATTTATTCATATCTAATTTTAGTTTTGAAATTAACCAGTAGCAGCTGCATTTCTCACCCTTGGCTTATACTTGAGTCAATAAGATTTCCCAGTTTTCTGTGGTAAAATTAGGTGCCTCTGCTTATATTCGGGTTGGCTTATACTCGAATATATACAGTAGTGGCTGAAAGAGTCCAACCAATTTTAGGTTGTCTCAATGGAAATATAATGTCCACGTGTACCACTCTATTCTCCTTTTGTTAGACCACACCAAAAGTAAAGCATCCATGTCTGGACGTGCCTATTTAAGGAGAATAAAACCAAGTAGAATATAGCTAATAGTGAGTGCTAACAAACTCTCTGAAGATAGATGGAAGAAGATGGGTGTAGTATGACAGCTTCCTTCCTGTTTTTTATGCCACACATCCCCTGTCACATTTGCAGATTGGCTGCTTTTTATCTTTTTCTAGAATGGTGGCAGATAGGTCACCCCACCCATTGGCAAGCTGCAATCAGAAAGAGTTGTTGAAGATCTTCCCTGTTATTCATTAATAAGGTTGTCATTTTAATTATCCCAAAACAAGTCTCGTTCCTCATCATTTCTAGGAATATGGGTAGAAAATGAGATGTGAAGATTTTTAGAAATGCATAAGCTCTTGTAAATATTTGATTGTAATCTTTTCTGATTGCAGGAATACCAAATTGATATATTTTTTGCTCAGACATGGACTGACAGCCGTCTCCGTTTTAACAGCACCATGAAAAGAAGTCTCACCCTGAATAGCAACATGGTTGGGTTAATTTGGATCCCAGATACCATCTTCAGGAATTCTAAAACTGCAGAAGCTCATTGGATTACAACACCAAACCAGCTCTTGAGAATATGGAATGATGGGAAAATCTTGTATACTTTAAGGTAGGAAGCCAACTTATTTGCCTATTAATGAATGACACCATTAGGGCATTTTAGTCTTATAAATTACTGTGTAGAAGCAGAAAAATCTTCATTTAAATTGTATCGTCTTCCAACAACTATAATTCTGAAATGCATTGAAACTGTCCAGGCAACCTAATAAATTACTTGACTGATCCACAGAATGCCTTGTGGTAATAGGTTACAAAAACATCTATTGTTGTCAGAAAGGGCAGGATTTGCCATTCACCTTTTAAATTGCAATTCAACTACAATAAAATAAAATAAAAACTAATCTTAAAAGTTAGTTTATTATCAAACTGTTCTGCAAATTGTTGGTGTGTTCTAATATTCACTCAGAAATTTGGATTTATTCAGTTACTTTAATTATAAGTATCTGCAGAATTATCTATACACATTCAAAAGGTTAATAAAGTTAATGCCTGTTAGTTACTGACGGTGTTGCACTTAAGACTTGTGCACTTTACGAACTATCCTACTGGTGTGGCCGGAACACCTATCACCACCTGTATTGCTGCTATCCATGTGGTTCCCCATCCCCCTTTGTGTACTGTCCCTGTTACTACTGTATAGCGGAAGGGGCAGGGGAGGAGGTGGGCTGGAGCCTGTGAATAAAAATGAGGTGGGGAGGGGGGAGGAGGGGGAGAAAGGATGTTGGCAAGGACCAAAAAATCAAACAACGAGCAAAGCAGAAAGCAAGATCTTGGCTCTGGATTGCGGCATGGAGGGGGGGAGGTCTTCCACTAGCCGAGGGGCCCCCATAGAGGTCGTGGTGGGAAGGAGGAGATGCGGAAAAAGGAGACCTCAAATTTGGCCTAATTCGGACCGCTTATCCATATTAACAACCCCCAACCGGTCTCCTAAGGTAAATTGGTGTAACCAGGTGAGCGGGCCCTCTGGTTTGAAGGTGGTGTTGTTGAACGCCAGATCTGTCAACGGAAAAACGACCTGGATCCAGGATCTAATCCTGGAGGAGCGGGCAGATCTGGCGTGCATCACGGAGACCTGACGGCTCTTGGGGATTTTCCCGCTACCTCGGTAGGTGACCATGTCGAGGCCTTGGTCGCTCTCTGGAATGGGGAGATGACCAGGGCAATTGACAGGATCGCTCCGGAACGTCCCCTCTCAAGTAACCGAGCTAAACCAGCTCCTTGGTTTACTGAGGAGCTGGCAGCGATGAAGCGAAGGAAGAGGGAACTAGAGAGCGTGTGGCGCTCGGACCCAAGCGAGCCAAATCGAGCACGGTTTGTGTCCTTCCTAAGGGCATATGCCGCGGCAATAAAAGCCGCAAAGAAAACCTTCTTTGCGGCTACTATTGCGTCTGCAAAAAACCGTCCGGCGGAGTTGTTTCGGATTGTCAGAGGTCTTTTAACTCCCCCTACTTCAGGCGGGAGCCCTGACAATTCGGCCACGCGCTGTGAAGCATTTGCTCGGTTCTTTGCAGACAAAGTCGCTTTGATCCGTTCTGGGCTGGACACCACATTAAATGCAGTCTCCGTGGATGTGACACAAGCACCTGCTTGTCCTATTTTGATGGATTCTTTTCAGTTTGTGAAGCCCGAGGATGTGGACAAGATACTTGGAGGAATGAGGCCCACCACGTCCATCCTAGACCCCTGCCCATCCTGGCTTCTGAAGGAGGCCAGAGGGGGATTGGCTGAGTGGGTAACGGTGGTGGTTAATGCCTCCCTTCGGGAAGGCAAGATTCCAGCGAGCCTAAAACAGGCTATTATAAAACCGCTGTTGAAGAAACCATCATTGGACCCCACCAAATTTGACAACTTTCGGCCTGTTTCCAATCTTCCCTTCTTGGGCAAAGTCATGGAAAGCGTGGTGGCCTCACAACTCCAGGTATTCTTGAGAGACACGGATTATCTGGATTCGGCACAGTCTGGTTTCAGACCGGGACATGGTACCGAGACGGTCTTGGTCGCCTTAGTGGATGATCTGCGCCGGGAGCTAGACAGGGGGAGTGTGTCCCTGTTGGTGCTCCTGGACCTCTCAGCGGCCTTCGATACCGTCGACCACGGTATTCTTCTGGGGCGCCTTGCAGAGATGGGTCTTGGGGGCACTGCTTTGCAGTGGCTCCAGTCATTTCTGGAGGGCCGTACCCAGAAGGTGTTATTGGGGGACTCCTGTTCAACACCACAGCCTTTGACCTGTGGGGTTCCTCAGGGCTCTATACTGTCCCCCATGCTGTTTAACATCTACATGAAGCCGCTGGGTGAGATCATCCGGAGTTTCGGGGTGCGGTGTCATCTGTACGCAGATGACGTCCAACTCTGTCACTCCTTTCCACCTGCTACTAAGGAGGCTGTCGAAGTCCTGAACCGGTGCCTGGCCGCTGTAATGGTCTGGATGAGGGCGAACAAACTGAAATTAAATCCAGACAAGACAGAGGTACTCCTGGTCAGTCGCAAGGCCGAGCAGGGTATAGGGTTACAGCCTGTGCTGGACGGGGTCGCACTCCCCTTGAAGGCGCAGGTTCGCAGCTTGGGTGTGACCCTGGATTCATCGCTGAGCCTGGATCCCCAGGTTTCAGCGGTGACCAGGGGAGCATTTGCACAGCTTAGGCTCGTGCGCCAGCTGCGCCCGTACCTTGGGAAGTCTGACTTGGCCACGGTGGTACACGCTTTGGTCACATCCCGCCTCGACTACTGCAACGCTCTCTACGTGGGGCTGCCCTTGAAGACGGCCCGGAAGCTTCAGCTAGTCCAGCGCGCGGCAGCCATGTTGTTAACAGGAGCAGGACGCAGGGAGCATACAACGCCCTTGTTGTTCCAGCTCCACTGGCTGCCGATTTGCTACCGGGCCCAATTTAAGGTGCTGGTGTTATCCTACAAAGCCCTAAATGGTTCCGGCCCAAAATACCTTGCGGACCGCATCTCGGCCTACGAGCCCACGAGGACCTTGAGATCATCTGGGGAGGCCCTTCTCTCGGTCCCGCCTGCCTCACAGGCACGCCTGGCGGGGACAAGAGAGCGGGCCTTCTCGGTGGTGGCCCCCCGGCTGTGGAACTCCCTCCCTGCTGAAATTAGACAGGCACCCTCCCTTATGGCCTTTCGTAAGGGCCTGAAAACATGGCTTTTCGAGATGGCCTTCAACTGAGTGCTATGTTATTGGAAATGACGACCGGAATGGACTACGACTATGAGATTGATTATGACCCCATGATAAGACGAAGCGGATTTTTAGTATAATTAGATGTTATGTATTAGTAAGATGTTATTTTGTTGTCTTGACTTATTGTAAACTGTTTTTCTATGTTTTGTACACCACCACGAATCGCCCTAGGGCTGAGAGCGGCGGTTAATAAGTGCAAGTAATAAATAAATAAATAAATAATAAATAGTTGGTTCAATAGAAGCGTATATGTATTTATGAGACTGTGGATGATCATTGAGATTCTCCCATACCTGGAAACTGTACTGGGTTCTCCCTTTACATATAGTCTGGAAATAAATACCTGCAGGTGTGATGGCATAAAGACTAGCAGAATGACATTACTGGATACTGTGATTTGATGTGAGTTTATTAAGTCAAACTGATTGTAGGTAGCTGTAAAACTAAAAGAAAAGATAAATGTCCAAGCAAGAAAGTCAGAAGGGAAAACACATGAACCCATGGATTGCGGCTAGTCATCCAAGCACAGTTCATTCTGTTAAGTAGCATCAAGTCTGCCCTGACGTAATTAAGGAGACAATAAAAATGTTAGACTTGCATAACATTCAGTTAAAGTTTGACAATTCATACTTTTCAAACAATTCATAGGACTTTTCTGCAAAGATCCTTCTGAACTGGTATCTCATTATGTTTTCTGGTAGATATCACATGCATAGTCTTCCTAAATTTTCTGAAAGTTGATTGTACATTTCAGTGCACATTTCACTGAACATCAGTATTTTTGCTTAGGTCATTTCAACAAATATGATATTTTCTTAGGAAATATGTTATAGTCTATTTTTAATTATTTAAAACTGCCTTGGGTGCACAGAAGTGAAGCAGTTATAAAATGTAACAAATGTGAAGATTAAACTATGCACATAGTTAAAAGATTCCACAATTTTAGCTTTTCTGTTCTTACAAGGAATAGCATCCTTAATTTGGGTGAAATAGTATGTCACTGGAAACATATGATATTGTTGTTAAGGCATTGATATGTTTCGATTTAATATTTTCACCACTGGAATGCTACTTTCTTATTGTATTCTGCTTTAAATAGGGTTTTTTTTTTACCTTGGTAGAATTCCATAAAGTTGGAAGGGGCCTTTGTCTAATCTTACTACTCCATGCAGATTCTGCAGTGCAAGATCCAACTATCAGATCCGCAATAAATAGATGGTCCACTCCTTGACTAAATAGTTCCAGCAAATGAGAATGTATCACCTTCCATGGCTGTCCGTTTAACTGCTGAATTTGTTTCACTGTTAGAAGTTTTGTTCTACTACTGCATTAAAATCTGCTTTCCTGCAATTTCCATCTAGTCTTTCCACACGGAACATCAAATAAGAACTTTGCTCCACCTTCTGCATTCAGCATTTCAGATATTCAAAGACGGATATCATGGCTACCTTTAATCTTCTCATCTTCAGCATAAACTTAGTCACCTCTTTCAACCATTCCTTGAAAGACATGGCTTCCAGGTTCCACAATGGCCTAGTCATTATTCTCTGAATGTATTCTAGTTTATCAGTATCTTTCTCACTACACTGTTTTGAGCTCAGTACTCAAAAATGTAGTTTGGCTAAAGCAGAATAGAATGGCACTATTATCTCCCATGGTCTTCAACAGAATGGTAAAATTATTATTTTTTTTAATTACACCTCATACAGTCCCACAATCACCATGGCTAGCAACCATGCTGGATGGAAGAATTATAAAAATTGTAGTGCAAAATAACTTTACAAAGTTCTTCCCTAGACACCACAGTTCTGCTTATCAGCTCAAGACCACACTGGCTTTTTATTGAGCTCCCCCAAACTGGCATCTAGTGCCAATTTAATCAGCTAAACTCAATGTCACTTTGGGATGGTTCTTTCTATTTCCTCATTCCTACATGCTCTTTAAAAAATGCATGCTCTGCTCTTCTTTATCAATTATTATGATGAATTAGATCATCTCCCCCATACACACACAACAAGCGACTATTCTGTCACATTAAATTGAAAATCGGAGTCTCGACTATCTCTTTCCCCACCCCTTCTCATCTTTCTGAAGCCTCTCCCCTTCAACTCAATCCACCCACCCCTGAGCAGTTTTGCAAAACAGTTGGAAAAGACAAGGACATTTTTTCCTCAACTTCTTTTTCTGTCTCTTCCACTCATGTAGACCATGCCAGGGAGGGGTGCATGCAAGCATGTCCCCACCCACTCACAGAGAACTACAGCTCCCATTTAAAATGTGCAGGAGAAGAGTAAAGAGAACAAAAAGAAGCTTGGCATTCTTGAACATATCAGTTTTAAGAGAAAAAACATTCCTGCTGGTAAAAACAAAGATTTGGGAAGGAACTGGGGAGGGGAAGCCCAATATGTCCTGGAATTAGTAATAAATGGCCTATATCTTGGCAACAAAACAGTCAGCCACAGGACTAAAAACCATGATATTACAATATAAATGGCCAATCTAGATCAGCCTATAATTTCATTCATGATGTCTTGTTTTTTTAAAAAAAGAGTTTCTAAAAAACTGCATTGGTTAGCATTTGTGGTGTAAACAATATACAAATTCATTTGTAGCAACAACTTTCACATGAAGAAAGAATGGAGATACATGTAACATATTCTAGAGTACCCATGTAATCCATGCAGAAAAACACAATACTTATGTGTCAAACAGTGATTCCTTTATTGGGCCAACTAGAATGCAAAAATATCACACTGGCTTCTTCATCAGGCAAAGATATTAAAATCATACAGTAGAAATTGCAGTTGGTGCAAAGATCAGATGCCAGGTTGTTAACTGGAGTAAGTTACAGGGAGCAGTCAACCCCCCTGTTTAAACAGCTCCACTGGCTGCCAATAAGTTTCTGGTCCCAGTTCAAGGTGCAGGTTATCACCTATAAAGCTCTAAATGGTTCGGGACCTGCTTGTCTTCATGACTGCATATTCCCTCATAAACCCACATGTTCCCTAAGATGTTCTAGGGAGGCTCTTCTCTTGCTCCCACCTTCGTCTCAGGCTCGTTTGGTGGGGACGAAGGAGAGGGCCTTCTCAGTTGTCGCCCCTTCTACCCATCTAAGATGAGGATGTTCCATTGTGCATTCAATTAGACAATTCCCTGGTCAGCTGGCCCTTCTAAGTCCTAAATCGGTCCTTGCACTTTACTACCGTAGTATCTAAAGTTAATATGATCCTCTCTAAATTACTCTTATCCTTATTGCTACTATAAGACCCATGCATTTTATTCACTACATCCTAAATTGTTGTACACCAGTTCATCCACAATGATACTTGAATTATAATGTTGGTTGTTGTTTCTGATGCTTGTTTTATACACTGTTATAATGTTGTTTTCTGTTGTTTTATAGTGATGTTATGTATTTAACTTTGTTGATTGGGCTTGGCCCCATGTACGCCACCCCGAGTTCCTTCGGGAAGATGGAGGTGGGGTATAAGAATAAAGTTGTTGTTGTTATTATTATTATTATTATTATTATTATTATTATTGAAGAAAAATGATGATGCTGGAGTCACATGCCTATATTTTGTCTCAAAATTTCCTACTGTGGTCAGTTAAGATGACCGGTGGGGATATCAGTGCAGGCAAAGGCCAATCTCATTCTTGGCCACATGGACTTTCAGTGTTTCATGAATATCACTGCTCTGAAGATTTTAGATATTGTTGTATCATGGAAAATGTGAGCCAGGTGAACAGAATATACTCTATCAAGCATTTGTGTAGAAGCCCTTCCATTCATTTTCATTGATGGCAGTGGCACCCATCTGTTCCTCCATCTCCCAGTGCTCTTTCACTGCTTCTACTAAAGCATGAACTGCACCTGAACCACACCTGAAAACTCATTTATCAGCAAATACATTCTGCCTGAGGTTAACTGAAATAAAATTTTAATGAGCCCTTTTACTCTTTTCCCAATGAAGTGTTTGCAGTGTCCTCCTGTTACTAGACATTTTATTTTTAAAAAACCTGTCATCATATAGAGACTGTAATAGCTACCTGGTTTCCCTCCAGACTTACCATCAACGCCGAATGCCAGCTGCAGCTACATAATTTCCCAATGGATAAACATTCCTGCCCGTTGATATTCTCCAGCTGTAAGTAAGAGTCTTGGTGCCTATCTACTCTCTGCAAAACTTTCCATAAAGACATGAATTTGCTTCTCATCTTGACAGGTGATTCACATTTGTTACAATGGTGCTGGAGGTGTTGAGTGTTTCCTAGATGTGCATGTTTTTCCTCTTCCATATTTGTGACAGGAGATTTTCAGCTCACAAGGTTCTGACAAAGGTAACAATTGTATACTTATGGTCTCTGTTATGCTTCAGCCAAGAACTGATGCTTAGGACAAAACAAGCATAACTGTAAAAAGTAGGATATTGGGATATGTCTCGTACATCCTGAGAAGTATTAAGGATTTGTGAGAAACAGCACAAAAGCAGTCAATGCTATATATATATATAGCATTAAATTTAACATACTGAACAGTTTCAGTTGGATGAAATACTGCCTCTACATAAGTGTGTCAGAGTGTATACAAGCACATATATTTATTTATTTATTTACGGCATTTATATGCCGCCCTTCTCACCACGAAGGGGACTCAGAGCGGCTTACAAGGTATATATACATACAATATATTATTAACATAGTACAATATCAGTTTTAAATATTGCTATATTGCACTATATCAATTATACTGTAATATTATTAGTAATATTACATGTAATATAAATATATAATTATAATATCATATTATTAGTAGTAGTATTATATTGCATTACATTACAATATTATAAATATTATATGTATATACAATATATTATGTATATTATATGTATATACAATATATTAGACAGAGGTACTCCTAGTCAGTCGCAAGGCCGAACAGGGCATAGAGTTACAGCCTGTGTTGGATGGGGCCGCACTCCCCCTGAAGACGCAGGTTCTCAGCTTGGGTGTGACCTTGGACTCATCGCTGAGCCTGGAACCCCAGGTTTCGGCGGTGACCAGGGGAGCCTTTGCACAGCTAAAGCTTGTGCGCCAGCTGCGCCCGTACCTTGGGAAGTCTGACTTGGCCACGGTAGTCCACACTCTGGTTACATCCCATTTAGACTACTGCAACGCTCTCTACATGGGGTTGCCTTTGAAGACAGCTCAGAAGCTCCAACTAGTCCAATGCTCGGCAGCCATGATTTTAACAGGAGCGGAGCGCAGGGAGCATAGAACCCCTCTGTTGCGCCAACTCCACTGGCTGCTACCGGGCTCCATCTGCTACCGGGCTAAATTCAAAGTGCTGGCGTTGGCCTTTAAAGCCCTAAACGGTTCCGGCCCAAGCTACCTATCTGACTGCATCTCTGCCTATGAACCCACCAGGACTTTGAGATCTTCCGGGGAGACCCTGCTCTCGATCCCGCCTGCTTCTCAAGCTCGGCTGGCGGGGACGAGAGATAGGGCTTTCTCAGTGGTGACTCCTCGGCTGTGGAATGCCCTTCCTACGGACATTAGACTAGCACCATCTCTAATGGTATTCCGCAAAAAGGTGAAGACCTGGATGTTTGTGCAGGCGTTTGAGTAATTTAGTGCAATCTGGTAATGGAACATAGGAATTGAACAATGGACGACGAACCTGGACTACGCTTGGAGGATGAGAAGATTGGGTACGGTTGTTTTTTGTAATAATTGTGCATTGTAATTGCTTATTGGTAATTTATGGATAATGTGTTGTCAATTGTTATATGTTGTATGGAACCACTACTGTTTCTACTGTTTTTGCTGTTTGTGAACCGCTGTGAGTCGCCTTCGGGCTTGAGATACAGCGGTATATAAGCAAAGTAAATAAATAAATAAATAAATAAATATTATATATTATATTATAACATATTATTAGAATAGCACATATCCCTGTCTATAGGTTTTTCTTATTATGGAGAAAGCTTTCTAGTCACTTTACTATCAACACTGACCCCTTAGACACATAGAATGGCATATATCTTAAATAACATGTGGTTGCACTCCAAAATGCCAATGCAAATATTGTCCTAATCAAGTTAACAATGTTTTTTTTAATTTTGTCATAACTCTTTGTTTATTATATCCATTTTTTCTGTGGTAAATTTTGCCTGGGAAATATGCATCAAAGAGCATTTCAGAGACAGTATTCACAGCAACAGACAGACAGACAGATAGATAGAATTTCTTTCACAATTCACACTTTTTTGATTTGAGTTAAAGATGAGCTTGTCTTGGCAATCACGTAATTGAAATATCTTTATTTTATAGGGTTAGGTGTGTAGTTTCATTCCATCCTAATAATGTACATAGGGCTACTGTGGAACTTTGGTAGGCAATGCAAAAACTCATTTTTGATATTGTTTCCACTAGAGGGAATTGTTGTCCTTGAGCATTTGCATGACAATATTCATTGGGGAGTTTTATTTCATTCTGTTATTCAGTTCTGATATGTTTAAATGGGGCATGGACAGAAGACCTTTCTGGGGCATTTTATTTAACAGTGGTAAGTAACTTTCACAGTGATATAACTTCAACAAGCATTTGTGCATTGACTGCCTTCATAATTCATGTGAAGTGATATAAGTGTAGGGTGAACATTGAAAGTGCTCTAAAGAGGTGGCTTTGGAGGACCTGACATTATAAATCAGTATGGAATTTAACAAAAGATAAAAGCTTCCTTGTTCTGGAAAAAGCAACTGATTTGATGCTATGGCAGTAATTTTTGTTGCTTACTGGATGATTTCTCTCTTGCCCACTCCAAAAGGATGATGAATGCTAGAATTACTTCTCTTTTGTGCTGATGTATTTTGACTGTGCTGTACTCAGTCTCATGCTGTGTGGA
Source organism: Anolis sagrei (assembly GCF_037176765.1). Lineage (NCBI taxonomy): Eukaryota > Metazoa > Chordata > Lepidosauria > Squamata > Anolidae > Anolis > Anolis sagrei. Next base: position 100,786,527 of record NC_090023.1, on the reverse strand, counting down.
GAGGCAGATAACAAATAAAAAGTATTATTATTATTATTATTATTATCATCATCATCATCATCATCATCATTATCATCAATAGAAATTACAAACATTATTTGTAACTGAGAAGGTATTTGGTGATAAAGATTAGTTCACTTTTTAAAGCCGCAGATCTGTAACCCTAGGAGTGCATACTTGTAGTGATTGAATTGCATTCACTTCTTAAGTTTTCACAAGGTTATCTGGTCTCAGCTATCTCCTTCAAGGTCCCTATAGCCAGCATGTGGTCTGTGAGTTTGCATGGTTCTTCTTTCTGGAATGTTTAACTTTGTAAATGAAGTAGTTGGTGTGTACTCCTTAGTATCCCAGACCCTGATGCAATCTACAACACAGAATAGGTATATTCCCATAGTTGATCTAACCCTTTCCTCCAGCCATTGCTTGAACTCCAAACCTGGAGGCTCTTGGACTCTGGTTCATGGGAAAGAAGTGGAGGCATTTTTATTTGCGATGGTAGGAAAAGGATCAGATATGCAAATCCTAACTCATTTTGTTCTCACAGGTAAGAACATAAAATGTAAAAGAATACTGGAGTAAAAGCCTCCTGTACCAATTTTAAAAGAATAACAATATAAAACAGGTTCTGGAATTCTCCAACACCCTTTCAAAGATTTCTGTATGGATTCCAATATCTAAAAAATACTTCAACATCTGAATGAAGTGGAGCAATAAGCATCTAATCTTTGACTTAGGACCTTGTAAGATGCAGTCTTCTCTGTCTCTTTTTCCCATTGCCAAAACAGAATCCCACGGAACCCATCACATGATGCAGGGCAACATCCGATGGGACTCAGTGGAGCTCTGTTCTGCCAATGTGGAGAAACAGAGTCCAAAGTGCCTTTGGGGGAGTCAGATGCTACTAAACTTCAATTGAAGTACATGAAGAGGAAGCGTGGAAAGGATGGGAAACCATATGGAATGGGAGGCCATCCCAGAAGACAGGAAAAGATAGCCGAGAGCTAAGATTCCCTCTACTTTCCCCCAATTTCTCCTGCTTCTTCCCTAGCTGTTTGATGAGGTCCACAGAAATTTCTTATATGAAAGAAATGGATCACAGAAAGACAGAAACATAGCAGGAATACACAAACAAATGCATAGAGAAGAAGTATCCATCGCAATCTTGAGTCAGTGTATATTACTGTTGAACGGCTTTTTATTGTCAGGAAGTTATTCCCAATGTTTAAGCAGAATCTCTCTTCCTGTAGTTTGAATCTGTTGTTTCATGTCCTAATCTCTGGAACAGCAGGAAAAAAAGCTGTTCCATCTTCAATGTGCTATCCTTTCATATATTTAAACATGGCTGTCATGAATCTTTATCTGTTCTTTTTTTCAAGAGAAAACAAATGATTTGCAATTTAGAATATTTTTGAATAGCATATCCATACAGTGCTGAATTTCCCAATACAACATTACAAAACTTGATTATTGGTTATATTGTTGAACATACTTCATGAAAGGACCATTAGACAGATTTAAAATAATATTCAATTGATTTCTTTGGGTTATTCTTTTCTGGGTGTAATTTTAATTGACCATCAGTGTACACTTTGCTCTGCATACATATAAATGTCGTATTTCCTTAATAATAAATATTGTCAGGATAATAAAAACAATGTATAATATATATGTGTGTGTGTGTGTGTGTGTGAAATGACTGCTACATTTAGGTTAGTGTTCTATAAACATTTACCTGAGCTGGGGGGAAAAATCTTCTGAGTGCAAAGTAAACATGCATTGGATTATGATGTTGGGATATTGCCTGACACTTTCTCCTTCAATCTAGTTATTGATTGATTTTTGCCCTGAATCATGACAGATTAGGTTTTTTTAAATAATAAAAAATACCTACAGAGCTTGATGTCTTTAAACTAACCTCTTGATTTAAGTTTTATTTTACATCAGTCAGTTCAACAGACTGACTGATGTAATTAAATAAAAATATGAGATTTTTAAATTCTTAGCATGATAACATTTAATGCTATCAGATGTTCTCTTGGTCTTTTTTCTCACAATGGGCAGGAAAGTGTGTTGCCTCACTTATGTGTTCAAACCTCCAAGGTTGTCATTTTCCTTTAGGATATTTTTAAATATTACATAAGTGGGGGGAAAGGAAAATACATATGACTTCTGCTTCCACTTATTATTGCTTTGTCATATAGCAGAGCAGAAATGGGCATTCTTTAAGGCTCTGAGGATCATTTATACTCACTGCTATTTCAAGTCTAAAACAACTGAGGGGCACTATATGGGCACTATTAGCTATTTTTGCAATAAATTTTGTGTCTTAGGTGGAATCGAAAGGACTTGTGGAGTTCATGGAAGCTTACATTTTGCTCACCCATCAAATATATGAAACAATTAATGTATCTTGTATCTTGTTACTTTTCATATGGTACTCTACAGTTTAATGATGGATGTGAGGAAATGCTACTTTCTTTCCTTCAGTCCTACTGCTCTTACTATTATTTCTACTGCCAGTACTACTGCATCATCACCATCAGTGTCATTATCACCATTGCAATCCGGCTTAATATGAGAAAAGTGGGAAGAAGTATCCTGTACCATTTATGTTTCAGTTGTTCTTGTTTCTTTAGTGTGGACCAGGCCTGATTCAAATACCATTCCAATAACACCTCTTTTTCCGTCTCATACAATTGGATCTATACTCTTGAGAAAAGTAAAGGGACACCTGGGAACTCCATGACCAAGAATATGAATGCCATGACAAAGGAAATGACAAGAAGTCCCTGAAGTCATATCTGCAGAAATGATTTCCCAGTTTGCTTATGTTCTATTGGATCTGAAAACAAACATGCAGGGAGGCAGAGAGAGTAAGCAATTGAAAATATATGAACCAGCTTTTCAGGTCTATCTTTAATAATGTATCTGAATGGGCTCAGGCAGAGAGAGGAGGGGGGTCAAAGCAAACCGAATTAGGTTTTTCTGCTTATACTTGACAAATAGACTCACTATCATAAAGAATCAATGATTATTATGATCACAACTTTTTGTACTTACTGGCATATGCTCATCCTGTTACCAAACAGTAACATTAACTTCTATTATCATTCAATTTAACAAGTTGGCATTTGTAAATGCTGAGTCACAATTTGACATAGGTTTCAACCAGTAACAACATCTCACAGACTATCTAGCATGATTCATCCGAGCTCAAGCTGTAAATGTTTTGTTTTGCTTGAAGATGAGTGATTTGCAGGAGTAGAAAATTAATTAACTAGCAGAGAGTGTTCTCCAAATAAATTATTTCCATGGTTCAGCTGTATTTTCAGGTGTTTTTCTCCTTCAGAATTAATGTTAAGATGTACATAAATAATCAAATATGCTAAGAATAGGATTTTACCAAATATTTTGGAATAAACATGGTGCTTTCAAGAATTCAGAATGGTCTCCCACTAATGGTGCTTTTACTTTTTTAGTATGTGTGTGTGATGATACTTTCAGTTTTCTGGAGCTTTTCCATGACATTTTTCTGCCTGAAGCAGAGTAGCAAATGGCATTCCTCCCACCAATATGGTTCATGGTGCCAAACCATTTGGCACATGAGTCAGAAAGCCCCACACTTACTTCACTCCGGGCAGTAGAAATGTAATAAAATAGTTAATCAATAACATGATTAACTATTTGTTTTCATTTCTTGACACTTAAAATCTGCTGCTTGGAGGAGTTTCCTTTACTTTATCTAATGGTAAGGCTGAATCAGGAGCACTCACAGCCAACATTTTCTGGAGCAGCCAGTGTTTTAGAGATATTTTTGCCCAATTATTCTTTCATGATCCCAATGAGATGGAGACTACATTATCAATAGGATAGTGCCATGTTGAGTGAAAATATAGTTCAGTCAAGGTAATACATTGGGTTAAATGGGTGATCTTAGCCAATTAGGATCAAACCACTTCTTTTTTAAGCTAGTGAAGTCTTTGAAAACTTATGGCAAGGCTTGGAAAATTGTGTAATTTCTTGATAATCCCACTATCAATTTCTAAGTACTCTCCCAGTTCTTTGCTTTCTCCTCTCTGCCTGGGGTTTACCAAGAAAGTATAAATAATACCATTGACAATATGTGGCAGATCACATTTCCAACCTAAAAAAAGATTATTTGTAATGAGACTTCTAATCCTGTATTTGGCAATCTTCCTAAATCCTAAAAGGGAGAGAAAGATCATTATTTGGTCATTTCACCCCCTTTTTGATGAAGAATCAGGATGTTAGGGCTGAAAAAATCACCCACAGACCTCATTCCTCCCTTTTCTGCTCAATCCTACTTAAGATAGTGAATGGCATCTTCCTAGAATGATACTAGATTAATCCCATTGTCAGTACCCATATTCACAATAACTCTGGGATTTTTGCATAGCTTTTCTAATACAGATTTTCAAGAAGGGTTTTAAAAGCTATTTTTGTTTTTGTTGTGTTTACTCAGGAATTGACACACATCTAAATGTGGGGCAAAAATGCTTGTGCATAATGTTTGAATACTCAAATTTGGCTCCTGAGGTCATTAATTTGGAGGATTAAAATTTGTATAGGTTCTTATAGTGGGAAGCAGTATTTTTAAGAATTAATTTGTTGCTTTTTGAAAGCTTAAGTTATGAATGTAATTCTTTACTCATTTTCTTTTTGCAAGAAACAAAGAGCAATTTTAGCCATTTTCGTCCTGCTGCAAGAACGTCTTCAAAATGCAGTTTTCAAAGACTATTAATAATTTGACACTTACTCTGCAGAAAATGTACATGTGGTTGTTTTGCACAAATGTACATGTGGTTGTTTTGTGCGCACACACATAAATACATAATGGCCAGTACTCTTTGTATGCCATTTGGGTCCCCAGATGTTACTGAATCACAAATCCCATCATTTTTATTACCTGCCATGAGGACTGGTGATAATGGGTTATTGCAACCCAATAGCACTTGGTACTCTGAGGTTGGGGAAAATTTAAAGAACATTTTAAAGCCAGACATCCTATCCACAAGCCTGGTATCTAAATTCAAAACTCATTTTCATGACTACACAGAACAAACTGAAACCTTCCAGATGTTACTACATCACAACTCCCATCGGCTGTAGTCATGATATAATAGGGCTATTCAAAAATTCATTTATACTTCATATATCAGATCTATTTTTTTAAGAGTCATACATACAATGTGATATCAAGAAACATGGACAGCACCCAAGCAAAACAACTTAAGATTCAAAACACTAACCTATGACTTTTCAGAAGAGTTATGTAAGTCTTGTAAGTGGCTACAGGTCTCCATTGCAGGCACTGCTTATTCCCAAAAAGGGCTGGGTTTGGCTTCCCCAAAGAGACCCAAGACTCTTTCCCCAAAGGGGGTGGCGAGGGGGGCGGCAGGTTGGCAGGAGGGATACCTGGCTGCATGACCAGGCAACGAAGAAACCCCTCTGGAACATAGCCGGCCCAGAGAGAGACAGGCAGAGACCATCACATTGAGGCTTTAACATGGGCAGTCCTGGTATTCTGAAGTGAGCAGAATTCTGGGAAATGTAGCTTAGGGTGGGGTCTTTTGAATTCTCTGCCACAGCAGTCCCTTGCCTTTCCAAACTACATTTCCCAGAATTCTGCTTAACTGCCTTGTGCCTCCTCCGCCTCATCACTGAAAGTTTTGGTAGGGGAAAACCCATGTTCATTCTTTAAAGGAATTTCAAGATGATTAATTCTATCACTAGTGATAATGCAGGTGTGATTCCCTTAGGAGAAGCTTGTGAAGATGATGTCAGGGGCTGCCATGTTTTTATGTTTTTATGGATTTAACTGAATTGTTTTTAATACTGGACAATTTGAACAGAAAAACAAGAAAACTCATGACCATTCATAATTCATTACATTCTTGCAAGGATGTTGACCGGCTCTATCTGCCTACAAAGTCTGGTGGCAGAGGAATTTTACAAGTAAAACAAGCAGTTGAAGAAGAAAAACGTGCCCTGGCAGAATATGTAAAGGAAAGCCAAGAACCTGCTTTCCTTTACACATCAATGAATGGTCAATTGAAATCAATAATCAGAAACTTCTCAAAGCACAGCAGACAAAGAATCTGTACAAGAAAACTGCACTACAAACCAGAGCCGCCAGCTGGCACAACAAAACATTGCATGGGCAATTCCTTGACAAAAATGAAGGAAAAATTGATAAGGAGAAGACCTGGTTATGGCTCACGAATGAAACACTGAAGAAGGAGCCAGGAGGCCTGATTCTTGTAGCCCAGGAGCAAGCCATCAGAACAAATGCAATTAAGGCCAGAATTGAAAAATCAGCTGATAACTCAAAATGCAGACTGTGCAAGGAAGCTGATGAAACCGTGGAGCATATCCTCAGCTGTAGCAAGAAAATTGCACAGACAGACTACAAAGACACAACTCTGTGGCCCAAATGATTCATTGGAACTTATGTCACAAGTACCACCTACAGAAGTAAAGAATTGGTGGGATCATAAACCTGCAAAGGTAGTGGAAAATGAACCCGCAAAAATACTGTGGGACTTTCGAATCTCGACTGACAAAGTTTTGGAACACAATACACCAGACATTACAGTTGTGGAAAAGAAAAAAGTTTGGATTATTGATGTCGCCATATCAGATGACAGTTGCATTGAGGAAAAACAACAGGAAAAACTCAGCCATTATCAGGACATCAAAACCGAATTGCAAAGGCTCTGGCATAAACCAGTACAGGTGGTCCCAGTGGTCATTGGCACACTGGGTGCCGTGCCAAAAGATCTCAGCCTGCATTTGGAAACAATAAACATTGATAAAATCGCGATCTGTCAACTGCAAAAGGCCACCTTACTTGGATCTGCACGCAGCATTCGAAAATACATCATACAGTCCTAGACGCTTGGGAAGTGTTCGACTTGTGATTTTGTGATACTGTGCTTTTGTCAATAATAATAATAATAATAATAATAATAATAATAATATATGAAGCACTTATTAATATAAGGTAGAGCCTTTTAATGATGATAAATTTGCTTTATTTCATTCTCAGGATATTTTCAATGTGAAAGAAACTATGCAAGATCTCATCACATACCAATAAAACTACCTAAATTAACAGCTTAAAATGACAATAAAGTCCAAATGTATACTTTGCCATTTTCTAACTTTCCTGATTTCTAACTTGTCATGATTTTTGAAATTACAGTTTAAAACACTGCAACGTTCTGAGTCATTTCAGTTTTGCAGCTTTTCGTATTGAGGATCATCTCATCAGAACAGCCTTGAAGGGATACTAAAATCATATAGATCAATTTTCCTTGTAAGATTTACAATGTAACAGCATATGCTTCAGTGTTTTGATATGATATCACCAGTACCATAGGAGTGGTATCTGGAGTCAACGGGAATTTTTCAATATTCTCCTCTCAAAAACCATGACTATATCACATTGGTCCATGCTGATATGAAAACTACATGGCACTTTGAGGTAGTTAAACAATACTTTACATATTATTAGGGAATGTTACATGACAAGAGAAATATGAACAAATATAGTTTTCTTGTGCCATTGGTTCTGGCTCTCTATGTCCTGGATTCCTTGTCTAAGTAGTAGTTTACTTGTGAATGCTATCTTAATGAGAGCGAAAAATCAATGTATAGTTCATATTAATAGATTCAACAATCCAAAAGTTGAAAATACCCCCATCCCCAAAATCCCAATCTGGTTTTTCAAATTTTATATAAGGGATGAAATTTTAACACAGTACTGTATATAATGAGACTCGAGCATTCATAGATTTGGATATCCATTTGGAACTTGGAACAAACCCTCAATGGATACCAAGGACCCACTGTATCATGAACCTCTAAAAATGAAGCAAAGGTCTTTTTTATACAAGGAGTTCTTAGATCTTCCCAAGTCTGCTCTTAAGCAAAACAACACAGCCACCTGACACGCAATGAGTAGCTAAAGACTGGGCAAATAGCATGTCCTAAGGGACTGTTGCTCAACCTTTTTTATATTTCTCCTAGGTTCTGTAGGGATAAATAATGTATCCCATGTGTTTTAATATAATCATGAAGCCACTAAGAAAGGTCAGCTGGGAGTCTGAGGTCATCATTATGATGGTGATACCCAGCTCTATCTCTCCTTTATAGCTAAGGTCAAGGAGACTGTTGAATTTCTAAATTGTTTTCTCAGTGAATTGAAGGACTGGATGCAAGTTAATAAACCGAGGCTCAGTCCGGACAAGACAGTGCTATTGATAAGTAGGAAATAACCCAGGGAAATAACCCACCTTCTCGGTGGTGTCCCCTCGGCTATGGAATGCCCTCCCTATAGATATTAGATCGGCCACCTCCCTTTCAACATTCCAGAAAAAAGTCGAGATGTGGCATTTTGAACAAGTGTTTCCAAATGCAGAATAACTAACATAGGAAAATGGAATGACGACAATGAGACCGGACAATGTTTTTAACAAGGAGACACTATGCATTTATATTTTATTGATTTGTTTAGTTTTTATTATATGTTATGTTTTTAATATTTATGATATTGTAAGCATTGAATTTTATCCTGTTAGCTGCCTTGAGTCACCTATGGGCTGAGAAAGGCGGTATACAAATACAGTAAATAAACAAACAAACAAACATCCAGACTGTTGTCAACTTTGCCTTTTAAGAAGCAATATACCACAAATCATGCTCTAGCTTTCAATTAGCTTTTGATTCAATTCAAGGTTCTGATTTTTATCAAGTAGTCAAAGACTTAACTGCCAGGGGCCAGGATATTGGAAGGAACACCTCCTGCCACATGAATCTGCCTGAAATTTGAGATTCTAGTTGTTGCATGTCTCAACATCTTGTGAAGTTAGCTCAGCATATTACAAGGCTTTCTCTGTAGCTGCATACAAACTGTGAAGCTCTCAGCCAAAGGAAGCCTGGCTTGTGGCTTCCTCTCTTTTCAGCATCTTTTCGGCATCCAAAACAGTGCTATTCCACATGTTTCAAATTGCTCTGTTTTAACTCCTCAAAAAATCTGTCTCAGAATTGTTTGTAAAATGTTTTATCTTTGTCCTCTTTTAATAGCTTTTATTTGTTCATCATCTCAAGAGCACATTTGCACTGAAAGGCAATGTAGAAATATTGGAAATAAGTAAACAAATGTCAAGATGTGGCTGTATACCAAGTTCCAAAAGCCAATGTAAAATATTTAATTTTGATGAAATACATAGCAATGGCATTATCTAGTGACAGAAGTCCTTGCAGATGTCAGTCACTGTGTGCCCAGTTATAGAAAACAAGCTGGATCCTTATCTTCTGCTCCCCCCCCCTCCCCCAACCAGGTCTTCTGACCAGGACGTAGCTGAGTTTAGGGAGCTGCTGCTGAGAAAAACTGAGCTGAGATTTTGGGGTGTTGGAAGGGAGGCTATCATAGCAACATCTAGCTACATCTTGGCTTTTGAGTTTTGACTCTTGCAAACTAGGTCTTACTTCAAATTGTGTTTTGAGTTTTATCTTTTTCTTTTTGTCTGTCCAACGAGAGACATGGAACTAAACTTTATTAGCTTGCTCCCATCACCTTGGAAACCTTGGGCTTAATTTGTGGATTGGCAGTGAAGGTTCATATTGATTTACAAACAAAATGTCGCAATTGTTTCCACTGGGATATCAAGCTAGACAACCTTGTCTAATGATCAGGTCAACTTTTATAAGCTGACCACAGTAAGCTCTAGTCAATGTTCATATAAGAACTTGGAAATATTACTTTTTAAAGCTCAAAGGAAGGAAGCACAAAAAGAGAGTAATTTGGTGCAAACTCCCATTCTCTGCCTTTAATGGCTGTTCATTTTCCAACATAATTAATTTCCATATCAACAGAAAATAAAATAATGTGCAAATCCTAATATATTTTGTTAATATTTAGTTGTTGGTTTGCAAACTTTACACAGTAGGTGGTCTCATTGATGCAGCTCATCTTTACTTAAATATGCAAACAAAACAAAATATTTTGATAATTCTGAGAATTCTCAAAACCTTTCAGAATGAACCAATGGTTGGTATTAGTCTTCTTATTTTTCTCTGGTAGCTGTCCGAGGTGCTGATTTTTGTTGACCGGATAATAGCAAGGGTTTCAGCAGTCCTCATGTTCAAAAGCTACCAACAAGATTGCAGATTCCAATGTACAATGCTGACTAGAATATTTTTAGAACAGAAAGTGGATGACACCTCTCTAGAGCAGAGTTTCTGCTTCTCCAGATGTTTTTGACTTCAGCTCCCACAATTCCTAACAGCTGGTAAGTTGGCTAGGATTTCTGGAAACTGAAGTCCAAACACCTGGAAGAACAGAGAGAAACACTGCTCTAGAGTATCAATTTGAGTGATGTGGAGATCTGAGGGATTAGTAAGAAGAAATGTGAAAAATCTCTTTGGGAGCATGCCAAGGCTGAGTGGAAAGGGGGAAAGCCATCTCCTATTAGAACGGTTTCCCCTTTCAGATGGCCTGAAATAGATATTAGGCAGTTGTTCTAAATTTTTAAATGTAGTTTTCTCCTGCCACCATTGAAATTTAATAATTTTAATAATCACACAAAAACATGGATTATGGAAGTATGTAATGCAAAATGAGAATGTGCAAACTAACTGTGGTCCCATCTGACCCTTATCCCTCCCAACAGATTATAAGTGTTGCATGAAGATTTTAGTTGTTGTAAATCCAAATGTTTTTTTGCCCCAATCTTAGATCTAGTAGCTGAGACATTAAATGCTATTGATTTCAAGAATTCCCAACAGCCCTTCTTTATACTGCTAAGGAAAAGAAGACTCAAATACCCCTAAAGATGACTTGAAAGAGTTTATTTTCAAAGTGTAAAAATGTCTTTCCTTCAAGTACTCCCATTTGTTATGGGAAGCTTTTGTTTACAGTCCTGTCAGACCATGAGCAAGTGTAGCTTAAAGGGAAAGTCATTGATGTCTGAAAAGAGTTATTGGCACAGAGCAGAATGACCATGCTATAATACTGTGAGATTATCTATCTGTCTGACCATCTATCTACCTCTCTTTCTCTGCCTTCCTTAACTCAGCAACCCAGCCTCTTTTGTGTGTTAGACAACAACTGGGTGGTATACCTACATGGAAAAGAAGACAAAATAAAGGAATTGTACCCAAACAAAAATTAAAATACTACTCATTCATGAATTTTTTCTTCACCCCCCAATTTCTGACACTGCAATAACTTAAAGCTTCAGTTGAGTTTTGAGACACACAATTTAGGCATTCAAAGAAACAAAGCAAAATGACAAGCAAAATTACTAAGGGAATGTGGACATAACAAATGTGGATACTAGGATTCTAAATTGGAGTGACAATGTTTTCATTTTGCACACACTGCATCACACTGAGGTTGGAAAGTGTCCTAGCATGCTTCCAGGATGTTTTCTCGACGGAGCCTGCTGGATTCCATCACAAGATGTAAGGCTACTTCCAACGAGATTCTGTAGAGGAATTGGCCTGGTAGCATGCTAGGCTGTTTCCCTGATTACACGGGAGGCTTCCTGTATTCTCTTTAAGATCGGAGGAGCAGGGAGCCAGGCGGCAGCGTGTATGGGCAGGTGTGTATGGGAAGAGTGTTCTTTGCAGCATTGAGGTCCTGAGTTCATACCAGAAGTGAGTTGGCAGTCCGTTCAACTCCTTAAAGACCAGAATTGTCTGTTATCTATATAATATTGTGATCAGCAATATTGCAGCTTTTGAGTCATCTCCCATGGCAGCCGCAGTGAGTGCCACTCACAGTAGTCCAAACCAAAAGTTGACTGCATTGCCAGGAATCTCTATAATTGGTGCACTAGGCAAAGCTATCACCAAGCATGCTGAATTATGGACCCCCTTAGGCCTACTGTGGAAGATAGTTTTAGGGGCAGTCCCAAGCTAAATACCTGCTCCTTTAGAGGAAGTGCAAATAGCACACCAAATTTCTGGACTTGTAAACCAGCAGTCCACAGAGACTATGTTTTACTGGCATTCAGCTTCTCTTTATTGACTCATTATACCATCCAGGTACTGGTCTACCACCAGCATAACTCCAACTGAACAACACATAAAAATATCATCAACACACTTATAGATTCTTTGTGGCTCTGTAAGTATACTAAACTGTGTAACTGGGCAAACAGTAACTGCTGCTATGCAACTGCAAAAATCGTCTTGTGCAGTGTGGTATCAGATCTCATCCTTTAAAGAACTATATGTTTGTAAATGCAACACTACTGGTGCAATGGTAATACCACAAATGCAATAAGGCAATTGGATCCTGACCATGAGGTGCATATTGCCATCTGCACTGAGAAATGCTTCTATTGGAATGCAGGGTATGTCATTAGACTGGAAACTGAATTGAAATAAGACTAATTTCTCCCAGGAGGTGGAGAGGAGCAGGGAGCTTACAAACTACCACCCTTATGCCCAAATCCCTCCTGAAATCTGATGGTAGTTCCTCCCTTGCTCTATTTTGGGGAAGTCTTCCTGTGGGAAGGATCTGAATAAGTCTCATTAGAAACTGTGTGGGTGGCCTGCACACTTTCCTCAAGACCCAGTGGACTTAGAGCTGCCTCTATGCATATTGTTTGGCTAGCAGCAGCAGAATACAGAGCTACAGATGGCGGATTTTGAGATAAAATCATCCAGTGTTAGCTTCCATGCATAAAGCAGCTGTTCCATATGTACAAAGGCAACATCTTACAAGGTTGGTATCAGAGTGCTAGATGGGTTTTCAGGGCATCATATCTCCTAGGAACATTAAGAGTGATCCTCGTGCTTTGTTGAAAACAAATATCATAATGCAGACAGTTTGGGCCTAAATGAACTTGACAGGTTTTTCTTGATCACAGATAGTTGTATATTAAAAAGTCTGAGCAAAAATGCTCAAATGAGGCCTTATGCATATTGATCATTCTATGTCTGCCATATGTCATGAATTAGTTTAGCCTTTAGGAATATTATATTTTGAGCAAAGCAGATGCCTGTCTTCCAAGAGTGGGTTTTCTCCCCTGGAGGGACAAGGGTACCATAGGGAAATAGCACAAACACTTTAGGGAAAAATAGGCAGAAGGAGAAAAAAGGTACAGCTACTGGGAATTGGACAATGCCTGTAGTTATATGCCACACATTTACATTGATTTATAGGAAGAGGTATGAAAGGTTTGTTACATGTTGCTAGGAGAATTTACAAATAGACATTGTATTTTGATCATAGATTTTCATTGGATCAGGTCCTGACATTGGTATGTGTGGGCACAAATGCTCAAATGACCTGATAGATCTTGAGGAATGTAAACCTTGGCCAATGGCTGGGCATTAATGAAGCTATGTGTTTGTTTGTTTTTTTTGTTTTTTTGTTTGTTTTGTTGTGTCAGGAGCAACCGCTCCTGTTGTGAGAGAATTGGCCGTCTGCAAGGATGTTGCCCTGGGGACGCCTGGATTTATTATTATTATTATTATTATTATTATTATTATTAAACTTTATTTGGACCCCGCTAGCATCTCCCGAAGGATTCGATGCGGCTTACACAGGCCGAGGCCTCAACACACAACACAACAATACAATCTAAGCAAATCAAACAATTAAAAACAGAATAAAGCAAAATAAACAACAGGCACAATACAGTAAACACAATAAAACTGGGCCGGGCCAGAGCAATGGGTACAAGATTAAAAGTGCTGATGTGACAGGAGGTGTATATAGGGCTTCCAGGGCAAGTGCGATGTGCGATGTGCAGCAATCATTGGTTCTGATAAAGTACTTATGGGACTTGGTGGTGGAGATTTCCTAATCTGGGAAGGCGCATCGGAAAAGCCAGGTCTTCAAGTTCTTTCTGAAGACAGCCAATGTAGGGGCCTGTCTAAGGTCTTTGGGGAGGGTGTTCCAGAGTCGGGGGCCACCACGGAAAAGGCCCTGTCCCGTGTCCCCACCAAGCGCGCTTGCGATGCCGGTGGGATCACGAGCAGGGCCTCTCCAGATGACCGAAGAAAACGCGTGGGTTCGTAGATGGAAATGCGGTCACGCAGGTAGGCTGGTCCCAAACCGTTCAGGGCTTTGTAGGTAAGCACTTGCACCTTGAATTGGGCTCGGAAAATAAATGGCAGCCAGTGGAGCTCCTTGAACAGGAGGGTTGACCTCTCTCTGTAAGGGGCCCCAGTTAGCATCCTGGCTGCTGATCGTTGGACCAGTTGGAGCTTCCGAGCCGTCTTCAAGGGCAGCCCCACGTAGAGCGCATTGCAGTAATCCAATCTGGAGGTGACCAAGGCATGGACCACTCCGGCCAGATCCGCCTTCGCGAGGTACGGTCGCAGTTGGCGCACGAGTCTCAGTTGTGTGAAAGCCCTCCCAGACACCGCCGATGCCTGAGCCTCAAGCGTAAGCATTGAATCCAAGAGGACTCCCAAACTGCGGGCCTGTGACTTCAGGGGGAGTGTAACCCCGTCCAGCACAGGTTGCCACCCTATACCCCGGTCAGGTTTACGATCGACCAGAAGGACCTCTGTCTTGTCAGGATTGATCTTCAGCTTGTTCCTCCTCACCCAGATAGACACAGCGGCCAGGCACTCGTCCAGCACCCGAGAGGCCTCCTTGGAATTAGGTGGAAAGGAGTAGTAGAGCTGTGTGTCATCTGCATAGAGATGGCACCTAGCTCCAAAACTCCGGATGACCTCTCCCAGCGGTTTCATGTAGAAGTTAAAGAGCATGGGAGACAGAATAGAGCCTTGCGGGACCCCACAGGTCAAAGGCCAGGGGGCCAAGCAGGCGTCTCCCAGCTTCACCATCTGGGATCGACCCTCCAGGAAGGATTGGAGCCACAACAAAACCGTGCCCTCGAGACTCATCCCAGAGAGTCGTCCCAGAAGGATACCATGATCGATGGTATCGAAAGCCGCTGAGATGTCCAAGAGAACCAACAGAGTCACACTCCCCCTGTCCAGCTCTCTACGGAGGTCATCCACCAAGGCGACCCAGGCTGTCTCGGTGCCATGACCAGGCCTGAAACCAGACTGTGACTGATCTAGGTAGTTGATGTCATCTAAAAAGCCCTGGAACTGGGAGGCAACCACCCGCTCCAACACCTTACCCAAGAAAGGGAGGTTGGAGATCGGTCTGAAATTGTTCAGCACCGTGGAGTCAAGGGAAACCTTTTTAAGGAGTGGGCGAACCACAGCTTGTTTCAGGAGAGATGGAAAAAAACCCTGCTCCAATGATACATTGATGATCAACCCAAACCAATCAACCAAACCCTCCCTGGCCGATTTAATTAGCCAGGACGGGCAAGGGTCCAGAGCTGAAGTGGTTGCCCTCACAGCCCCAAGGACCTCCTCCACAGTCTCAGGAGGAACAAGCCTAAAAGAATCCCACAAAGTTGGACAAGCAGATGCCTCAATCACCTCCTCTGGCACTGCGGTGAAATTGGAGTCGAGCTCAAGGCGTATCTGAGCGACTTTGCCTGCAAAATGGTGTGCGAAATCGCTACACCGAGTTTCCGGGTCGTCAAAAACCTCCTCCACCATAGGTGGCTGATGGAGCTCCCCAACGACCCGGAACAGCTCCGAAGATCTATTTGCTGCACATGCTATATGGGTAGTCGTATAGGACTCCTTGGCTACCCGTATAGCCATGGTATACGCCCTAAAAGAGGCTGTAGCCCGTGCTCGATCAGACACGTCCCGAGATCTGCTCCAAGTGCGCTCTAGCCCCCTCCTCGCATGCTTCATCACAGCCAGCTCCCCGATGAACCAGGGAGATGGCTTGTCATGACGCAACGTGATGGGGCGTTCGGGAGCGATCGTATCTATCGCCCTGGTCATTTCCCTATTGTAGAGATCGACCAAGACGTCGACAGGATCGCCAGGCTCCATGGCAGAAAGAACCCCAAGATTCCTCAGGAAACCATCCGGAACCATCAGTCTCCTGGGGCGGACCATCTTAATTTGTCCTCCACCCCTGCGGAGGTTAAGGGTCGCAGAAAGTCTAAAACTGACCAGATAGTGATCAGACCATGACACAGGAAGGATGTTTTGTTCTTCCACTCTGATCATTCCACTGTCCGCCACAAAAACTAGGTCGAGTGTGTGTCCAGCCGGATGGGTAGGGCCAGATATAATTTGTGATAGCCCCATGGTCGTCATGGCGGCCATGAAATCTTGAGATGATTTTTGATGTTTTATCATCCTTGTGGGAGGCTTCTCTCATGTCCCCGCATGAGGAGCTGGAGCTAATAGAAGGGAGCTCATCTGCCTCTCCCTGGATTCGAACCTGTGACCTGTCGGTCTTCAGTCCTGCTGGCACAGTGCTTTAACCCACTGCGCCACCAGGGGCTATGTGTTGATGAGAAGTGTTTACACTGCCCTGGTATGACTTCACAGCCTGGCCAAAGGAATAAATAGGCAACATTCTGCCAAAGGAAGATAGTACTACTTTATAAATGTAAAATGCCTTCAAAGTCAAAGGTGTAGTCCTGAGGAAAACAAAATAAGGTCATTTTACTCAAACGGGAATTTTGCCCTTGAGTGAAATTTAACTTCAATTTCCAAATTCTAGGTAGGAGGGTTTTCGCACCTAATACTGTTATAATACTCTTATATTTGCTGTGTTCTTATTTCCTTGGCAAATTTGCCTGCCTCTTTTCTCTGAGTGTCAAAACCGTATTTGTAAGTCTTCACTGAAGTTTTATGATTCTTCAGTCCTCGAAATTTGGGAACTGAAGGACAGAATTTATCCTCTCACCAGTAGCTACATCCCTCTTTTCAGTAAACAAGAATGGATAACATGTTTTTCCCAGGTCCCATGGCATCTGCATAGCATTTTGGGGAACTGTAAGCTTACCATAAAATTATTCACAGATACAAACAAGAAGATTTTAGGATGAATGTCAATATTGCCATTGACATTTAGTGCCAATATCACAAAATATTTCACAAGTAGACAATTTTCCCTTCCCTTTCTCCTTCCTTCCATTCTAGAATGTAATATAATCAAAGTCATATAACTTTTTTATTGGTGTCACCCCTCCCCAGTTTTTGGTTTTGAAGTATTCTAGAAAGGAAGACTAGCCAATGGGTGGGGGCTTTCACATGGTTACTGGGACTGTGTCCATAGAAAGGGAGAATCATATGAGTCTTTGGAAATACTGGTTTGATTATTGTTGTCTACAGCAGCCCACACCATGTATTTATTTGTTTATTTAGAAGTTTTCTATGCCGGCCTTCTCACCTCAACGAGGGACTCAGGTCGGTTTACAGCATATATAAACATACAATCATATATAAGAACAACAAAGTGCAAAGTCGTTACATATTAAAATAGTACAATACAGTACAATAGAACATCATCATCACAATTACCTAAGCCAAATCGTCAATCCAGTCATGGTCATAGTCATACTCGTAGTCACAGTTCATCATGCTAAGATACCTGGCTTATAAGGGGAACCTGTCTATGTCAATGTGCAACAAAAACATGGCTCCATGTTTGAAATATATATATTTGTGTTGGGCCTAAGAGCTGCCAGATTCCATTACAAAAACACACAGTAAACTTTAGAAAAGATGTAATAAATATCAAACATGGAAAAAATCAACAACGTAAGTACAACATTGATGTTTTAACCTCAAAACATAAGCCCTCACTTTTTTCTCCCAACGTGTCGGAGCTATTGAAGTATACAATACATGAAATAATATAGATACATATATTTAATCCCCACCTTGTTCAATTAAAAGGGCAAAGCATCTCTGTGAATAATATTTTTGAGTCAGGTTTTGGGTTCCACAAATTCCAGGAAAGAGGATGCTTTGGCAATAAACTAGGAAATGATATTTATTTATTTATCATGTCATCAGCAACCAGACATTTGTATTACATTTTTAACAAAAACAAACAAACAGACAGACAAAACACAGACTAGGAAAGGATAAACAATAACAACTACAACAAAATACAATGGCTAGTATGTCTCTTGCTGTTATGCTTCCTAAATTCTCTTTCTTCTTAGCTGGATATCTTATATTTGTGCAGGTTATTATTTCTTCATATCAGTTGTGGGTATTATACATTCCAGATCAAGGGATTTGTTCATTGCTCTTGGAGACCACAAATATCCCTGCTTTTATATTTTTGCTCCAGGCCACGGCTATGCAGGATACTTAGCTCTGGATTGAAAGTCATGTTGATGCCTGAAGGTGATAAGGGAACGAACATGGGTGTGAAACTATACTGTCCTTCACACTCCTGTGCCTTCACACTCCTGCCCTCTGGGAATCTGTGTCAAACTGTCCAGCCAGTTTGTGAATAAGGTTGAAAGGATTCAATGTACTTTTTAATTCTCAGTTTTTGTGCTCTAAGACTTTTAACTAGATTCATCAGCATTTCTGTACACATTTTTAAATGACCTGATAAAAAGATGACGTCTTTGACTGCAAAATCCCAGTACAATTGACTAATTTCATAGAGAAAAGTGACCTCACTTTTAACTGTTTTTATTCATATGGGGCTTGTTAGAAAAATAAACTTTGCTGCATATTCAAATGATTAGAAAATAAGTTTTAAAAAATATTGAGAACTTAGATTTAGTAAATTTCTAAAGAAAACTGAGGCATGTTTGTTATTATAACTCTCCTGCAGTGAGTGACCCAAATATGAACATGCAGTCCCTCATATGAGCAAACATAAATGTAAACCCACACTTTTTATGTGCTTTTACTTATATTTGCCTGGTGCTGCTGTATCTTCTTCTTCCCCAATTTATTGAATAATCATAAAAAACACAACAGTAGAAGAAGACACCAGATGGGCATGAAACAATCTGTTGAAAGCATTAACTGCTTCTTGCACAATCATATTGTAATATGATAAAAGCTTATTTGGAGGTGTTTTATTATTTCAATTTAGTATCTGAAAACATTGCATTGGTGGAGGAAGCATCGCTGTAGCAATTTCTTTAAGGCACCTTTTGCCACCTGGGGTATGGCATATCTGGCCAGACGACAAATGCATCAAAACAATTCCCAGGACTCGGAAGTAAATTCTTGGCTGTGAAATGCTTCCCTACCAACCTACCTGCACACATTCAAGTTCCAATGTCCTTCTCCAAATATATTACATTAGAAATAAGAGATAATACAAGGACAGCGAGGCCTTTTTTTGGTACTGCTGCCAGCTTTTTAGCAGTGCCGCCAGCTATGGAATGTTCTCCCCAGGATAGTACAGCTGACACCAACTTTGCTGTCACCAGGGGAAAAAAAACTTTTTTGTGCACTCAGCCATTTTCACACAATTTTGTATCTTAAGTATTTGAAGCTCTCTGAATTTTAGCTGAGTGTTTATGGACTGTTTGCCTATTCATTAGTTAAGAAAAAAGGCAAGCAAAATGAGACATAACAAACATGTATACATTTATGCATGTCAGTGTAGCAAAAGACAAAAAGGAAGAAGAAAGTCTCCTTCTCTTGTTTTATTAGGATGAGGTGGGAAAATTTGGCCAGCCTGTGTACTGTTTTCACTCACACTTACCTCACTGGACAATCCACATCACATACAACCCCTCCAGATTCCAGCAGTAAACAAAAAAAATGTTGTTTGTTGTTGTTGTTGTTGTTGTTGTTGTTGTTGTTGCTGGTGCTCTTTGGTTTTTGTTTGGTTTTGTTTATGCCACATTGATTGGGATGTCATAGCATTTCCACCCACCCCTTTGGGCTGTTTTTGGCCAAAAAGGAGGGACCTTAGTGTGGCGAGGGTTGGGGAATAGTAAACCAAAATAAATATTTGCTTTCTCCACTCTGGATGTAGGTTTTATCTGGGTGATTCCAGGTTGGACAAATGTGTTGGCTATTTCCTGTACAGTATTTGTTATGGTAATTTTCATTTATGAGAGCCAGCGTGGTGTAGTAGTTTGAGTGCTGGAGTTCTACCAAGGTTCAAACTTCTACTTAGCCAAATCATGTGTACTTCTTTCATTTAAGAAAATATGTGGTTAGATTATGCATATACACCTTTAAAGGATATGTGTTTAAAACATAAACTCATCATATCCCTGTTAAATTCTTATGCAAGGTGAACATTTCTTTGCAAAAGATTTATTTTAAGTTATTCCAGTGTTATTGCAAAAAGTGAAAGTAGCTTGTACACTGAGAACCATTCCCATGTGTTCTATTCATTAAACTTTTTAAAAAAGGAAACCATCTCTCTGTTGCCACATTGTAGTTTATATTGAATAGCCTCACAGCTCCATATATACATCGAATAATGTATGAGCCATCTAAATTAATTATAGTATTTCAGAGTGAACCATTGCAATTGTTGTTGTGGCATAGAGTTCACTATTGTGGGCTGAACAAATGACAGATGGCAGAACAAACATAATATAATTATAAAGACTTCAAGACTGTCCAGATGGCCATATATGTTTTGATTTCTGCACAAAAGCCTGAAGTTAAAATGTAGGTTCATCACACTTCTTGTCCAGATTGGGAAGTCTGAATTCACTTTCCTCCCCAATTGTTTGAATATTTACCATATGGTTGGCTACTCTATTTCTGTAGCTTCTGTCTCATATTTTGATAGAAGTATTTGGGACATTATGTTATATTGTTAAGAACAGACTTCAGTGTAATTGTATGAGAATTTTGGCCCTGTTACAGTACTTCCATTGTACAATCCCAGTGGACTATATTACATGCAAACTTTAGGATTCCATAGTTACATTATGAGATTTTCCAGACAGGAGCATAAATTGCATTTATGGCATGTAAGGATTTGGGTAGAGAGTCAACATGGTGTAGTCTTTTTTTATATGAACCAGGACTTTACATGTTATTTTTTCCATATAAAAACTCTACAAACACTGACTTATTGTTTTTCACTAAGTATAATTCACCCCTTTAAAAGAGAGATGTTTTCATATCCTTTGTCTATGTCTGTGTTGTTTTGAATGGTTCTTATTCTTACTACCACATCATATTTACCTTGGGAAGTATCTTATGGTGCTTCCACTCCAGTTGGGGAACTGATGGGTTCACTGCCCATCAGACGATGAAAGGGAAAGCATTGTATGAGGCTTTCCATTGTATGAGGCTTTCCATGTTGTGCTGGCTTAAGACTCTCCAGAAGGGCAAGGCTTTCCCCATGTGATGGGGAAAGAGTCACTGAGAAGGAGCTGTGTGGGGGGTGACAGATGCACCCTGATGCTCCTTCTCTCCTCCTGGATGCCAGACAAAGAAGGATAGTTTGCCTGGCTAAAATAATGAGGTTGTTATTTAGTTGGCCGTAATTTGTGATTACTCCCTCCCAGCTACCAGTTCACACACTTACCCAATTTGCTACAAATAATGGGCAAGCTGTATGTCATGTGACTTCTGGAGAATTCCTTCAGTGAGTACAGGTGTGGTTCTTCACATCCAAGATCCAGGCCCCACATATACACACATAATAACCTCCAAAGCAGTACAGGAAGCTGCACCTCTAATTCGAGGAAGCATGATTACAGGTTCTGTGGAGCACTTTTCGTGCCACATGATCTTTTGGCAGCAAGGAGTAGCAAGAAAAACAAAAATAAAAATGGAAGTATAGGCAGTCCTCATTTTCCTTCCAAATGGGTAGATTTTTCTCACTTCATGTTGTCTCACCCCTGTTCTTAACTATGAGTAGTTTGTAAGTCAGATGTTTGTCACTCGGGGACTGCCTGTAATTGAAAATTTACTTCTGGTTTCAAAATGAGAGTTTGAGGTTAAATTGCATTTAAAATGTGAATTATTTCTTCTGGGAAGAAGCAATTCACCTATTTTATTAATGGACTAAGAGAGTTGGAGGGGGTGCAATCTGCAAAAACAGCATGGTGAGCATGCTTCCTCAGGGCTGAATCTTTGAGGAAATGACAAACTATTGACTTAATCCAATCAGAATGAGCAGATGCCAATTTAATTCGGCCTTCAATGGATCTGATCCTTGCAACAATCCCATGAACTTTCACACTCCCGTTCTCTATCATTTCCCATTTCACAAGCCTCCAGTGCTTCTCACCCAGTTCCTGATGAGAAAGTAGTTTCCCTGCATTCCATTTATTGGGTGATGTCTACTGTTGCTGCTACACCTGCAATGGTGAAAGATGGGTTTCTCATTCCACCATCACTTGACATACTGTGTGCCACATACATATAGAGACAAAAAGATAGGTCTATATATACGAGATCTCCTTTTGCCTAAAGACAGGTGAAGTGTCCTGCTTAACCTGACATCATGGTGAAAAAAACAGCTCTCTCTTGGTGATGCTTTCCTCATCAGATTTGGAAAGTGCCATCATTCTACAAAGAACCCATGCTGGCTCCATTGAAATCAGTACAACACGGGCAGATTTCTGTGTTGTGGGGGAAGCCTTCAATGATTCTTCCACTATAGTTGGGGGAGAAGCCTCCACCAGAAATCTCGCAACTTCATGTAATGTCCAATGTAGGGTTCTGTCTCCAAGATATGGTGAAATAATTCTAGAACACTAAATTTACCCTCTCTGATGGGGCCCATACAAGTGGACACAGCTTCCACCAAAGCAATGCCTTCAGAAACATGGAAGAGAGAAATAAGGGGAATGGGATTTAGGGGACTACATGTAGGTGGAGGAATAGCTGTAGATGAAGGAATAGTAATAACCCATACTTTGAATTCTGCCTGCAAACAGACAGTAACTTGTGACGCTGCTTCAAGAAGAAAGTCACAGTATTTGTTCCTTGTAGCTGGCATGACTACATTTTCCACCTCACCCCAGCTTCAATTAAAATTTGACCAGCATAAGAGTTTGAAATTGTAATACTTGCCTTCCATTTCTAGGCCTGGAAATTCCAAACTTGATAACATCTGTGTTCAGCATACTTACACACTTACTCATTTTGTCATACATTCTCACTCTAGTGTGCCTGGTCCTCTCCATGCCCATATGTGTCATACCAACATTCTTTCTTCAGTGTCACAACTGAGAGAAGATATCAGCCTTTTCAAGAGAGAGAGAGAAAGAGGGAGAGTTGGTGACATCTCTGCTTGGCACATCTTACTGTGACATTATTGCAGCTCTGCCAGTCCTCATCAAAAGATATTCACAGCTTGTGAGCTCCAAGCATAGAAAATAGGAATTAAGTACTGCAGCAATTTAATATTCATTTCAACCCTTGTTTTTACAGGCTAGTTCTAAGTATAGAATTTCCTATAAGAAAATTTGGGATAATATCCTTTATCTTCTCTGTACAGTAACTGAAGTTACATTGTAAAACGTGGCTCAATCAGTGAGGCATACATATAAGCATGAAAAACATGGTGATAATTAAAGCAGGCATTTCTGAATGAGTCTGAGGTATCTGTCAAGTTCTGATTAACAGTAAATCTACTAATCTCAGTTGATAAGAGGTGATAGGCAAATCTTGAAACCTAGCATAGGTTAGTGAAGAAATTAATGTCAGAGATTACATAAATTCGAGATTCAGCTGCCACAGGCTGTCAAAACACCCACCTAGTATTTCAAGAGTGAAAGATGGTATCTCAGGAATGGTGACTCCACATTATCCAGAGTAAAATAAGGCACAAGCGAGTTGCTTTAACTCTTTAGCTACCAGGCCTACCATTAAACGAGTGCTGCTTTTTCTTGCTTCTTTTCTTTGCACGACAAAGGGAAGAAAGTGTTTGAATGGATTCCAAACAAAGCTCTTTTGCCCTTTAAAGACAAAAACATTTATTATCACAAAATGTTTTGGGAAATAAAATATCTCCTGTATTCAGTAAAAGTGTGTGCTATATCTGTTTTGTTGCACATTGCCTTGGACTCTTTTACACTATACAGTTATAGAGTTATATTCCACACCTCCATGGGCCTTTGGTTTTGCAACAACATATGAATGCAACTATCCCTTTGACAACTGTTGGGAAGCAGTGGTATTTTTATTCCAGCTTCAAAGATGGGAATAAAGAAAGATAAATGTCATGTTATGACACTTGTCCTGTTTTCTTTTTTCATAAAGACAAAAATAAAAACATACACAGACAAAAAATTCACAAATGCAATTTTGTTGCACTCTTCCGAATTTCATCTGCATTCATGTCCTACCCTTCATTTATATTCATTTCTGAAATTTACCTGGGAAAATCCTTGCAAGAATTCTTGCATACCACCTTCTTCCTTTTTCAGAAGACACCCTCCCAGAATCCCAGAATGGTTCCCACCCCTGCAGAGGAACAGTGGATATGATCTTCACTGCGTGACAGCTCCACTGCACTTTATATAAGAACACCTCATGTTAAAATAGTCTTATGGATCATTTAAAAAGCAATAAATAAAGAACATGTATACAAAGGGAAATCGGCTCATTTCAAATGTGGCACGGGAGGACCATTCTATGAACACAATGGACAACAACAAAAGAAGAAGAAAGAAGTTGTTTTCAGAACAAATTAAGCCTTCACTCTTCCCCAAAGCTGAGATAACTGTCACTGTTATACTTTGTTCATATTATGAAAAGACATGACTCACTAGAAAAGACAATAATGCTTGGTAAGGAGGTGAGCTATAGTAGGAGGACACCTCTTCCTAAGTAGATAAATTCAATAAATGAGGCGTTTAATTGCAAGACCTAAACAGGACTGTTGAAAATAGATTGACTTGGAGATCTCTCATTCATATCTAGACCATGGCCATATAGCCTGAAAAAACCTACAACAACCCAGTGATTCCGGCCATGAAAGCCTTCGACAATACATCTCTCATTCATAGGTTGCCAGAAACTGTACTAACTCAATAACTAACAACAAATATGCAATACTCTCAATGTTATCTAGTCTGATAACAAAATTAAGGTCAGCAGCCAGGTTGCTAACTGGAACTAATTATAAGAAGCAGATGACACCCCTACTAAAGCAGCTCCACTGGCTGCTGATAATTTTCCATCCCAATTCAAGATGCAGGTTATCACCTTCAAAGCCTTAAACGTTTTGGATCCTGCCTATCTTCGTGACTGCATCTTCCCCTATGATATGGTGCAGTCTCTAAGATCTTCTGAGGAGGCCCTCCTCTCACTCACGCCACCGTCACAAGCACAATTGGTGGGGATGAGAGGGAGGACCTTCTCAGTAGTGGCCCCCTGGCTCTGGAACTCTCTCCCCAGGGAGATTAGACTTGCCCCCTCTCTACCCGCCATATGCAGTGACTTGAAAACCTGGATGTTCCAGTGTGTATTTAATGGCAGTTAGTCCCTGTTTATGAATGCCCAGTTTACTGATTAGGTTGTACTCAGCACCTTACCCCTTTCCCTGGTCCTACAATCTGCTTGTTGCACAAGTCCACACCCAGCTCTCTCTAATCTGATCATGCCTACCATACTCCTGGTTATTGGTTATTGAGTTGGTTTGATATGGTTTTTAATGCTGTTTTTTTATACTGTTGTTTTTCATTGTAATTGGACTGTTATATGTTATTATGTCTCTAATGGCATTTTATTTGATGAATTGTTGTATGTCCTGGTCCTGCCACCCTTTGGTGGAGTCGCCCTCTCTGCAGGTTTTTAAACAGAGGCTGGATAACCATCTGTCAGGAGTACTCTGACTCTGACTGTGTCTTTCTGCATGGCAGGGGGTGGATTGGATAGTGCTCTTCCAACCACAGGGTTTTATGATTATATGATTAATCCTCACCCAGCCATGAAAGCCCACTGAATGATTTGGGCAGGTCACTCTCTCTCAGCTTTAGCAGAAGGCAACAACAATATCCTCTGAATAAATCTTGCTAAGAAATCCTGTGACAGGCTTATTTTAGGGTCATCATGAGTCAGAAATGACTTGAAGGCATACAGTCACAAATGGAGAGACATTGTTTTCTTAGGAACAAATGCAAAAGCTGGAAATGAAGACATTGTGCACTTGCTCTTTTAAAGCAAAAAAAACCAAAACAACCAGTGCCATGGTCCACTGACAGGCCAGTATTTGGTCTTAACTAGGAGCGGGGAAGATGCTCATCATCACTTATTCACTGAACAGACGGAATAGGCAAAATTTAATGTCTCTGGGTTGTTGTAGGTTTTTCAGGCTATATGGCCATGTTTTAGAAGCATTCTCTCCTGACGTTTCATCTGCATCTATAGCACACATCCTCAGAGGTTGTGAGACCTCACAATCTCTGAGGATGCTTGGCATAGATGCAGGCAAAACGTCAGGAGAAAATGCTTCTAAAACATGGCCATATAGCCTGAAAAATCTACAACAACCCAGTGATTCCAGCCATGAAAGCCTTGACAATACATTTAATGTCTCTGTCTCCACAAGTAATAGGTGAAAGACTTTGTCTATTCTATATTTTTTTAAAAAATCTTGGTGATCTTTGGCATTAAACCTGAGTGAACTGGATAAGGGAGGCTAAGATGATAACAGTTTCAGTCGAACTACATACTCTGCATCAGAAATTGGATGTGAAAGAAATCCCTTGTGACAGCTATTGTAAGGTGGGGGGGGGGGGCTATGACATTTTTGAAAATGCTACAGATGGAGGAATCTGCCTCCTTCACATATTTTGCCAATGATTTTATTATTTACCATGAATCTGACAGTTAAAGAGAAGCTTTATGATTTTTCAAAATATCAACTTTTATATAAATGTATATTTGCTTTTTAAAATATGCATTTAAATGTGTATTTTTCACTATGGTTGGCATGTGTGTGTGCATATCTTGATACACTAAACTGATAAAAACAACATTACAATATCTTGGAAAGTACAGAACCTTTCAGATAGGTTTCAATCTACACATTAATTCTGGATTGGGTTGTTTTGTATTGGAATATATAAAGAGCGAATTCCTCAAGCATTCCTACTTAATAAATATTTATAACCACCAGTAAGGAGACTCATGTGTTATACAAGAAAAGGTTTGACTTATCCTTTGACTATGTTGTAGAAGGACAGAAATATATGATGTCCTTAGAGTCAGGTATGTCAACTTCACAAGGACTTGCTTTATTTGCCTCACATTTTGCCTCCTTTCCCTGCACTTCAAAGTCTTTGTTCTTTATTCTCCATTCCTCCCTCATTTCCTCTCTTACAGTCCAACTCCTTTCTGCCAGGTAGGAACACAGTTAAAGCACTCCTGGGAGATGGTCATCCAACTTTAACCTCCTATCTTTCAATATGTTCCTGCATGGACTAGATGGTCTTTGAGATCTTCAAACTCTGTGATTCTATAAATAGCAAGAGACCCCATGGGCCATCTTGTCCCCCTCTCACCATACAATGAGTGACAATCAAAGCACTCCCTTCTGGTATAAGCACTTCTGGTATATTTTGAGAATTCAATTGCTATGATATGGCATTCTTTTTCAAAGTGTTTGTTTATCCTGTTAGAAAAGATTTTTGTACTTATAAAGTTATTCTTGATACCATATTGTTTTTGTTGACCCTCTTTTCCATTTAAAAAGCTAGTTTACTGTTTTTCTTAGACACATATATTCAAAAACATTTAACCTACTGATTCCGCAATTAATGTAATTTTATTAGTATCTATTTTGATTTGAAATTTATGAGTAGGTGCTGCATTTCCCACCCTCGGCTTATACTCGAGTCAATAAGTTTTCCCAGTTTTTTGTGGTAAAATTAGGTGTCTTGGCTTATATTTGGGTTGGCTTATACTTGAGTATATACAATATCCCAAAATCCAGTCAGGTAATTATATATAATGAAGACCTTTCCTTAGTCCCTTTTAGGATGTAATAAATAAATGATCCATGCATTGCATTTTGAACTTGCCACGGAGGATCCTTGGAGTTCAGGATGAAGAAGAGCTTTTAAGAATCCTTCTTCACGGGTGGAGTTGTTTTTATGAATGGCCCTGCTTTCTCTTTCTCTGTTTCATGTACTTCCTATCTTCTTCTTCCACGATATAGTTGCAGTCCTATTGCAAATTTGACTGAAAGTCTTATACACTATAAAACTAAACTGTTTATTGTATCTCTACAAATGAAAGGCTGTGCTTTAGTGAGATATATATATATATATATATATATATATATATATATATATATATATATAATATTAAAACAACTTTGATACCATGTTTCAATGCTGTAGACATGACTTCGCAATCTCGTATTTTGCTTCCTCTTCTCAATATACATATATATTTATACCCACTATCTTCTTGTCATTTAGGTAGCTGCTTTTCCTGTTGTCTGATAATACAACACAGGGGAAAAATGCATGGCAGTGAGGAGCGATATTCTTCAATTAATAAAAAATAATATAAACACATCATAAATACAAAATTATCCTTGTAGGATTCAAGGAATTTCTTAATTATGATAACTCTAAAATGAACTTATCATTTGTTTAGTGGGAATTTGCTTTTTACCTTTCTCTGAGGATGAAAGAACTTGACATGCGCAGTGAGTTTCCATAACCCAATCAGAGATTCAAACCCTGGAGTCCTTATCCAGCACTCTAACTACCTCATTACGTTGGTTGTCTTTGTTTGGATTCATACCACTGCAGTTTCTGGACCACTATACTTCCACTTTAATCTCAGACTAGGCAACATTGAGAGCATTGTACATTTGTTAATTGATTTAGGTTCATTTCAATTTATGGCAATATTATGGATGAGAGAATCATAGTCCAGTGCTCAAACTTTTACACCAAACTGACTGCATGTGCTATATATATCTCCTAAGCAAACCTGCTATGCTCAGGTCTAAGACCCATTTAATTTGGTATATATTTGACATGGAATTATGATGGCTATATGAAAGCTGAAAGTCACGATACTGGTACACATTAATTTCCAGATTTCCTTATCATTGCCTATCCTGACAAGGGCTTCTGCCCCCCCCCCCCCACCCCACCCCACCCCCATCAAAGTGTCCTAGGAGCTGTGTGCTAACAAACAGTCCAAACCTTCTTTTATGCAGATGTATTTGGCTCCTGCCTTAATTTATTTGGTAAATTAAGATCAGGCATAGTGCCATCTTAAATATGCTTTCTCAGAAGGAAGCTCCACTGACCTTAATAGGTCTTTATTTTCAACAAACATGTTTAAGATTGTAGCCTTTTTTTAAAAAATCTTTAATTTATGAATAATTTGCCTTGAATATCGAGAGTTGCTTTGAAAATTGTAGTTGCTTTCTACTTTCACACCTGTATTGTTTAAAAAACAATCCTTCTGACTGATCTTGAAGGAAAATATGATGGATAATACTGAAGATGGGGAGGAAGAACAGGATGCAAACGAACATTTGACTATATAGAAATATCTGTAGGTGTGGCTTATTATGTTTTTCATTGAGGCTGAAGAGTGTGTTTTTTATTTCTACCTTAAGTGGGGGAAATGGTACAAATGTCCCAATAATTTTTGTATCTGATTAACAATTCACATACATGAGTAATTATTTGTACACACTATGCAATAAACCACTGTCATCCCTGAATAGTGGGTATACATTATATTCCATCTCAGTCCCTATAAGACAGTAGTTCTCAACCTGTATTTTGGCCCCAGGTATTTTGACCTCACCTTTTGCCTCCCAGAAATCCTAAAAGCTGGCAAACTGGCTGAGATTTCTGGGAGTTGTAGGTCAAAACACCTGAGGACCCACAGGTTGAGAACCACTGCTATAAGAGCTAGAAACTAGCAAATAGAAACAAGTTGCCATTTCTAGATTCCAGAAATAGTTTGATGAATTGCAGCATCCTACCAGATGGAAAGATTGCATGAAACTTTTCATCCGAGCTGAGTACTCAAAAATTGGATAATCCCTTCCCATAGCCTATTCCACAAAACCAGGGAACCATCTGGGAAGCCTATCCATGCCTGGCCTAGACTGTGTTACTGACCTGTCAATCATAAGATACCAATTGAAAAGAATCATTGGAGACTGTTAACTAAATAGATATTTAGGATCACTGTTTCTGGCCACTGAAGTCCCTAAATTCCTGCTCAATATCTGGAGTATTTTCAAAAGTTAATTTCATTGTATACATAGAAACCTTTATGTAAAACACAAAGAATTAATGCACATCCAGTGTAGTATATAATAGGCTTGTGCATTTCAGCTGAACTTCGATCTGTTTCTACTGGCTGGATACTGGTAGGCCCCCATATTTGTTTTCACAAGCCTCCTGAAAACGGGCACGTAGCTGATGGCCATTTTTGGACCTCAGCTGAAAAATACGGCTAGATCCGGCCCATTGGCAGCAATGGGGAACTTACAGGAATCCCCTTTCTGTTCCTGGAACTTTTTCATTCTCCCCTTCAAGGGAGCCTGGGTGTCATAAATGGGATTAAAAAAACACCCTTCCTAGGATCTGTTTCTTTCTTCCTTTCAAGGGAACCTAGGTTTGAGCAATGGGGTTAAAGAAGCACCCTTCCTGGGACCCTTTTCTTTCTTCCTTTCAAGGGAGTTGGGTCTGTGGAACAGGGTTAAGGAAGCAAGCACAGCTTGTGTGAGATGCATCATCTTTGCACTTTGCATGATACCAAATAGGGAAGGAGGAGCCATCTTCGGCTCCTACGTGGTCCCATTACAGATGGGAAAATGTGATAGCTGGGCCTTTGTCATTATGGCCATCCAGCAGATCCAAAGAAGCCAGATTAACTGAAGGAAAATAGCTAAACGGATCCACTCACAAGCCTAGGATATAAGGATTACAACATCTTAAGATGTTCTTACTGCTTAGTACAGGGCATGTGTGTGGCAAATGTGCACATTATTCATTGGAAGTAAATGAAACCTATAAATAAAAGCAAAGAACATTAAAGGCAAACAATTTTCTTAGGGAGTTTGCAACAGATGCTTTGACAAGTCAGGAGACAGAAGAAAGATTATGTTGAACAAAGGTTATTTTATATGGACATGTACTGAATCTACCACAGACAAGGATGCCTCATGACAAAGCCTTTTGATAAATTGGAAAACCACAGACCCCTTCCTGCTGTGTAATTAAGCAATCAATAACTCGAAGCACAGTGACAGAAAGCTAAGGAAAATCTTTCCTTTGTCAGGAGTTTTTATTTAAGCTTCTTCTGTTTAAATTGGAACACTTATATCTCAGTATCTTGCAGGACATACACTGAGATGATGGAGGTCCCATCTTGAGGAACATGGGACATCTCAATATTTTGGGAAGAAATCAGATCCTAACAGAAGGTGCTTGCTCTCCACATCAGCCATCACATAACCGCATTGGATCTGAATGTGTGTATTATTGTCCCACTACTCTAATGATTATATCTATAAGTGATATCTGTGGCTGCCTCCACTATGTCTCTGAAATACAATTGGAGACAGAAGACTATATGAAGGACCACTATAGGTATTACAGGTGGGGGAAAAATCCAGTTGCTTACCTGATAATGACTTTGGATAGTTCTGTTTTGCAGTCCTCTTCTAGATTCTAGTTTAAGAAGGAAAATAAATTAATTCTGTCACTGGAGTAGAAAAGCTTGGGTGTATCACTGAGCAATTTTCACCTGCAAGTCTTCCTTAATATTCTTTCTTTACTCATGTAAATCATGAAAATTCTGTGAAAATGGTATTTGATTATATCGTATGCCTGATCCCATCAACACTGCTTTTTCTGCAGTGTTTTGCTGAGATGCATGTTGTAGTCAGTAAAATATGTCGATGACACAAATACCATATTATTGTATGATTATTTTCAATGCATTGAGCAGTATTATTAATAGAAATGCACATCAGGAGTGAGGGGAAGGAAATACAGGAAAGAAATGCTGAAAGCAGCAGTAAACTGAACATGTCCAGTACTATGTGTATGTTATAGGCAGACTTTGCATGCATCAGAATATTTATCAGCTTCAAACCTTGAAGCAGTTGAGTTTTTGGATTACAGCTCTTAGAATAGCCTGATCCTGGTGTCCAGGCTTTCATTATTTGGATAGTCTGCTGTCGTAACATTGAAAAACACTTCTAGTTATTAGACAAAATTTTCTGTGCCCACACAGACTGTTTCCTTGGATTGAATATTATTTGTCCAAACCTCTGTTTGCTATAGACCACTGAATTTGACAGGTTTCTTTGACAGATTTCTGAACAAGTGCTAACACGGAGGTGGACCTGTTAGACCCAGTTTCACTAAGGTTTTTGTTTTTTCACAGTCAAGCTTGTACCACCAAATTCTGAGTAGCTTCTTCTGCCACAGAATCTCTTTATATTTTGGGATATATTTTCCCAAATGTAGAAATGAATGCATTTTTAAAATGTAGATATATTGCTGAATGCATTCCTAGTCTATAGAGAATTTACAAATTTAGGATTATTTGGGTTTCTGATAAAAAAAAATAAGTGGCTACATCCTTTAAAACTATCCACTATAGTAATGAGAGGAGTGTTGTTGTCACCAAACAATAAGTCCAGAACCATATCTTCTTCCAGTATTATGTCTCTTCTTCCAATTCCTCTTCATTAAGAGTTTATCTTCATTATTATTATAAAACACAGCTTAATATTTGTATAAGTAGCATTCAATAATTATGATTCGTTAAAGGCAGATGCACATGTGCAATAGGGGAAAACACTACTGACACTAGGGAAACTTCAGAGGCTGATGTTGAAAACACAACCCAAAACAGAAGAGAGACTGTTGAACCCCAAGAAAAAATAATTGTGGTGCCTTTTCCCTGACTTAGAAAAGGCACCTTAGAGAAGGGTTGAGGTTCAGGATAGGAGTTTTTGGAGAGAATAGATAAAAGTGATCAAAACACTCCCCAGCACTGAAAGGCTTTTTCTCAGGTTTCACACGGTCACTTGATTAATTTCTCTCTTTCCTTCTCTCCCAAACTTTTCCTTCTTTTTTCTTCCTCTCTCTTTCTCTTCTCTCTCCCTCCCTCCCTATCCCAAAATCTTTTCTTCCTTCTCCCTTCCTCCCTTCTTCAAACCTCCTTTGGCTCTGATGTCTTTGCCTACCCTTCCACCCACACAGCATCAGCAAAAAAGATCCCAAGCACCCTTGTCCCTTCCCTGGCTGGAATGAGCCTTCCAGCCATGTACTTGGGTTTATAAGCAGCAATGGCTGCCGGATGCTGGATAAACCCTCCCCTTTAAGAAACATAAGCCCTGATTGGCTGGGAGGCAAGCACCTTAGGCTGCACCTCCCAGAAGACTTACTTTCATCAAAAGAACTTTTTCATACTTCCGAATCGACTTGTGAGCAATAGCCTGGTTCGTTTCGAAACTACAGGAGACTTCTGACTTACTGATACATGTCAGAACTCAGATCAAAAGTGTGAAACTTCTGAATTTACTTCTGACATTGGCAACTTCTAAACGAACTCGCCATGCCTATTGTACAGTTTTCCTTCGAAACATAATGCCTACCTTAAAAATCATAGCCTTTCAGTCCAAGCAATAATTACAGACTTCTCATACTTTTTTTAAAAAAAAGACTCAGCCTTTGATTGTGATTATTTCTTATCAGCATTATGCTCAGCATTCAGTAAAAAGCCTTGGTTTGTCAGGCTTTAATACATAAAACTCAGTGTAGGCAAATTTGGCCTTGCTGTCCATTTGACAGAAATGCTTAGAGCCATTTTGGCAGAGAGTCAGATTTTTCATTATCACCCTTTAGTTGGGAAAGATGAACTTTCCTTTGTGTCAGGAACATTGCAATTTAAAAGTGTCAAGTTTCCACTGTGAATGCTCTTGATATATTTACAGTGACTTTCACTGCTCAATGTCAGCACCACTGCTATAAAGAAAATTCTCCAAATTACAGTGATTATGGTGCAAATGATGCATTCTAGATTTATGTGAAGTAGAGGAGACTAAAACGCAGGCCAACTGAGCTGGAACAATGTCCAAAACATTTTAAGAATCGCAGACACAATTCCATGAGGACGTTTTTTTAATAGTCTTTTGTGACATTTAGGAAAATTTATTGGATTGAGTAGGCTGCAGGACATAAAATACATATGCTTACACAAGAAGCTGCCCAATACTCAGTCAAACTGTTTGTCTGTCCAGCCCTTTTTTAAAAATGTTTTTGTTTGTACTCTTTGTTTTCCCCAGACTTAGCTTCTTTAAGTTCTTTGGAGCTTGGGACCAATGCCTCAAACTTGAGAGGTTTCATTGAACAATGCATGCTGTAGGCAGAAAAAGGTTGTCTGTTGATTAATAAGTTATGCTTTTGTTTTAATACATTATGCTTTAGCCGTTGGTATCTGTATAATTAAAAATAAATTGGTGTTTTGAAACCATAACAACAGCATGAGCAACGCAGAAGTCTTTAATTGGAATAAATTCATGACAGTACCAGTAAGATAGAGCCAAAAAGACTGCAGGTAACTTTCATATGATATACAGACATTATGTTAACAAGATTCCAAGAACAGGGGTCCATTTTCATTCCTCTTCCTTTTGCAAGTGGTTCATTACAAATTCCTTTTTTTTTTAAAGCTAAGATGTGCAAGATGTCTTTTCAAAAGGAAAGGGAATGTGTAGTTTGGTTGTCTTGTCTAGTTAGGAGAAGATCCTCCCTCTTCCCCAAAAATATGAAATATATTTTTCTAAATTCTTGATTTTTCCCAAGCTCTGTTTATTCCTGAGATCTTTTAAATATCCTACCAAGTTTATTTATTCACTTCATTTCAATCCCACTCTTCTCACCCCTCAGGGGACTCAGAGTGGCATACATCTAAGCAAAAATTCAATGCCTCATTATACAAATCATATAAAACATAACATAAAATCACCAGAAACAATTAAACGTATTAAACCATAATAACCCCATACACAAATAACACATCCATGTCTTTACTTTCTTTCTGAAGACCAAAAGGGGGAGCGCTGATCTAATTTTGCTAGGGAGGGAGTTCCACAGGTTATGGGCCCCCACTGAGAAGATCCTGTCTCTCATCCCCACCAGTTGTGCTTGCAAGGAGGTGGGATGACGATCTTAATCTCCTAGATGGTTCCTAGAGGGAGATACTTTCAGACAGGTAAGCTGGGCCAGAACCGTTTAGGATGAGATAATATTCCAATGCACAAGCAAAGCAATATTTGCTTATATTACATCCCTGGTGTAGTGATCAGAACTATAGACAGTATTCTTAAAGTATTCTATAGACACGCTCTACATGGGATTGCCTTTGAAGACTGTTCAGAAGCTTCAAGTGGTCCAACGAGTGGCAGCCAGATTTCTCACTGGAGCGGTGTACAAGGAGTACACAACCCTTCTATTATGTCCGCTCCACTGGCTGCCAGTCTGCTATTAAGCACAATTCAAAGTGCTGGCTTTAGCCTATAAAGCCCTAAACAGTTCTGGCCCAGCTTACCTGTTCAAACTTATCTCTCTCTATGAACTATCACGCAGATTAAGGTCTTCTGGGGAGGCCCTGCTTTCAGCCCTACCTCTGTCACAAGTGCGGTTGGTGGGAACGAGAGACAGGGCTTTCTCAGTGGTGACTCCTCGTCTCTGGAACTATCTCCCCAGTGAGATGAGATCAGTGCCTTCCCTCCTGGCCCATGTGACCAAGCCTTTTGCCAGTAAAGTAATGCAGTGGGAAGAATAATGAGGGAATATGTGCAATGACAATTGGAATGGCTATGATTTATGATTTTTGATCATGTAATTTTAATATTTATACCAGGTTGTTTTAATGTTTAAATGTGGTATAGATCTTGTTTTTAATGGTTTTAATTATTTTTATTCATAGTTATATGTTAATGTTCAGTTATTATGATTTTACATGTATGTTGGCATTGAATTTTGCCGTTAGTATGTTTTAAACCACTAGGAGTGAGAAAGGTGATATATAAATACAGTAAATAAAATAAAATAAATATTTTCATATTCATCCTACCATAGATATAAATAAGAGAAGTATAGCATTGACAATTTTATTTCTGATTCCTTTTCTAATTGGGACCACAAGGGATATTTTTCCTTTTCAGGAGTTTCATATTAAATCAAACTATTTGCTCAAACCCTAAAGTCCATTGTTGATTTGTTATTGCCACATGAGATCCTATCAGGATATACAGGGTGAGGCAGCATAACTTCCTTTTTTAAAATGCGCGCCATTCAGTCAGTTGAAGATGTAGCAGAGCGCTAGTGGTGTAGACGTAGTGGAGCGCTAGGTGGGAGTATAACATTTTGTCCTGACACAGTTCAGTCGCCATCATGCATTGGAACAGTGTGGAACGTGCTTTTGCCGTTGATGCTTACTTTTCGAGCGGATTTGGAGTGGCTGGCCCGCTCTCCAGATTTGGCCCCTTGTGATTTTTTTTCTATGGGGTTTTTTGAAATCCGATGTTTATGTGAACTGTCCAAGGACCCTACAAGATTTGAAGACCAACATCCAGGAAGAAATTGCCAACATAATGCCTGCTATGCTGGCAAGAGTAATGACAAACGCCAGAAATTGGTTTACTCAGTTTATGGAGAATGGGGGATGTCACCTACCTAATTTGATCTTCAAAACTACGTAAAACAAAACTTTAGGTATGCGCCTAAATTATAAAAAAAATCTGATTCATACAATGGGTTTTATTAAGTTTTGAAAAAAAGAAGTTATGCTGCCTCACCCTGTATATGAAGTTGGGGTTTTATGCACCAATATGTATTGTGATATACTTGTAGACTGAAGTTCATCTGGTATTTTAATGCTCAAGTGTCCAGTTTTGAGGTGTCCATTTGGAGTTCTTCACAATTTGTATTTGATCTCACTAGTGTAAATAAATTAGTTTCATCGCCCAACTATTTCCTTAATATCATGCTTTATATTATAATGTTTAAACTGTGTTTTCTCCACATTCCTCCTGCAACTGGTCTTTGAAATCTACTGTCGAGCTTGCCTGCTCACAGTATAAAGCTGTTTCTTTAAAAAGTAACTCCAACCCATCTGTGTTTGGGACAGAAACTGGATTTTGGCCTATAAATGCAGGGGACCCCAAGAACATACACGCTTCCTGATCCATGGCAATGAAGCATTATATCTATGGATTCCCTCCACCTTGCCTGTGGTAGAAATGCATGTTTTTATCTGAAATCCTGTAAATGGCAACATGTGTCAAAGCTTTTCCCCTTAAAGTAATGGAATGGAGGTAAGACGGTCTTGGTAGATAGATTTTAAAGTCATATTTACATCTAGTAATGTAGATTTTAGTTTTCTTTTTGCTTGAGATACTGATTTTATACATTAATCAGATTTGAAGTATTTCATTTATAATTTTGTCCATATCTTCAGGATAGCTTCCTTTTTAATGTTCAGTTATTGCTGCTGTTACTAATTTTAATGCAGTAATTCTGTGTTTCACTCCAGTTTTTTTTAACAAACTTTCATCTTTAACATCCAAAACTGTCTAATAACTTGTCTGCAATGCTTGAAACTTCCCCTACCTTAAAAATAGTTCAAAGGCCCATTCTGGCAAGCTGTTTTATGCTTAGTTATTTAAGCAGTGGTTCCCAAATTATGGTTCTCCGGGTGTTTTGGACTTCAGCACCCATGATTCCTAACAGCTGGTAAGCTGACTGGGATTTCTGGGAGCTGAAGTCCAAAAAACCTGGAAGATCTAGGGTTGGGAACTATTGCTTTAAAATAATCACAAAGTTGGTGACCAAAGTCTAATTACAGTCTGGGTAGAAAATTAGAGCTAAGAAGAACATTTGTGGTCATTTGAAGACCTGAAACAGAGCTGAGAGGAAGAAAAGGAATCAGTAACCAATAAATATAGGAGACAGCCAAAGCAATAGAAGAGAGAAGAGATGAGAAGAACAGAAGGCAGGTGAATTCATCAAGGCCAGTGGGCCGAACCAGGAATCAAAGCTGCACTGATATTCCAATGAGCTGAAGAACAACAGCAGATGGTAGATTTTGACTAGAATGGGTAAAGTGCTAAAGAACAATCTTAAAATTAATAGATGTCTCATCCAGGGAAAAAGCAATATTTGGCCCAGAATGAGAAACCAGGTGCGAGTAAGGAAACAATCTCTAGGAAAGTTATAACATAGAAGGCAGGGCTCAGCTGTTGCTGATAGAAAGATGCTTAAGGGACATGGCTGGAAACTCGCTGAGATATATGTGATTTATGGCTGGGTTCCCGTTGTCTTGCTAATGGTTTTTTGTCTGAGTTAGATTGCAGCCTCAAGATACTCCAAGATACATTTAAACAGATTTCTATAAAAAAAAAATACAATACATCTGCTTTAATCTTAATGCTATAATTCATCAAGGTATCTTGTTAGATATTTCAAAATTTAAGTGGATGTTTTTTTTGTTGTCCAAATGGAGTGCCAAGTGTCAAGTTGAAACACCAAGTAACCCCTCTCCCTAAAAAACCCATATCATATTATGATAGTAAATATTTTGAAATTTTACAAAATTTTGTGGTTGCATTGCCCAACTTCTAGTCAAAATGTTCCAAAAGCGGCTTCTTAGGATGCATGTTCATTGTAGAATGATTGCAGTTTGACACCACTTTAACTGCCATGGCTCAGTGCTCTGATATCAAGGGAATTATAGGAG
This sequence comes from Anolis sagrei, assembly GCF_037176765.1. Taxonomy (NCBI): domain Eukaryota; kingdom Metazoa; phylum Chordata; class Lepidosauria; order Squamata; family Anolidae; genus Anolis; species Anolis sagrei. The sequence continues at coordinate 100,747,977 of NC_090023.1, read as the reverse complement.
TTGGTTTTTTTGAGGCACCAGCACTAGACTGAAGATCCTGTAAAACTACAACTCCCATGATTTTATAACATGGAGCCATGGCAGTTAAAGTGGTGTCAAACTGCATTCATTCTATAGTAAACATGCAACCTTAGAAGCAATTAAAGGCTCTTTCAAACTATCAGGACACATTTTTAGATGCTAAAAAGGAAGAGCAGGTTCTATGAAGCACTGTTGTTAAGATTCACAAGATGATAGGAAAAAGTGGAAAACTTTTTAAAAGCTTCTAAGATTCCTGAGATTTTCAAAAGATCAGAAAATAGGCGTGCACTATTAATAAAAAGGGGGTGACCAAAAAGCTGCTTCTGGTCGCTTCTGATGTGAGAGAATAAGCTATCTACAAGGACATTGCCCAGGGGACGTGGATGTGTTGCAATCCTGTGGGGAGGCTGCAGGGAGGCATCTCAAGCTCTGAGGATTGTTTGGGAAGAAATCCCAGTGGAGCATTGCAGCACACCCAAATACCTCGGAGTTACTCAGGACCATGCTCTGATTTACAAGAAGCACTGTTTGAATATCAAGCAAAATGTGGGTGCTAGAAACAATATCATAACGAAAGCTGAGTGGCACAATCTGGGGTTCACAACCAGATACAGGGAAGACATCTGCCCTTAAGCTTTGCTACTTTGCTGCTCATGGTGCTCTCTGGCACCACAAGCTGCAAAGCCAAACTTAAGAAATGGGACCACAAAGAGGATTCCATGACTTGTGAGTGTGGAGAAGAGGAAACCACAGACCACCTACCACAATGCAACCTGAGCCCTGCCACATGGACAATGGAGGACCTTCTTATAACTTTGTGTTTTTAAATACATTACAACTGTATCCTCAGTTCACTTCTGATACAATAAATAAATAAATACAAAAAAAAACCCAAAATACACCTAGACCCCTTTTAGGATATTAGGTACAAATCCAGCCAATTCCAGGTTGAATTAATCTAGAATATATGAAAGGACTTCTCAATTAACTCAAAACATTGAAAGATTTTAAAAATCTGGGGGGGGGGGGGAAGAATTGAGTTCTCTGAGGTACTGCTAGAAAAAATTCTGAAATAAAAATGAGGAATTGGAGAATCACTTAGGTAAGAACCACATAGTGCAGTCCTGCTCTTAAATAACTCAATATATAAAGTAAATGGTTCTAAATTACAGTGCATTTGTCCTATCAAATGGGCCATCTATGCTTAAAATAATTAAACATAGACACATTAATTGATCCAAGTTACGCATGACAGCATATCAGTTGATGGGGCAGACGTATGCCAAGCCTCATGCATAGCTATTCTGGTAGGAGAAAAATGCAAAGTAACATTCTATAAGAAAAAAAGACAAAAATGTTATTTGCCCAGTCAGTACCAATATATTATTTTCCTAAAGAGCATTGTGTTAAATGTGACATCAGGAAAACTGAAATTACTGCAACAACAAGTAGAGATGATGGGAACAATGCACAATGATTGAAAAAAATACTAATAGCATTGTAATTATGTAGCTTTTAATGTCATTAGATTTTTTTCAAAGCTATCAGACTATTTTTCTAGCTCATTAACTTTATTTAGAAATGATTAAAACCTTCAAAACCTCTGCTTGCATATGGCAGGCCTATGGCACTATATACTATGATATAGTTGACAGCTGACACATCGTTGTTTTCCTGAATTCTAGATTGTCTGTGTGGCCCAAGGCTTGGCACATGTTGTTTGATGATCTTATTTGCTTGCCATGTTTTTTTTTAATTTGCCTTTTTCTTGGAGGCACTTCTCTCTTGAGTCTAAATAGCATTTTTTAGATCTCCACACATCTTCTCCTCCAATCATAATGATGAAAATAAAATTCTCATTCTTTGGCTGACATTGTACTAATTGAACAGGATGCCACACTGTAGAGAAATTCTCCCAAGTGTCAGAATCTTTCTTTAATTGCTTTTTGCTGATTAATGCATATTAATTGGGATAGACAACATAGAGTCAAAGATTTACTCTAAGTGTTCAATATGGAGCTTGCATCAGAGTTGTTGTTATAGCTGGACCCACAGGCCATATTGTGTTTTGAAAATAAAAGAAACTTGTGGCAACACAACCTGATATATTGTTCCGATTGGAATTCTTGGAATGTGTACAGATGTTCCCCTCAACAGGACTTTTGGATTTTACTTCAGTTTCACTCCAGGCAACACTTGTTGGCAATTCTACTTAAAAATTATTTCCTGTCTCTGATGTGTTTGACATCTCTGTTAGCACTGAAATGCGATACCTATTCAACTTACTGTAATTCATGCCAAGCAAACCAGATGTTGATCTTATTATCAGCCACTATTTCGAAAACCTTTCAGTTTGGTCAATATGAAATTCCAGAGATCTAAGAGTGCTCTAATTTCTTGAGATAAAGATTGCAAGAAAGAAAGAAAGAAAGAAAGAAAGAAAGAAAGAAAGAAAGAAAGAAAGAAAGAGCCAGTGTCTCCATCCCTTCTGTCACTGTGGGTCATATTCTTCAGTGGAAATTGTTGCTAAGAAAAAATGGAGGTGGATAGCTCAAAACTGGTTTTCTCATCTACAGCCTGGATTCCCAACCTGAATTACAAACCTAGGGCTCTTCTCCTCATCCAAAAAGTGCTTACCCATGGGTGCTCACCAACTTTTATGCCCTCTTGTAACTAATACTAGGAAACTAAACAGTGCCACTTAGATAAAATTGTGTCATATTCTTTCCAGAGCTTGGTGCAAGGAATTGGGCAGAGGTCAGGAATTTTCTATACCTTAAGAACACATTCAAAACGTAATAAAACACACTGTACATTCATATAGCTTTAATTATTTGATTTTGATGTGCATTGAAATTTGCTCAGTGGAAAATGATAGAAAACAGGCAGATAGATGGATAATAGATAGAAAGCAAAGGCCAGACTTTGCCCACACTTGCCACATGTAATGAAAAGCATTAGAATAGGAGGAAAACTACTGGAGATGAAATACTTTATTTGCATACATTTTTACAGTCCTTCGGAGAGGAGAAGAAAGAGGTTCATTTAGCATTCAAAAACTTCAGGACTGCCAACTGCATTTCTGATTAACATATTCAAGGTTTGTAACAGTGGGAGAGGGGAGAGAAATGAAGACAAAACCCCCACTAACTATTCTAACCCAAGCTCCATGAATTACTTTAGAAAAACAATTTGGACAGCCAATGAAAGGGGGAAGACAAAGTTATAGAGCACAAATACAGCAAATATAAGAGTTCCTGATCTGAATAATTTTCAAGCTCTCTCTCTCTGCAATGCTGGAAATTTTGGAAAGTGGATGAAAATTTCATTGAGAGCCCAGTTTTCCTATTTGAGATGCAGTTTCATCACTCCCTCAGCCCATAGTTATACCCTTTCCTCAAACACAATTAACACCTGATGCAATGGAAAATATCTAGAAGGAGCTGGCTAAAAAATGGTTTTATGTTCTCCATAACAGACATCTCTGTGATTCTCCTTTTTAAACAAGCATCCCAAAGAGATTGCTTAGTGTACTGCATATGGAGCTAGTGCTTCTCTTTAATAATTCCAGATAATAAGTTTCTGTGGGGCTTTAGGATGAAAAGGTAAAAGATTGAACATACCAATACAATCTCTGATGTATTTGGTATTGTGTATTTTTTTTTACTTTTCCAGATATGTATCCCATTGTGAAAGCTAAGTTACTTTTCTAAATTCTTTCTTAAGTCAGAAGGAGGATCTGATTTAATGATCTGAAATATTTTATTTAAATGTTTACTTTCATATTTATTCATATTCCAAGGGGTAATTAGAGTACTTATTTGCCAACTTACATGATAGTATTTGTGTGCCTGGACATCAAAAAGCAATTTCCTAAATGACATTTTGCCTGTGAATGTGTTCCTCAATTCCAAGTAGCAAATTGAACTGCTCTAGGATGTACGGCTTGAAAATTATAGTCAATGATTTTTCAAAAATGAATTGGAAACTATCCAAAGAAGACGTATTGTCAAAGGCTTTCATGGCTGGAATCACTAGGTTCTTGTGGGTTTTTTCGGGCTATAGGGCCATGTTCTAGAGGCATTTCTCCTGACGTTTCGCCTGCATCTATGGCAAGCATCCTCAGAGGTAGTGAGGTCTGTTGGAAATAGGACAATTGGTTTATATATCTGTGGAATGGCTGGGGTGGGGCAAAGAGCTCTTCCCTGCTGGAGCTAGGTGTGAATGTTTCAACTGACCACCTTCATTAGCATTTGAAGGCCTGGCTGAGCCTGGGAAAGTCTTTTGTTGAGAGGTGTTAAGATGTGCCTGGTTGTTTCCTCTCTGCTGTTTTGCTGTTGTAATTTTAGAGTTTTTTAATACTGGTAGCCAGATTTTGTTCATTTTCATGGTCTCTTCCTTTCTGTTGAAATTGTCCACATGCTTATGGATTTCAGTGGCTTCTCTGTGTAGTCTGACATGGTGGTTGTTGATGTGGTCCAACATTTCTGTGTTCTCAAATAATATGCTGTGTCCAGGCTGATTCATCAGGTGCTCTGCTATGGCTGACTTCTCTGGTTGAAGTAGTCTGCAGTGCCTTTCATGTTCCTTGATTCGTGTTTGGGCAATGCTGCCTTTGGTGGTCCCTATGTAGACTTGTCCACAGCTGCATGGTATACGGTAGACTCCTGCAGAAGTGAGAGGATCCCTCTTGTCCTTTGCTGAACGTAGCATTTGTTGGATTTTCTTGGTGGGTTTGTAGATTGTTTGTATGTTGTGTTTCCTCATCAGCTTCCCTATGCGATCAGTGGTTCCCTTGATGTATGGCAGGAACACTTTTCCTCTGGGTGGATCTTCATCTTTACTCTCGTGGCTTGTTCTTGGTCTTGCAGCTCTTCTGATGTCTGAGGTGGAGTATCCATTGGCCTGGAGAGTCCAGTTGAGGTGGTTCAGTTCATCTTGGAGGAGGTGGGGTTCGCAGATTCTTTTTGCACGGTCTGCCAAGGCTTTAATGGTGCTTCTTTTTTGACTTGGGTGATGGTTGGATTTTTTATGTAGATATCTATCTATCTATGTGTGTGGGGTTTCTGTAGACGGTGTGACCCAATTGTTGGTCTGGTTTGCGGATAACTAGGACATCTAGAAAAGGCAGTCTTCCTTCATTTTCTTTTTCCATTGTGAATTGGATTTTTGGGTGGATGCTGTTAAGATGGTCCAGGAACCTGTTGAGTTCTTCTTCTCCATGGCTCCAAATGGTGGTGTCATCCACATATCTGAACCATATAGTGGGCTTTTTGGTTGCTGTCTCCAGGGCTTGTTTTTCAAAATGTTCCATGTAGAAGTTAGCTATGACCGGGCTGAGAAGGCTCCCCATAGCTACTCCATCTTTCTGTTCGTAGAATTCATTGTCCCACTGAAAGTAACTGGTGGTGAGGCAATGGTGAAACAGAGCCGTGATGTCTTCTGGGAACCTCTGGTTGATGAGTACCATGGTGTCTGCTACCGGGACCATGGAAAATAGAGATACCACATCGAAGCTGATCAGTTTGTCATTGGTATTTAGCTTGAGATTGCTGATTTTTTCTATGAAGTGGGCTGAGTCCTTGATGTAGTGTGTAGTGAGCCCAATATGGCTTTGTAACTGTGCAGCAAGAAATTTTGCTAGGTCGTATGTGGGGGATCCAATGGCACTCACGATGGGTCTGAGTGGGGTGGAGTCCTTATGGATTTTTGGGAGTTCATAAAGCCTGGGTTGAAGGGCTACCGATTTACATAGCTGTTGTCGTATGTCAAAGTTGATTGAGGAGTTCTTAATCAGAGTGTTGGTTTTCCTGGTTATTTTGGAAGTTGGGTCTTGCTTGAGTTTTTTGTATATAGTAGGGTCCAGGAGTTTTCTGATATTCTCCTTGTATTGTTCTGTATGCATGATTACTGTGGCATTCCCCTTGTCTGCTGGCATAACGAGGATATCAGGATCTGAATTGAGGTCTCTGATGGCTTGTCTTTTCTTCCTTGTAATATTACTGGAGGGAAGTTTTGCCTTTTTCAGGATTCTTGCTGTTTCCGCTCTTACTTCTTCTGCTTCTTCCTCGGGGAGGCGATAAATTGCTGATTCAACATTGGCAATGATGTTTTCTACTGGGATCCTGGTGGCGGTTACAGCAAAGTTTCCTCCTTTCGCTAGTATGGATACGTGGTCTTCAGAGAGTTGTCTGCCTATCAGGTTGATGATGGTCCGTGATGTATCCAGTTCTGGTTTTGGCTGTTGCTTTTGGCATTTGTGGAATTTTTGTTTTTGTCTGTTGGTGTGGACAGCCATGTTTTTCTCCATTTTCCTGTAAGTGAGGTTGTCTATTTTGTCCCAGTCCTGGGAATTCATCTTCTGGCTGATGTTGATATGGAGGTGCAGCAGTTCCTTGTCTGTGTTTGTGAGTTCTTTGCAGATGGTGTGAATTCTCTCTCGTAAGAGGTTGCGTTCTAGGCGGTCATTCCACAGATATATAAACCCATTGTCCTAATTCCAACAGACCTCACTACCTCTGAGGATGCTTGCCATAGATGCAGGCGAAACGTCAGGAGAAATGCCTCTAGAACATGGCCCTATAGCCCGAAAAACCCACAATAACCTATCCAAAGAAGAGTTTAGCTGAACTTATTTAGAAATAGTGGTATAAGTTGAATATCACTTATGCAAAATGCTTGGGGCCATAAATGATTTGGATTTCAGATCTTTGAATACTTGGAGATGACGCCCAAATCTAAACACAAATTTATTCGTGTTTTACATTAACCTTCTATTCATAGCCTGAAGGTAATTTTACACACTATATTTGAAATATATTTGTGCTTGAAACAAGGTGTGTGTATGTGTACATTAAACCATCAGAAAGCAAAGATGTCACTATCTCAGTCATTCATGTGAACACTTTTGGATTTTGGAATATTTGTGATTCCTGTATAAGGGATACTCAACCTCTGCTGTAAAGTCAGTGGTTACACTTAGGCTCAGTCTATAGAGGAATAATTAATGAAGATAAAATTCCTAGGTGGAGAAAAAAAGAAAGAGGGCAGTTTCTGGATATGTTAAGTGATTAATATTGGTTGAAATGTCCCAGATTTTGTTCCTGTTCTTTCTGATTTTATACTGGGTTAAACTAAACCAACATAAGGAGCTGATATAAAAAAAATCTCTGTACCAGGAGCTGACAGAAAATATTCTGGAATAAACAAAATGTGCATGAATGTCCAAAATAAAATGGGAAAGAGTAAGAACTAAATCTGGGGTTTTCTGGTCATTTTAATCCACCTAAACAGGGTCGGAGTTGTTAAAAGACAAATATTAGAGCAAGACTTGTGAAATATATTAGGACAGTTTTCAGACCATTTGTGCCAAATTTCCGGTTCAAAAAGACTATCTAATCCAGGAATGGCAGGAGAGCCCCTTGGGACTTTTGAATGTTGCAGCTTTTTGTCACACCACATACACATCATATTAACTTAAGAAAAAAGAATCAGTCCAAAATACCCACACACATTCCAATAATAATAATAAAAATTCTTGAGCTTGAACTTGTGTATTAAAGAGACAATGAAAGCAGGCCTGAAAAACATGTTGTCCTCGTGCCAGATATGGCCCGCACAAGGATTTGGTATGGCCCGCAGAGGCTCTGTACTTAAGCCTTAAAGAAGGATGCCACATGCAACTCTATGGCAGAGTAGCAATCAGAACCTGCTATTCCCTCCTCCAGGTGTTTTACTACTACACTTTTTTCCTTTCTGTATGCGCCAGAGTTACCAAACTAGCCTGTGACAAAGGGACACCACCAATAGATCCAGTCAGGATGCTGGAAATGCTGGACACAGTTGGAAATGCAACTTGTGAAAGTTTTTGGGCTCAGTTTGGAGTAATGGGGAGCAAGGATGAAATTTTAAGTGGCAGCAGACCTTTGTTCAGGTAGGTTGAAATATTGAGCTCCAGATTATGTTAAAAATTAACATTAGATTGAGTGTTTTAGATGGGGGAGGAGGTGATAAAAAATAAGAGTTTCACTTCTTACCTCTGTCACTCTTTTTTTCTCTTTGACTGTCAGCTCCTTCTCATCCGGTGGCAAAACTGCCAACTCCACGCTGTTCGCTTGTAAGGGAAAAACGTGGCTATGCCACTCTTCCTTTTTCTTTGCATCTCCATTGCCTCTGTTATCTCACCTCCTCTAGTGGGAAAAACGCCAACTCCCCACCATTCATTTCCCTGACTTGTGAAGGAGAAACATAGTTTCACCATTAAGTTGCGTGGAGGTCTTCATTGTGAAGCTAAGTGTTCCCTCACAAGTGAAGAGAATGAACATGGCAGAGTTTGCAGATTTTCTCTCCATGGGACAATGAGATGACTGAAGCAACCCAGAAACAAAGACAAAGGAAAAGCAGAAAAAGTTAAGAGGAGGTGGGAAAATTGAAGCTAACCTGCCTTGCTGCTTGTTCTGAGGGAAAGATACCCTCTTACATACCTTGAGTGAGGCACTAAAAAACTATCTGTGGCCTGAACAGGTTTAGCTTATTTAATTTAGGCCCTTTACTATTGTCAGGTTGTTCAGGCCTGAATTATAGAACAAATGCATAGGAGACAGTCTTCTCACTACACAACCAACACTGGATATCCTTGCATTCCATTAACAAGGTCTTTTGAGTAAAGAGTCTGCTGTTTTTTCTCATGTTTGTGTTCATTTTTAATTATACACAGGGTTTTTTTACACAGTTGGAAATTTTTAACTTTCTTCTGTAGTGAAAACTAAATTTATCATATACATATACCAATACTTGTGGTAAGAGATTTTAGCTAAGTTTTATAATAATCCATGATTATTGATAAAGAGAACCAATGTGTACAAAACCATTCCTTAACCCTTCCAAAAATGTTCATGAATTGCACTCCCCCGCTTCATGACATGGAATAATAGAAACCCTGCTCTGACTCTTCCTTGTCTTTCCTGTGCAATTAGTCGTGTGATAACTAGCCCTTCCTGTATGATCCCCATTTGATTAATCCCCATTTGAATTTTTGTAGAATTTTCAGACAAATTATAAGGGAAATAAAGATTCTGTTTCAATCACCTTGAGACAAATGCATTTTGAAGACTTTTGCTTATTTCTGACGGAAATCAGCAGCGTAGCATCACGAATCATGCTTTTAATGCCCCTTTGAGAGTGTTCAAGGCAAAATCAGGTTTCTCACAGTGTTGCTACAAACAAGAGTCAGTTTAATGTGATGTTTACAATTATTTAAATACTGAAGAAGCACTGGAGATACTTGCATGTGTGTACGTGTTTTCAAATCGCCTGTTGACTTGTGGTAATGCCATGCATTTTTCAGAGGATTTTCTTCGGCAAGGATTTTTTCAGTTTCTTCCTCTGAAATATCACCTGTGGTAATGGAGATCCATTGGCAGTCTCCCATCCAAGTGCTAACCTGACCTGAACCTGCTTATCTTCCAGGATCAGGTGTGATCTGGTGCTTTAGGGTATTTAGGCCCAGACTGAAGATACTAAATAAAATGTATGCAATGATAACTCTCTTTACTCATGTCTTTAGATCATTGATATGCCTATAGTCTACCCTAAGGCTTTTAGTATTTTATGAGAATTTAATTTATTCCTTGGTGCCAATAGGGGTTTTCTTTGAAATGCAAACAGCAGCTTAGGATAGGCTATTTTATGGAAAGAGTTCCATGAGAAATCTTGGCATTACTGGTACCACATGTTTTAGTAGAAGTGCCCACATTACCAGAGAGGAGGGGGGCAACAATAGATACTTTTTTCTGTTGATGTTTTTGCTATATGTACAAAATGTCTCAGAACAAAATGTTTTTTTTTTCTTTTTAGAAGTAGTTAGTGTAGCTTAGCTACACAATTTCAGTTAATTCTAATTCCATAAAAATACTTCTTGCATGGGTGAAAACTCTTATTGTGACTGACGGAAAATATCGAAGCATCTTATAGCAAAACATTTGGCAGTTCCTTAATGTTTACAAAATGAGAAACGTGAGGCTTTTGGCTGAGATCCTAAACTGCCCAGCACAGCATAAGAATTCTGTAACTGGAATTATACTATGTCTCCCCACTTTTTATTACAGTTGTCATCATCATCATCATCATTTACGTATATAGTGCCATGAAATGTACTTGGTGCTTTACAATAAAACAAGTTAAATCGTTTGCTCCAGCCAGAGGCGGACAAACTAAAATGTATGTGTATATGCAAACGCACACAGACATACACAGAGAGGGAAGGGGGAATAACAAATCACAAAACGATGCAATACATTGTAAAGTAAATCATCCAGATAAAATGCAAATTACAAACCACAATATAATACAAAGAAAACTGACAATACATGCAATTATAAAATATACAAGGAAACAAAACATCTAACTGAAATCCCAAAGGCTCTGGGAAATCAAAAAATCTATTAAAATTGAAAAACAGTTAGGAAAGGGAGTCAGTTCCAAGAATATTAGACAGTGAATGAGAAATGATTGAGCCAACCCAAGGAAGAGGAAATCCTTGGTTGGGTGAGGAGTATTGAATTCCTAAAATGCAGATTTCATGCAGGTGTATAAAAGAAAGAAAAGTTGAAGATGCAGGCAGGGCGACTAGACTGGATAGAGCTTTGAATGTCAAGTCAAAGAAGTGTATAGTGGATCCCAATAGAGTGATGTCAACATGGAGGAACTAAGGGAAAAATATCAAAAATTGGGTAACATAATTATTTATTTATGTATTTATTTTTATTCCACTTTTCTCCCATGGTTGGGATTCAATGTAACAGCAGAATGACCATCCACAGGAATCACGGTTTTGCTGTGATAATCCCTGAATAGCCATTCTGGTGAACAGCAGGGTAGGGGGATGGAGAAGCTATGCACTATAGACAGAAGCAAACCAATATTATCTTCTTCAGCATGAGTGAATAATATAATCATTCTGTTTCTGGCGATTATGTATATCATGTTGCCTCATTAACAGCCAGTGTGCTACACCAACCACAGAAGGGCTAAGGGTTGGGATTATCAGAAAAAGCTGTGAGCCCAAAGTAGAGATTTCAGTCAGTGAAAGAGGTGTAAGAGAATACTAGCCTTGCAATGACCAGAAAAAGACATGTTGTTATTCTTACACATGTCAGTAACTGGATGGTGACCATGAATTTGCATATCTTTTGTTAATTTTGCATAACATCTGCTGAAGAAAAGAAGGAAATGTTAGCAAAAATCTCAACAATTAAAAATGAGTCATGAAAAGTTAGAGGGTGAACACCAAAGAATGCTTGCTCCAGAAGATTCCACATAATATATTTCAAGCTCCACTCCTTTTCAAATAGAAAAGAAAAACATATAAACCATCACAGAAACAACAAAACTCACAGAATAGGCTCTGGGCATCATGCTGTAAGATCTTTTGCAAATAGGCTTATTTCTTTATTGAGGAACGAAAAGCTCCTTTTGAATAGAATCCCACAGTTCTTGGCAGGTAACAAAGATTATCTTAATCTCTAAATGACATCAAGTTCAGTTCCACTGAATCATATTTCCACTTATTATTTTATGTGCCATGAGGTGCATCAAAGGTTTCAGCAGTCACAAAATAGTATAACCAAAAGAATAATCCTAGAATACTTCCTTGCTTCTTAGAGTTCTTTGCATAATGAGAGTCATTAACTCAAGGATATAAGTTTAATTGGTTTCTTCCCCACCTACAGCATCCTGTGTCAAAATTCAGCTATGCTTTCGTATAAGGAGTTGCAGTGGACTCTAATGCTTCAGAATATCATTCATTTTTAAAAAAAATCTTTTGACTTGGCACTTGATTGATACAAGCATTGGGTCTCAAAGGAGTATTTCACAATTTGGTTGCCCCCCACAGAGAAAGCCTGTTCTCATGTCCTCTCACAATATATTCTCCTTGCATTGGGAATTTATGCAAGTGTCCTGTCATGCATCGTTGCAATTCAGTCATAGAGTTTCTTAGCATATCTAGTACATAGCTAGATATATGTAAACCTATTTATTAAAGATTATAATTGATGATGAAGAAGAAGAAATTTGATCATAATGAGATTATCCAAATCCCTTCAAGAGACCTGTAAAGTTAATATTAAAACTAATGAATGAACATGACAGACTTCTAGACAGATTTGAAAGAGTTTTCTAGACTTCCTAAAACTCATTTCCAGATTTGAGAATGATGGGGCTACACTTCAGAAATTAGACAAATGTTTAAAGCTAACAAAGTGCCTTCTGCAGTACTATAATTCAATATGAAGCAATAAGACTGAAAACAACCCCAAGCCCTACAGATGGTACGAAATGCAACTTGCACCAAGTTACATCTAAAATCCTCTGAACTAGAGATTCTGTTTGATCAAATCCAGTTCTTCCTTTGAATTAATCAGAATTTTGAAAATTGGATGTAAAGGGGAAAGATAATATAATATATCTGGAAGAAGTCCCTTTTCATCAGAGTCTATCATTCAATTATTTGAATGCAAGAAAACCTAGCAGAGTTACCATTTCAATTTGATCTTTCTGCATTTCCTTGCTCCTATCCTATCAGACTGATGGCTCTTAAATTGCTTGGTTGTCCGTTTTTTCCCCAATTCTTCAGCCTGCTTTCAGTCACTTTCTCAGTATAAGAATTATAGTTTAATTTATTTTAACCAGGAATGTTGTCATCTCATTTATTTCCTGTTGCTTCCCCAAATTGTGTCGTATTAGTATTTGTTTTTCAGACCAGATGCCTCTCGCCTCCTTGCATCATTTATTAGCTTACGATGGCTCTTGCTGACTCAGAAAGGAGTTTGTCATGAGAGACTAATATGCTATCCTTCCAAGGACATTAGGGATGTGGAGTAGGTTTTTACAGTAGAGAGTGTGGGAGGAATTGAAGACTTTTAACCATTATCATAGAATCAGAGTTGGAAGAGACCTCATGGGCCATCCAGTCCAACCCCCTGCCAAGAAGCAGGAATATTGCATTCAAATCACCCCTGACAGATGGCCATCCAGCCTCTGTTTAAAAGCTTCCAAAGAAGGAGTCTCCACCACACTCCGGGGCAGAGAGTTCCACTGCTGAACGGCTCTCACAGTCAGGAAGTTCTTCCTCATGTTCAGATGGAATCTCCTCTCTTGTAGTTTGAAGCCATTGTTCCGCGTCCTAGTCTCCAAGGAAGCAGAAAACAAGCTTGCTCCCTCCTCCCTGTGGCTTCCTCTCACATATTTATACATGGCTATCATATCTCCTCTCAGCCTTCTCTTCTTCAGGCTAAACATGCCCAGTTCCCTAAGCCGCTCCTCATAGGGCTTGTTCTCCAGACCCTTGATCATTTTAGTCGCCCTCCTCTGGACACATTCCAGCTTGTCAATATCTCTCTTGAATTGTGGTGCCCAGAATTGGACACAATATTCCAGATGTGGTCTAACCAAAGCAGAATAGAGGGGTAGCATTACTTCCTTAGATCTAGACACTATGCTCCTATTGATGCAGGCCAAAATCCCATTGGCTTTTTTTGCCGCCACATCACATTGTTGGCTCATGTTTAACTTGTTGTCCACGAGGACGCCAAGATCTTTTTCACACGTACTGCTCTCGAGCCAGGCATCCCCCATTCTGTATCTTTGCATTTCATTTTTTCTGCCAAAGTGGAGTATCTTGCATTTGTCACTGTTGAACTTCATTTTGTTAGTTTTGGCCCATCTCTCTAATCTGTCAAGATCGTTTTGAATTCTGCTGGTGTCCTCTGGACTATTGGCTATCCCTCCCAATTTGGTGTCGTCTGCAAACTTGATGATCATGCCTTCTAGCCCTTCATCTAAGTCATTAATAAAGATGTTGAACAGGACCGGGCCCAGGACGGAACCCTGCGGCACTCCGCTCGTCACTTCTTTCCAAGATGAAGAGGAAGCATTAGTGAGCACTCTGTGTGTTCGTCCACTTAACCAATTACAGATCCACCTCACTGTAGTTTTGCCTAGCCCACATTGGACTAGTTTCCTTGCCAGAAGGTCATGGGGGGACCTTGTCGAAGGCCTTACTGAAATCCACGTACGCTACATCCACGGCATTCCCCGCATCTACCCAGCTTGTAGCTCTATCGAAGAAAGAGATCAGATTAGTCTGGCATGACTTGTTTTTGATAAATCCATGTTGACTATTAGCGATGACTGCATTTGTTTCTAAGTGTTTGCAGACCGCTTCCTTAACAATCTTTTCCAGAATCTTGCCCGGTATCGACGTGAGGCTGACCGGACGGTAGTTGTTTGGGTCATCCTTTTTTCCCTTCTTGAAGATTGGGACCACATTGGCCCTCCTCCAATCTGCTGGAACTTCTCCCATTCTCCAAGAACTCTCAAAGATGGTTGCCAATGGTTCCGAAATGACTTCCGCTAGTTCCTTCAATACTCTGGGGTGTAGTTGATCTGGCCCTGGGGACTTGAACTCATTAAGAGTGGCCAGGTATTCCTGGACGACTTCTTTCCCAATTTGGGGTTGGATGTCCTCCAATCCCTCATCCACTCCATCTTGCTGAGGTTGAAGACTCTCTTTTTGTGAGAAGACCGAGGCAAAGAAGGCATTAAGTAGTTCTGCCTTTTCCCTATCCCCTGTCAGCATTGCCCCATCTTCTCCGCGAAGAGGTCCTATCGCCTCCTTGTTTTTCCTTTTTCTACTGACATAAGCATAGAAGCCCTTTTTATTGTTTTTAATGTCCCTGGCAAGTCTGAGCTCGTTTTTTGCTTTAGCCTTGCGGACCTTTTCCCTACAGGTGTTGGCTATTTGTTTGAATTCTTCTTTAGTGATTTCTCCCTTTTTCCACTTCTTGTGCATGTCTCTTTTGTGTCTTAGCACAGTTAGAAGTTCTTTGGACATCCATTCTGGCTTCTTTGCACTTGTCCTATTTTTTTCTCTTTGTTGGCACGGTTTGCAATTGCGCCTTAAGTATTTCACTCTTGAGAAATTCCCATCCATCCGTAACTCCCTTGTCTTTTAGTATCTGTGTCCACGGAATGCTGCTCAGTGTTTCCTTCATTTTTTGGAAATCAGCTCTCCTAAAGTCCAAAATGCGGGTTTGACTTCTCTTAGTTTCAGCCTTCCTTTGTACCTCAAATTGCAGGAGCACATGGTCACTTGCACCTAAGGATCCTACCACTTCGGCCGCATCGATCACGTCCCCCGTATTTGTTAGGATGAGATCAAGAGTAGCCAATCCCCTTGTTGCCTTTTCTACCTTCTGGACCATGAAATTGTCTGCAAGGCAAGCGAGGAATTTATTGGACTTTGTACTCTTGGCCGAGTTTGTTTTCCAGCAAATATCGGGATAGTTGAAATCGCCCATGACTACTACATCTCTTTTCTGTGCCTGTTTGGTCAACTGTTGGCAGAAGACTTCATCAAGTTCTTCCTCCTGGCTTGGGGGTCTGTAGTAGACGCCTACAACGACATCTTTTTGAGTCCCAGTTCCCTTGATTCTTATCCAGATGATTTCAAGCTGGTTTCCCAGATTGCTGTCTTGAATCTCTTCTGCAGCATAAGAGTTTTTGACATATAAGGCTACTCCGCCTCCTCTCCCCTTTGTTCGGTTTCTGTGAAAGAGGTTATACCCCTCGATATCTACATTCCAGCGATAGGAGTCATCCCACCAGGTTTCAGTGATGGCTATGATATCATATTTGTGGTGTTGTGCTAAAAGTTGGAGTTCGTCCTGTTTATTTCCCATGCTCTGTGCATTAGTGTAAAGACATGTGAGCCCCTGGGATCTTCCCTTGAGCTGTTTAATTGGGATTATTGTGCTTTTGGTACTTGGTCCTTGTTGTGTTTGTGCAGCCCTCCGTTTAGCCTTCTGGCGATTCCCAGACATTATGGGTAAAGTAGTGTTCGCAAGGCTGTTGTCCCCCTCCCCCGGTGGACCTAGTTTAAAGTGCGTCTAATGAGGTTTGCGAGTCTGTGAGGTGTTTTCCTACTTGTGTGAGATGCACCCCATCCCTTGCCAGTAGGCCATCCTCCTGGAAAAGCAGGCCATGGTCGAGGAAGCCAAAGCGTTCCTCCTGACACCATTTTCTAAGCCAGTCATTGACCTGTACTATTTTTCTGGCTCTTGTGGGTCCGTGTCTTACAACAGGGAGGAGGGATGAAAAGACCACCTGTACATTACATTCTTTTAGCTTTGCTCCTAGAGCTCGAAAATCATTTGTGATCTTTTGAAACGTATGCCTTGCAGTATCATTGGTTCCTACATGAATCAACATGAGGGGAGGATGGTGATAGGGCTTGAGGAGCCTGGTGAGCCTCTGAGTGATATGGTGTATTTTTGCCCCCGGTAGGCAGCATATTTCTCGAGCCATCCCATCTGGTCTGGAAATGACAGCTTCCGTTCCTCTAAGGAGGGAGTCGCCTACTACCAAGACCTGTTTACTTTCAGGAATGACAGGGCCCCTTTTGTGCAATGTAGTGTGTAGGTCTCCAGAAAAGTGATCCTGTTGGTGTGAATTGTGTAGGTGAAAAGTGTTGTCCTCCTCCTCGACATCCCCGGTGCATTCGTCAAGGACAATCCATTGAGATTCGTCCAAGAGCCTATGGTTCTCCTGTATGTGTTCCTGTTGCTCCTGGTCTATGGTTGGGGATGGTATTATTATTATTATTATTAACTTTATTTGTACCCCGCTAGCATCTCCCGAAGGACTCGATGCGGCTTACACGGGCCGAAGCCTCAAAACACAATACAATAGAAAACATAACACAACAATAAACAAAGCAAATCAAACAATTAAGCAAAATAACCACAATGACAATACATCAAGACACTATTAAAACTGGTTCGGCCAGCGCAGTGGGGTTACAGGGTTAAAAGTGCTGAGATGGCAGGATTAACGTAGGATTGAAAGTGTGGTGTGCAGCAGCATTGGTTGTGCTAAAGTGCTTCCAGGACTTGGGATGGGGATTCCTAATCTGCGAAGGCACATCGGAACAGCCAAGTTTTTAGGTTCCTTCTGAAAACTGCTAGAGTAGGGGCCTGACGAAGCTCCTTTGGAAGGGCATTCCAAAGTCGGGGGGCCGCCACAGAGAAGGCCCTGTCCCGCGTCCCCACCAAACGCGCTTGGGACGTAGGTGGGATCACGAGCAGGGCCTCCCCAGATGACCGAAGCGAGCATGTGGGTTCGTAGGTGGAGATGCGGTCACGCAGGTAGGGTGGTCCCAAACCGTTCAGGGCTTTGTAGGTGAGCACCTGCACCTTGAATTGGGCTCGGAAAATAAATGGCAGCCAGTGGAGCTCCTTGAACAAGAGGGTTGACCTCTCTTGATAATGAGCTCCAGTTAGCATCCTGGCTGCTGCCCGCTGGACCAATTGTAGTTTCCGAGCCGTCTTCAAGGGCAGCCCCACGTAGAGCGCATTGCAGTAATCCATTCTAGAGGTGACCAAGGCGTGGACCACCCCGGCCAGATCCGCCTTCACGAGGTACGGTCGCAGCTGGCGCACAAGTCTCAGTTGTGCAAAGGCCCTCCCGGATACCGCCGACACCTGAGCCTCAAGTGTAAGCGAAGAATCCAAGAGGACCCCCAAACTGCGGACCTGTGGCTTCAGGGGGAGTGTAACCCCGTCCAACACAGGTTGCCACCCTATACCCCGATCCGGTTTACGATCGACCAGGAGGACCTCTGTCTTGTCGGGATTGATCTTCAGCTTGTTCTTCCTCATCCAGATCGACACAGCGGCCAGGCACTCGTCCAGCACCCGAGGAGCCTCCTTGGAATTAGGTGGAAAGGAGTAGTAGAGTTGTGTGTCATCCGCATAAAGATGGCACCCAACTCCAAAACTCCGGATGACCTCTCCCAGCGGTTTCATGTAGATGTTGAAGAGCATGGGCGACAAGATAGAGCCTTGCGGGACCCCACAGGTCAAAGGCCAGGGGTCCGAGCAGGCGTCTCCCAGCTTCACCATCTGGGTGCGTCCCTCCAGGAAGGACTGGAGCCACGACAGAACCGTGCCCCCAAGGCCCATCCCGGAGAGACGACCCAGAAGGATACCATGATCGATGGTATCGAAAGCCGCTGAGATGTCCAGGAGAACCAGCAGGGTCACACTCCCCCTGTCCAGCTCTCTGCGGAGGTCATCCACCAAGGCGACCAAGGCTGTCTCGGTGCCATGACCAGGCCTGAAACCAGACTGTGCCTGATCTAGGTAGTTGGTATCGTCTAGGAAGCCCTGGAGCTGCGAGGCGACCACCCGCTCCAGCACCTTACCCAAGAAAGGGAGGTTGGAGACTGGCCTGTAGTTGTTCAGCACAGTGGAGTCAAGGGAAGCTTTTTTGAGGAGTGGACGAACCACTGCCTGTTTCAAACCCGATGGAAAAATCCCTTGCTCCAACGATGCATTGACAATCAATACAAACCAGTCAACCAACCCCTCTCTGGCTGATTTAATGAGCCAAGATAGGCATGGGTCTAGAGGTGAGGTGGTCGCCCTCACAGCCCCAAGAACCCCCTCTACGGTTTCAGGAAGAACAAGCCTAAAAGAATCCCACAAAATTGGACAGGCAGATGCCTCCGTCACCTCTTCAGGCACTGCGATGGAATTGGAGTCAAGCTCGAGGCGTATCTGAGCGACTTTACCTGCAAAATGGTGTGCGAAATCGCAACACCGAGCTGCTGGGTCATCAGTGACCTCCTCCACCACAGGTGGGTGGAGGAGTTCCCCCACGACCCGAAACAGCTCCGACGATCTATTTGCTGCAGACGCTATCCGGGTGGTCGTGAATGATTTCCTGGCCACCCGTATAGCCACGGAGTATGCCTTAAGAGAGGCTTTAGCCCGTGCTCGATCAGACACGTCCCGAGATTTCCTCCATTTGCGCTCTAGCCCCCTTCTCGCATGCTTCATCACAGTCAACTCCCCGGTGAACCAGGGAGATGGCCTGTCACGACGCAACGAGATGGGGCGTTCGGGTGCGATCGCATCTAACGCCCTGGACATCTCCCCATTATAGAGAGTCACCAAGGCGTCGATGGAATCGCCAGGCTCCAAGGCAGGAAGAACCCTAAGATTCCTCAGGAATCCATCCGGATCCATCAGTCTCCTAGGGCGGACCATTTTAATCTGTCCTCCACCCCTGCGGAGGTTAAGAGTCGCAGCAAGTCTAAAACTGATCAGATAATGATCAGACCATGACACCGGAAGGATGTTTTGGTCTTCCGCTCTGATCATTTCGTTGTCCGCCACGAAAACCAGGTCAAGAGTATGTCCAGCTTGATGAGTGGGACCAGATATTATTTGTGACAGTCCTATGGTCGTCATGGTGGCCATAAAGTCCTGAGCTGCACCAGTTAGGGTGGTCTCGGCATGGATGTTAAAGTCTCCCAGCACCACCAGGCGCTGGGAGACCAAGGCCGAATTAGAGACCACCTCCGCTAGCTCAGACAGGGAAACTACTGGGTCGCGGGGTGGGCGGTACACCAGCAGGAACCCCACACTGTCACGGCTCCCCACTTTCAAGTGGACACACTCAAACCCAGAAGCCTGTGGGACAGCGCATCTGATCACGGCGATGGATTGCCGAAAGACTACTGCGACCCCTCCTCCCCGCCCCCCTTGTCTGGCCTGCTGATGCACACCAAAACCTGGTGGGCACAGCTGAGAGAGGTTTACACCCCCCAGCTCGTCCAGCCAGGTCTCGGTAATGCATGCCAGATCCGCCCTCTCCTCCAGGATCAAGTCCTGGATGGCCGCGGTCTTACCATTAACGGATCTGGCATTGATCAACAGGACCTTTAGACCAAGGGGGCTGCCAAGGAGCCTACCACTACCCACCTTTTCCAGGGTCGCAAGAACTCTGTTGCGCTTCTCCCTGGGATGTTTGTGACCCGCTATTCTCCTCCCCCACACGACTTGAATGGCACCCCCTTCCTTCGGAACCCTCCCCCCCCCCCCTACATGGCCAGGATCTGTAACTAGTCAGCTCTCAGAGGAAGAAGTCGGGCTGGGAAATAATCTCCCTTGGGCGTTAGGTAGAGATGTTTCTGATGAAGAGGTAGATAATGAAACATCAAGGGAGCTGAGTGGACTGAATAAGGGAAGAGTTCTCGAGCGAAGGAGTGTAGCTGGTTGAGTGGGGGCGACCGGGACAGATGGAGTCTCAAAATTATACGAACCAGGAGGGGGGGCCCTAATCGGTGAGCTAGTTGTGGATGTGCGGGGACCTGATGGGGTATGGCGAAAAGGAACCCCGGAGGCAAATAAGGGGCGTATCTGAGGGTCCACAACTACCCTCCTGATGGTAATGCCCCATTTCTTTAAGACAGAGCGCTTTGCCATAAGCTCTCCGAGCCATGAATTGTCTTCTGGTGTTATTTGAAGACGGGAGGAACGGTCAGATGATTGGTAGTCCCTCCATAACCATACTATGGCTTCTAGTCTTATTTCCTGTGGTACACCTGCACGATTGTGCAAGTGTGAATGTTGTGAAGTGTTGTCCCAGTCAGGGCTATCCCCTGCACACTGATCAAGGATGAGCCACTGATCAGTATCTAAGCCATTCTGGTCTTCCCCAATATGTTGTGTTCCTTGGTCAGGTGCTAGTTGTGTGAGAATTTGGAATCTATTGTGTAACTGCAGCTGAGCAGAAGTATTCTGAGGAGGCTTCCGGGTCCTATGTGTCCTTCTAAGGGTGACATTTCTCCAAGCCTGAGGGTTGTCCACATCTGAGGTGCTGTTCTGTTGAGGCTCCCCATAATGTTGGTGTGATATGGGCTGCGTGTCTAGGCCAGTGTGGTGTGTGGTGTCTAAGAACAGCTCAAGTTCCTGAATGTCCTTAAGGGTCTTAATACGGTCCTCGAGTTGTCGTATCCTGTGTTCCATGCGAGTGATCTGTGTACACTTGGGGCAGATGTAATTGAGTAATTGTAGTGTGAAAAAGCTGAACATGCCACAGCTTGTGCATGAGACGGGAAGTTTTCGTGTTTGTTCCATCTGGAGGTTGCTAATGACCTCCTCTTGGTGTGTGTTTTATGTTGTTGTCTGTATGCAGGGGTGAAAGTATAGGTTACTGCCCCTTGGGTTCAGACACTGGTTTATATAGGATAACCAGGAAGCCCCGCCTCTCAAACAAAGCAGTTAATTTTTAAACTTAGGAAGCCCCTCCTCTCAAACAAAGCAGTTAATTTTTAAACTCAGGAAGCCCCTCCTCTCAAACAAAGCAGTTAATTTTTAAACTCAGGAAGCCCCTCCTCTCAAACAAAGCAGCGCTGAAAGCAGTTAAATTTAAACAAAGCTTATCCTGAAGCAGAAGGAAACAAAATGGGTTCCTGCTTCCTCAACTTCTGTGGAAAGCCCAGCTGCCCCTTGGGTTCAGACACTGGTTTATATAGGATAGCCAGGAAGCCCCGCCTCTCAAACAAAGCAGTTAATTTTTAAACTCAGGAAGCCCCTCCTCTCAAACAAAGCAGTTAATTTTTAAACTCAGGAAGCCCCTTCTCTCAAACAAAGCAGCACTGAATGCAGTTAAATTTAAACAAAGCTTATCCTGAAACAGAAGGAAACAAAATGGGTTCCTGCTTCCTCAACTTCTGTGGAAAGCCCAGCTGCCCCTTGGGTTCAGACACTGGTTTATATAGGATAGCCAGGAAGCCCCGCCTCTCAAACAAAGCAGTTAATTTTTAAACTCAGGAAGCCCCTAATGGGATAGAGTATGGTGCCCTCAAATGTGAGAGAGGCAACACAATGGGAAAAATGTTGAACTCTTTCTGCCATGCTAATTCTGAAAACAGAAGGACGAACTCCAGGAACACACATTTGCATATTTTCAAAAAAGTTGTTTCAATATATATACTTAGGTGTGCATTGACTTTGAGATTAATTTAAAAATCTAAATTGGATAGAGTACATTAATTATTTTATTTATTTATTTATTTATTTATTTGCTATACTTGTATACCGCCGTTTCTCAGCCTAGCCGGCGACTCAACACGGTTTACAACAACTTATAACAAACAACAGTATACAGTTTAAAAGCATAAAAACACGATCCACAATACATATATCAATAAACAATCCAATTCATCTCTTGACTAAAATCGCGATCCAGTTTCGTCGTCCAAATTGCCAGTCCTTCAATCATTACACTTATTGCACTGAGTTAACCGAACGCCTGCTCGAACATCCAGGTTTTTAGTCTTTTCCAGAAAACCATCAATGAGGGGGCTGATCTTACCTCCATGGGGAGGGCGTTCCATAGCCGCGGGGCCACCACAGAAAAGGCCCTGTCTCTCGTCCCCGCCAGCCGCACCTGTGAAGCAGGCGGGATAGAGAGCAAGGCCCCACCAGAAGATCTTAGGGTCCTGGTGGGCTGATAGGCTGAGATACGTTTGGATAGGTAAGTTGGGCCAGAACCGTTTAGGGCTTTAAAGGCCAGCGCCAGCACTTTGAATTGAGCCCGGTAGCAGATTGGCAGCCAGTGGAGCTGGTGCAGCAGAGGAGTTGTATGCTCCCTGCGCTCCGCTCCAGTTAGTATCATGGCTGCCGAGCGTTGGACTAATTGGAGCTTCCGGGCCGTCTTCAAAGCCAACCCCACGTAGAGAGCGTTGCAGTAGTCTAAACGGGATGTAACCAGAGCGTGGACTACCGTGGCCAAGTCAAACTTCCCAAGGTACGGGCGCAGTTGGCGCACGAGTTTTAACTGTGCGAATGCTCCCCTGGTCACCGCTGAAACCTGGGGTTCCAGGCTCAACGATGAGTCCAGGATCACACCCAAACTGCGAACCTGTCTTCAGGGTGGGTGCGACCCCATCCAACACAGGCTGTAACCCTATACCCTGTTCGGCCTTACGACTGACCAGGAGTACCTCTGTCTTGTCTGGATTCAATTTCAATTTGTTCGCCCCCATCCAGACCGTCACAGCGGCCAAGCACCGGTTCAGGACCTCGACAGCCTCCTTAGTAGCAGGTGGAAAGGAGTGACAGAGTTGGACATCATCCGCGTACAGATGACATCGCACTCCGAAACTCCGGATGATCTCGCCCAGCGGCTTCATGTAGATGTTAAACAACATGGGAGACAGTATTGAACCCTGAGGAACCCCACAAGACAAAGGTTGTGGGGTTGAACAGGAGTCTCCCAGTAACACCTTCTGAGACCGGCCCTCGAGGAATGAGCAGAGCCACTGTAAAACAGTCCCTCCAAGACCCATTCCCGCGAGGCGTCCCAGAAGGATACCGTGGTCGACGGTATCGAAGGCCGCTGAGAGGTCCAGCAGCACCAACAGGGACACACTCCCCCTGTCGAGCTCCCGGCGCAGATCATCCACTAAGGCGACCAAGGCTGTCTCGGTACCATGCCCCGGCCTAAAGCCAGACTGTGCCGGATCCAGATAATCCGTGTCTACCAAGAATGCCTGGAGTTGTGAGGCCACCACACGTTCCAAGACTTTGCCCAAAAAGGGGAGATTGGAAACAGGCCGAAAGTTGACGAATTGAGTGGGGTCCAGTGATGGTTTTTTCAACAGCGGTTTTATTACAGCTTGCTTTAAGCTGGCTGGAATTTTGCCTTCCCGGAGGCAGGGGTCTAGGATGCATGTGGTAGCTCTCATTCCTCCAAGCACCTTGTCCACATCCTCGGATTGAACCAATTGAAATGAATCCATCAAAACCGGACAAGCAGATGCTCGTGTTACATCCTCAGAGACTGCCGTTAATATGGTGTCCAGACCAGAGCGGATCAAAGCGACTTTGTCTGCAAAGAACTGAGCAAAGGCTTCACAGCGAACTGCCGAGTCATCAGGGCACCCATCCTGGATGGTGGGTTTTAAAAGGCCTCTGACAACTCGGAACAGTTCAGCCGGACGGTTCTTTGCAGACGCAATAGTAGCCGCAAAGAAAGTCTTTTATTGCCGCGGCATATGCCCTTAAAAAGGACACAAATCGTGTTCGATTTGGCTCGCTTGGATTCGAACGCCACACGCTCTCTAGTTCCCTCTTCTTTCGCTTCAACGCTGCCAGCTCCTCAGTGAACCAAGGAGCTGGTTTAGCTCGGCTACTTGAGAGGGGACGTTCTGGAGCGATCGTGTCTATTGCTCTAGCCATCTCCCCATTCCAGAGAGCGACCAGGGCATCGACAGGATCACCAACCGAGGCGGCGGGAAATTCCCCAAGAGCCGTCAGGAATCCATCCGGATCCATAAGCCTCCTGGGGCGGACCAACTTAATGGGTCCTCCACCTCTGCAGAGGTTAGGGGGTGCAGTTAGTCTAAAGCTGACCAGGTGGTGGTCGGTCCATGGCAACGGAGAGATGGATAACTCCTCAATACCGCCACCTTCCTCCCATCCCTGGCAGAAAACCAAGTCCAATGTGTGTCCAGCACTGTGGGTAGGGCCAGATACCTGTTGGGACAGCCCCATGGTTGCCATGGCAGACATGAAGTCCTGAGCCGCTCCCAATAAGGCGGTCTCGGCGTGGACATTGAAGTCCCCCAGCACAAGCAACCGCTGGGACTCCAATGCCAGGTCCGAGACCACCCACGCTAGCTCAGTCAGGGAGTCTGTAGTGCAGCGAGGTGGACGGTACACTAACAGAATCCCTAATCTGTCCCGGTCACCCACCCTCAGGTGGACGCATTCAAAATTTGTTGACTGCGGGATGGGGGCCCTGGTCAGAAGAATGGAATCTCTATAGACCACTGCAACCCCGCCTCCTCGCCCTCCGGATCTTGGCTGGTGCTGCACAGAGAAACCTGGCGGGCAAAGCTGGGTCAGATTCACACCTCCAGCTTCGTCCAGCCAGGTCTCCGTGATGCACGCCAGATCTGCCCGTTCATCCAGGATTAAATCCTGGATGAAGGCTGTTTTGCCATTGACAGATCTGGCGTTCAACAGCACCACCTTCAATCCGGAGGGACCGCCATCCTGGTTACACCAATTTACCGTATCGGGAGACCGATTTGGAATTACTAAAGTTGTTGTACGGTCCCTAGGCCGAATTCGGGGTCTCCTTTTCCCGTATCTCCCCCTCCCCACCACGACTTCTATGGGGGCTCCCCGACCAACGGAACACCCTCCCTCCTCCCTCTATAATTTCACCCCATGCTTCGCTGCTGGTTATCTGATTTGTTACCGATACAATTCGTTCTAGTTTTCCCTTCCATTCATTTCTTACCCGGACTCTGCTATTTCCAGAAATCTCCGATTCACTCCCCTCCTTACCTTCCCCACAAATAATTAACAGAAGGGTTAGCAAGTACCAGGGAATCGGGAACAGCATGAATGGTGGGTGGGTGGTAAACACAATCAACAAAGCTACCAAAGTTCTTAAAGTGCAGCAGGTAGTTGTATCAACGTCACAGTTCCTAAAGTGCGGTAGATAGATGTTAAGCACTATCAATGGCGTTACCAAGTTCTTAAAGTGCAACAGGTAGTTGTATCAACCTCACAGTTCTTAAAGTGCAGTAGGTGAGTGTTAAACACTATCAATAGAGCTACCAAGTTTTTAAAGTGCAGCGGTAGTTGTATCAACCTCACAGTTCTTAAAGTGCGATAGGTTTAACAAGATTGTTCTAAAGTGCTACACTAAGGTGCATCATGGAGGACTGCTGATTTAAGTGCTAGAAGACTAGAACACTGGGTTAAAGTGCTAAGTTGAGCAGGGTAATGGACCAATACAGTACAAATAGCAATTTAAAGTGCTGGAAAATTAAGGTGCTGAGAGATTAAAATGTTGGAATTATGCAGATTAACCGCAGCACTCGGTATGTTGACAAAGATATTAAGGCAAACAGTTACAGGACAATAGACGACAGAAAGCGGATCCAGGGGTGGATGATATTGGTCCTTCCGGGACTAAAATTAACGTCCGCGGTGGTGGTCGTTGGCCACAGCCAAACAGTCCGATGGTAAGGGATGGCCAACACAGATGGATGACACAGATGGACAGCACAAAAGATCGAGCAGCACAACGGTCGACACAGTAGATGATTAACTGGTCAACACACGTCAGGCAGCCTGAGTTGGACAACACAGCATTCTCCACAACAAATTGAACAACACAAACGGTCGGCACAGAAGATGGTTAATTGGTTAATTGGTTAATTGGTCAACACACAATTAGGCAGTCTGTAGAGGCCTCCTTGCAGTTGCTGAGTCATACCCCACTGGAGGAGGCCTGGGCTGCTGGCTACTCACAAGGAGTCCTGGGAGCAGGCTGGAGATCTTTATTGCCCCTTCACAGCAAGCACAGCAGACTCAGTCCCTGGCAGGCCTGTGGGCTCAGCTTTATAGATGTAGAGGCCTCCTTGCAGTTGCTGAGTCACACCCCACTGGAGGAGGCCTGGGCTGCTGGCTACTCACAAGGAGTCCTGGGAGCAGGCTGGAGATCGTTATTGCCCCTTCACAGCAAGCACAGCAGACTCAGTCCCTGGCAGGCCTGTGGGCTCAGCTTTATAGATGTAGAGGCCTCCTTGCAGTTGCTGAATCACATCCCACTGGAGGAGGCCTGGGCTGCTGGCTACTCACAAGGAGTCCTGGGAGCAGGCTGGAGATCTTTATTGCCCCTTCACAGCAAGCACAGCAGACTCCACTACTCCTCAACCTGAAAGGAATATGTTGAAAATGAACAGTTTCAAATGGGCACTCTTTTTTTGGTATCCCTTTTCAACCTTGCTCATCATTCTTTGGGGATGAACGGGGTACTTCAAAAGAACTGTACTATTTTATCAAGCCTTTGGCTTTAAATATTGATTTTTGGTCTGTTTTCAAATAATGTTTTGCTTGGTGTTCTGTTTTTATATTGCAGTTTTATTGTACATTGCTTTGTGAGACCTGGTGGGCAAAAAAGTTATTTATAAATATGAGGTAGGTGGACAGATAGATAGATCGATAGACAGATATGATTTTTTTCTTAGGTTCCTCTGCCCCAAGCATAGGCAATCACAGGTGGTGTAATTCAAGACTTTGGTAGCCTGAGGGAATTGTTAGACTCCATGGGAACTATCGTATCTCATTGTGTTCAGGAAATATATTTAATGAAGACCCCACAGTAAAGCGTAGTGAAATAATACTTAATATAATAGTAACTGTCCTGGCATGGACATATTATTGAAATTACTTTATCAGGTAGGCTGGTGCTGGTTCATGACCATTGAAAGTTTGTACTGTGGAGAGAGAGACTGAATTTGAATTGTAACAGGTTTTGGAATTTTGGAACTGGAAGATATTGTTCTTATTTCATCCAATTGGAGTATCACTTACTTGATAGAAAATACATGGCTGAATCCTTTGAGTACATAAATATTTTGTAATTTTAAGCCTTTTGTTATAATTAGTTGTTTGATCTCAGTTTGTTTTGGGACTGGGTAGGTCATTAATGTATTCATGTTTTTGCTTGTTTTAAGACACATTAGATGTTAGATGTTTGTGTCTGTGTTTTTTCTTTGTTGGAATCTGCCCTGAGTCCCCTAGGCGAGATAGGGCAGAATACAAATAAAGAAGTCGTCTTCTTCTTCTTCTTCTTCTTCTTCTTCTTCTTCTTCTTCTTCTTGCTACGTCTTCTCAGTCTTTTATTACATTATATATTTCTTAGGAGTTATTGCCCTTCACTATACCCATAACTGAAGTGGACTGGCATCATTATATTTATTTCTCATTATTTTAACCATCTTTAGTTAAGACTTTTGTTGAATCCTTGTGGGAGTTTGAATATGATGGGTTCTTTTTTCACATCTTGTTTTACTTACGGCCATTTCTGGCTCTGTTGTTGCTGTCAACAAAGCTTTATTAGAGCAATTTCATTATACATTATTGATAGCCTTTTCTGTCTCCCTAAGGGGTTGCCTTCTTAATGACCAAATATTGTTAGCCATCTTACAAAATGGAAGTATAACAAGGGCAAATTTCAGCATTACCTTTGGAATATTTAGGGAACAGGAGTTACACATGCAATATCCAAAAAGCAAAACAAGACCTCAATTCTCTCTCCAGTGAATTAATCAACCCTTGGATATCTACCACTATATCTAAAACTGTCAAGAATGCCAACATTGCTTACAAACCCTATTCTACAAATGTGTGAATAGAAAAAGCAATAGTAACCCCCCCCCCCATTTTTTCCCAATCTTTTGGGAGCTTTATGTAACTGTGATAGAATCATTGAAATTTCTTAAGGTGGAATCATTGAACTCCATTACGTGATTAAGGACTAGGAAGTACTGTGTGAAGTATGTTTTTACAAGCACCATGGTGTAGTGGTTTGAATTTTGGGGTCATTCTACAGGACAAACCCAGGAGGACACAGGTAAAAAAAAAACCTGTTTCCTTCTGGGTTTGAATACGCATTCCTCCCACAACCCTAGGCTTTCCCTTGGTGGACTATATGCTATCCTGGGTCAAAAAGGCCAACCCTGGATGGCATCCATTCTCCCACCAGCTCCCCATTCCTCCCTCAAAAATTACCTTAGGGAGTCTGCTGGCAGCTTTGGCCCCTCAAGAGAGTCCTCCTGATGGTTGAACATGTCAAGTCAATAGGGAGGAAATCCCTCCCCCCCCCCCAACCTCCTGACATGTCACTTCCAAGTGTTAGGAGGACTCTGCAGAGAGGTGTGCATTGCCTGCAGCCCCCTCCAGTAAGTTTTGAGGGAGGAATGGGGGGTTGGAGGAGGGGTTGGGTGTCCTCCCACTCCTTCAGGCTCCAGGAGCCCAAACAACCAGGATGGCAATGGGGATTGATCATGGAACACGATCCCAGAAGTCAATCCCCACAGGCCCGGCACCTCACTAGACACTGACCTTTCAGTAAGATCCAGATCTGTTGAGGTATTTAATTAATTTGAAGTAAACTAAGAAAACCCAGTTTACTTTGGATTTATCCAGGTTTACTGGAGGCATCCAAATGACGCCTCAGGAAAATGCGTTACCTATTACGGGTTTGGGGTCTGTGTTGAAGGGCCCTTGGATCAGGACTCTGGAAGACCAGAGTTTGAATCCTCACTCAGGCATGGAAACCCACTGGGTGATCTTTGGCAAGCAATCTCTTATGTATAAATCATGCCAGGAAAACTCTGCAGTAAGATTATCTTAGGGTTGCAATAAAATGTTCATGGTACAAACAAAATCAACTGATTTTTTAAGAGAGTCGGTAATGTGTGGTCTGCAAGAATATTAACAATACTATGCATATGTCTTTATGTGTATTAGAAGAGAACACAATAAGCATTATGTTCTTCCACCCACTCAAGTAACTGTGCACAAATAAAAATTTCTACAGTTGCAATAAGGTGCAGACACTTTAGCTACAATGTGTTTCTAAAGTGTACATAAAGAAGTGGGCAACAAAACAAGCACTAATTTCAAGAGGAGAAGGAAGAAAATTCTCAGTATGATGCAGAATTTGCTAGGGAAAAGATTCTGTTGGTGGGGTTCTGCTGATCAGGAAGATGGGGTGGAATATAAATAAAGTTGCTATTATTTATTTATTATACCTCTAGTGTTCATCTGTGGCAAACCTTTGCTCAATATGAACTACAAAAGTATGCCCTGACCCCACATCTACATTCTTTCCAACAAAACATAAGCTCAGTTTGAAGAGCAGTTTTAACAGATCTCCAATAAAATAATTGCACTCACAACACCAGACAAAAGAGTTGGTGGAATAAGGCCACAACTTATTATTGTATGTGTGAACCTGGTTAATTTGGATCTCCAACTTAGCCAGGTGATCCAACATTGCCTGATCCCATTGTAGAGATCAGGTGGCCACAAATGATTTCCCTGGTGTTTCTGATTTATTTATTTGGATTTATTTATTTGGAGTGCTTCTACCCCGCCCTTCTCAACCCCCTAGGGGGGACTCAGATTAACACACTTTCCCAAAGAAATCGTCTTGGGACACGAATTCACCCAATTTCACCTCTCAGTGGTATGAAATGGTAAATTATTTTACCTTTCAGTACCACCAAAAATCTTCAAAGACAATTTATTTAAACTAAGTGCCCGTAAAACTTGCATAAATAACAGCCAATTCACTATGTAGTAAAATAGTAGCAACAACCAAAAAAGGAAACAAAACAAAAACCAATTTAAAACTTAGCCCCCAAAAGGTGACTAGAAATTCTTATGCAACACAGAGGTAGGCAAGTAGACAGTAGAAACAGTGGTAGTTTCTGAGTTAAAGCTGCACGATCTTCAGTAGTCTAATAGAGACTACAATTGTTTCTCCTGCTGCTGCTGCTAAACAGTGTCATGATGGTACACCTTGGTACAATAAATGGTTTGGGGAGGGCAAAACTGAGCCTGTCTTATAGTTGAGGAACATGCATTCCTGGACATCTCAGACAGTTCATGGGCCAGTCTTTGAGCAACAATTCCTGGTAAATGGGTACAAGATTTGCAAACAAGTGTCCAGGCAGCTCCTTACAGTGTCTTGTTGCAGGGTGTTTTTGTA
Source organism: Anolis sagrei (assembly GCF_037176765.1). Lineage (NCBI taxonomy): Eukaryota > Metazoa > Chordata > Lepidosauria > Squamata > Anolidae > Anolis > Anolis sagrei. The sequence continues at coordinate 100,717,521 of NC_090023.1, read as the reverse complement.
CATCTTTTAGTGCATCTAGTGATTTGCTTGAAAGTAGTTCTGAAACTCTTTGCAGCAAATTCCACAAAGTTCTATAGAGGATTTTTGTCTTTGGGGAAGGTATTAGAAAAAGGCTTAAGTGCACTCGTGGTGAAAGCTGCTAACAAAGTGTTATCATTAAGTGAGGCAGTTACAATCAATATCTTCCCTACCATCTTCAAGTGCTTAAGCTCCTGAATACTGTGTCTAGACATTGCTTCTTTCTGGAGATTTTGATCTTTAATTATTAATTGAATAGATTGGAACAGCTTCATTATTCCTATTGGTGAGAACCATGCAGGAGAATGTAGAAATGTACATGGTGAAAATTAGCAAGCATTGAAAAATGTCTAAAACTATATAATGGTCCTTTGAAAAACAATTGCAGTGATGTCTCAAAATCAGTATAATATACCTTGTTTCATTTATCTATGCCTGACAAAATATGTTCTCTCTAGGCATCTTCTATATCCTCGAGAATGACTCTATGGTATTCTTGACCCAGAAGCCCTTCATTTCAATAGAGTTTACAGCAGCAGCAGCAGCAGCAGCAACAACAACAACAACAACAACTTTATTTCTTACCCACCTCTCCTCATGGCTCAAGGCGGGTTACAAAACAATTAAAATACATAAACACAGCAAAAATACTACAAATGCACACACTAAAACGTACCCCCATAAAAGTTAAAAATCAAAAAGTATCTCTATGAAATACATATTAAAACAGACAAAACAGAGATTAAACAAAGGACATGCACTAAAATTCATGTTTATATTTAAAGACTTTCTGGGCGGGCCTGTCAGAAGAGACAGGTCTTCATTTGTGTCTTAAATTCCAACAACTGATTTAGCTATTGGAGCTTTCCAGCTGGTCATTCCACAGCCTTGGAACAGCTGATGAAGAGGTCCTCTGGGTGGTGGTTGCCAATTGGGTTCTGGCTGGTTGCAGCAGCCACCCCACAGAAGACCGAAGTGTGTGGGGTGGATTGTATGGGAGAGGGCAATACTTTAGGGCTTTAAAGGTCAAAACCATGTAGGGCTTTAAAGGTCACAACCATTACCTTGTACTTTGCCCAGAAACTAATTGGCAGCCCATAGAGTGACTTTAGGATAGGTGTAATATGCTCACTCCTAGATGTTTCTGTAACCAATCGGACTGCTGTATTTTGAACCAGTTGGAGTTTCCGAACTTGGTATAAGGGTAGTCCAATGTAAAGCGCATGGCAGAAGTCCAACCTTGAGGTTACCAGCAATTGCATACTATCTTCAGGTCCTCCAAATCTAGGAAGGGGCACAACTGGCAGATCAGTCAAAGCTGATAGTAAGCACTCCTGGCCGTTGCATCTACCTGGACTTGATATTTGGAGAGACGGATCCACACAAAGGCTTGGTACTGTCTGGATGAGGATGGAATACAACTGCAATCATCCTTTATCCCTGAAACAACCCTCTCATTGTGTAAAGTTACTCATGATGGGTATGTGAGTCAAGTTTGGTCCAGATGTATTCCCATGATACAAGCCTTTGTATGTGACTTGCCAGACTTACCCCATAAACTGCTGTTCTGCAGAAAAAATGCTGCCGATCCAAAGCTCAGCAGTTTGCCTGGGTTGGATGAGTACCTGCCATTAGTCCCAGCTCACATGCCCACCTAGCAGGTCAAAAGCAGAAATGTAAGTAGATAAAATAGGTACCACTTTTAGCGGGGAGGTAATAAAGATACCCTTAAGGACATTGATCGGAGGAAAGCTCCTCAGCATGAAAGATGGAGCTACCGCAACCCCCCCCCCTTGCCATGGCAGGAGTCGAGCACAGCCTCCAAGATGCCAGAAATAAGATGGGGAAAACTTCCCTCTGCTTGTGTTGTCTGTGCTTGTTAATTGTATAATCGGGATTGAATGATTGCTGTATGTGTGTTCTGTAAGTCGCTCTGAGTCCCCTTTGGGGTGAGAAGGGCAAGGAATAAATAAATAAATAAATAAATAAATAAATAAATAATTAAATTTACTGACTGATATTTATTTCTGATATTACTTTGATGATGAAATAGAATTCCTGTATGAAATAAGGAAATAGCTTTATGTCTTAAAATGATAAGCTGCAACTACAGTTTGCTGACCCTCCCCCTCTTCATTTCTGTCAAATTAGGCCCCAGGGGAAAGACTTGCAGAGGAGAAACAGAATCTTGATCAGACTTGCTGTATAGGAAATGATTTAATCAACATTCCCTTTCATGTAGTGGACAAGATCACTAGGAGAGGAGTTAATTACACTCATACAGTGACCTCATTACTGCAGAACCCATATCCATGGTTTCACTTAGCCATGTCTGGGAGAAACATGTATTCTCTCAGAATTTGCTAGTTCCTCCAAGTGATTCTATGGTCTGCTTATCCAAGGAGTTGCCATTCAGTTGTGTTTGATGACCTAGCAAAATCCTAGAGAAGATACTTTTCTAGGAATCTCTGGGTCCTCCAATGCACTTCAATGGTTGATGTGTCTGGAGACAAGCTAATTTAGTGGTTTTCAGTTGTATCCATGGTTTCAGGCAATTGCTGTCCAGCTGGGAACAGATCCCCGATGGGTATGTGGGTTTTACTGCACACACATTGATCCTGATGGCTGAAGAAGGAGGTTGTGTCTATCAAAGGTCATGGGGTGTGAATAGCATACCCTCTCAGATGAAAACTGATACATATGTGGCCAAATAATATCAGATGACAAAGGTGACTAAAGATAAAGAACACACCAGCTAGGAGAGGCTGGAACATTTTACTCTTGCTTGACTCTCCTGGGAAAAGAAAGCATCTACTTTTTCCTGTCTTCTTTTCACCTGAGTTAAGTTAGTGCAGAATCCCTTTTCACTGTGGATTCAATTTTCATCAACTGAAGTAAGCTGACAATGTGAGATGAACGGAAAGAAACTGGAACATTTTAAAAGCAGCTGAAAAAGTGGGATAGTAGAAGATTAACTGGGACTGTCTCTGCCAAATAAGAAGGCATGGAATGTGAATTGTACCACTCTATCCCTGACTCACCACTTTCGAAAATCTTGTGCCCCACATAGGAGCAAACACAAATACCTTTACAACATTCCTTTCAAGCAGCACTTCAAGCTGATATAAATCACTAGTTTAAATTTCATCTCACACATACTATTATTTAATAAACAATATATACCACTTGGTGACAAAACATTCTTATGTGTAATTTGGAGTATGATGTTTTAATGATTGTTTTAATATTGTTGTTGGAAACCGGCCTGAGTCCCTCGATGGAGGTGAGAAGACCGGTATACAAAACTGCTAAATAAATAAATAAATAAACAGCATGTCTAACACTTCCTGATGGTAAATGTCAAAGAGTGGGTTAGAAAACCCATTCACTTGGCAATGGGACTTCTACCAGACAAAGGAGAACTAGAAATTTCAAAGTTGAATCTTAGGAGGGATGAAAACTGCTGCAGAGAGAATTAATGTGTGATTTAAAGCTTAAGAGTGCAAATACCTTGAAGCAGCAGTGATAAAGGCAGTCATTGCTAAGTGATAGTTGGAAGAATTGAGGTTGCTTAATTTTCATGCAAACTAAGCGGGTGTATACTTCAGAAACTAATGCAAGGAATTATATATATTTATATATGGGGGGGTGGTGGTGGCAGATTTAATAAAATATTAAATTTTGTGATATATTTTCCAGCCTGTAAAAGATGTAAAGAAATGTATTTTAAACATGTATTTTGGTTATATCGAAAACTAAGCGGGTGTATACTTCAGAAACTAATGCAAGGAATTATATATATTTATTTATATATGGGGGGGGGGGGGGTGGCAGATTTAATAAAATATTAAATTTTGTGATATATTTTCCAGCCTGTAAAAGATGTAAAGAAATGTATTTTAAACATGTATTTTGGTTATATCGAGTAGAAGGGGCAGGGAAGGCTTGTGTGCTTAACCATTAAGAATACAAACACATTAGAGTTTTGTGGTGAAGTGTGAGTTTTAATTTACAGTTATGTATAATAATAGATAGGTGTTTAGAGAAGTATTTAAACTAACATAACTGGGGGAGGATGGTAGCCAGCTTAGCCCACTTTGAGCTGAGTTGCCATTGAAAAAGGGGCGGAGTCAACTGCCACTTGGCAGGGCAGCCATTTTAAAACAGTTAGTTTGTAGTCAGAGAACTGCAGGGAAGGCTGGTTCTGTTGTGTGTTGAGAACCAGTAAGGTAGTCTGTAGTCTAAGAACTACAGGGAAAAGCTGATTCTACTGTGTTGAGAATCCGGAAGGTTTTGGCTTTTAGCCTGTGTAGTTTAGATAGGTTGAGTTGACTTATTTATATTATTAATCAGTGTATGAGTAAAAGGGAGAGAGAACCCTAATAAGAATCTTTATTGCAATAGAAATAACATAAGGAAAAGATAAGTTTGTACCTGAAGTAATCTGTTAAAGAAAGAAACACATTTTGAAGGAAAATAAGTTTGAAACCTGTTTAGTGGAAGGAATACTCCACTTAAGAGTTGGTTTATGAAATGTTATAAATGTAACCTCTGAAGATATGTGCCTCTAAGAGCTAAGAAACATTGAAACCATCAAGCTTCTATAATTCAATGAACTTGTTACAGTTTCTTCCAAAGCCAAGTCTCACTTACAAATTCTTACAAGATAAGCCATGCTACACATTGAAGAAAGCACAAATCAATATCACAAGCGATTAGTTGTGTTATCAATTTAATAAGTCCTTACAAAGTAGTGGCTTTTTTACAGACCATTACAAATTGGAGGCATCGTTACAAACCAGTGGCCTCTTCACAAATATAAATATTGAATTATCTCCACAGAAGCCTACATATTTTGGTGGTTTTTTTAAAAAAAAAGATGATCCAAAATTCATACTTTTATTAAGCATCATACTAGCATTTGAAACTTCACCAGCTTCTCCATCAATCAGACTGCTAAAAAGGTATACAGGGGAAATAACTCAGTGATGCATGACCCCAGCCTAAATACCCTAAAACACTGGTTTCCAACCTGTGCTCCATGGAGTTCTAAGCGTTCCGCGTGCACTTACAAAAGGCTTCATAGCTGCTCCAGGAAAATAGAATAAATAAAAATGGAATGAAATTAAACAATAAGAAACAAAAAGTAGAATCAAAATACAAAAACTAGAAATTACATTCGGAACAGAATTTGTCACTGTGCAAAAAAAAATGAAACCACAGGTGTCTCATTAAATGTTTATATGTTATTTTCTGTTATGTCTTAATTTAGGCCTACTGTTATATCACAGTGTATTTTAGTTCTGTTGTAATGCAAATGGTTTGATTTATTCAACTTTGGAAGAATGTGTATGTATGGCCAAGTTTTGACAACATCATGTGTATTGGTGGTGGTAGTTGAGAATAAATTGAGATATTATGGAAAATTTCTAAGATTTTAAAATACAATTTCATTGCATGGACATAGCTTTCTCTTTACTTTGCATTCTCTTACTATATATCCCCACTTCCTTCCCGCATAACACTACTTGTAAACACCAGAGAGGCCTAAGAAGCTTCACCATAGAAATTGATTCTCAAAAGGGCTCCATGCGTCAAAAAGGTTGAGCACACTGCCCTAAAGGAACTGGATCTTGTCTGAACTTTGAAGCTAAGCAGAGTCAGCCCTGTGCTTGAATGGGAAAACCACAACAAATACCATATCCTGTATTTTGTATTTTAGAGGAAGGAACGGGCAAAATCACTTTTGAGTATTCACTGCCACCACTATCCCTTGTGAAATTCTTGGGGGATGCCACAAGTTGACAGGTACACACACACTAACGCAATTATGTAATGATATGGTAAACCCAATATGTCCTGTTTCAGATGTTTTAAAAAGTATGCAGAGATTGAAAGTGATCTCCTAACATAGCCATAAAATGAATGGGAATAAAAATACCAAACAGAGGAAATACAGTTTGCCTTCTCCATTTGACATTACAAAACATTCTGCCCCCACTGCCAGAACTGTATTTGCACAGATCTCTGGAGTAGAAAAATGTATAAAAATGAATATTTTTCATGTCAGTGCAAGGAGGTCCTGGAGCCTATTTTAAAAATGAATCGTCATTTCTGGAAGCTTCTGGAGGTCATTCCTGCCCTCCCCCCCCCCTGTATTTATATGTGTCATATGTGTATGTATGTGTCATATAACATATGACACATACATGGCAACTTGACTCCTTTTTGCCAAAAAAGGAGCCTGAAGAAGTTAAAGGCCAAATCAGACTTGGACAACAAAAGCATTGGACTTTGCATTTCCTTTCTTTTGTGCTTAAAAAAAATCAATCTGAACTAATTCACAGGAGGGCTTTTGGGTCTGATATTTGAAAAGTATAAAAGCAACATCTAGGTAGGCAATTTTGAAGGAGAACGTAAATGCTATACTTGCAAAAGAGACTCAACCTCTTCTGTAGTGTTTACTGATTTTATGCATCACAAAGTTACCACCAGGCAACCCCATGTTGGTCTAATTGGGGACTGATTTTCTATTATTCTGCCCTTCATGAAGTAATATCCCGTGTCGCCTATTTTGTTGTTTTCATTAAAAGAATGAAAGGTACAATGAGCAAGGCAACCTAATAAATGCTTTGGTGAGATGAAGTAAGCAAAGGATGTATGCTGTAATTTTCATGAAGAGCACACTCAGAACAAGAAAACAATGTCATTTCCACTTCAGTAGGAAAGCTACACAAAACATGTTCATTTCTCGAGACTAAATAACTTGGAATTTCTTTTCTACTGAACAGTTACTCCTGTTTAAAAGACTGCTATAAATATGCCCTGCAGAAAAACTCACTGCAAAAGCTGAATGATTTCCAAGTGTGTTGCTTTTCAGAATTGTGGTAATATCAATTAATTTTTCTGAAAGAACAGTATAAGATGGTTTCAAAGCAAATCAAATCATGTATAAGATGGTATGTCTCCCTTGTGCATGGATGAATATAACATATGACACATACATGGCAACTTGACTATATTTGAGATACAATTACAGTAGACATTGAAGCAGTTGACAACATGGGCAATGAAAAGATGAGGAACATTGACAGATGTTGAATGCAGGTGGTTGATTACATAAACAAAATATAGATTGAGTTTGTTGGAATTATAGATATTTATTTATTTCCAGTATTTTTACCCCATCACTTCTCTACCCCCGAAGGGGGACTCAGGACAGATAGTGAATTATAGTTTGTGGAAAATGTATGACCACATCTTTTGATTGGTTACAGCTGCAGAGGCAGTTGGCACCAAAACATGAGTCCGAATCCAGGCATTGACCAACCCACCTGTTGATCAATGAGCCCAGAGAAAGGGGAGGCAACCTGGTGTACCTCCATGAGCTGCCTCCCTCCCATCAGCTGTGGTGGGGAGGGCTGCCCAGAGGATCAACTGCATATGGCTGCCTCTATATCCATGCCCCTCAGATCCCCGATTGAATCTGTATGTGACTTCCGGAGGCCTGTTGGGTACTCTGATTCCCCAATCCAGGACCCATGGCAACCACTGGTCCAAAAGCACACTAGGGTTTTAAAGTAGGCAGACCTTCTTGGTGTTGGCCCCCTGTCTGTGGTATGCTTTCCCTAGCGAAATTAGGTCAGCTCCATCCCTCCTCTCTTTTAGAAAGAAGGTCAATACATGGTTTTTGGGACCAGGCCTTTGGACAGTAGGTTTGGCAGTAATTATAATGATGGAATTTTGACTATGGCAAGCTTTGGACTGGGTCATTGGTTGCTAAATCAGACTTTGATTCAGCTACATGATAATAATAATGTTTTCAATGTATTTTAATCTAATGTTTTATCTTTTGTACGTAATGTGTTTTATGTTGTCAGCATTGAATTTCTGAGTCCCCCTTCGGGGCTTGAGAAGGACAGGGTAGAAATGATGGAAATAAATAAAATCCTGTATTGATTGTCCCTTATTGTGTGTTGAAAACACTGTTAAGAAAATGCTGATATCAATAATTTAATTTGAGTACCTGAAAGTTACTTTTGAAATGCTTTAAAAGTTTGTTTCTTTTCTCATTATTGAATAATTAAAATAGCTTGCTTTTAAATTTGTTTTTTTTTAAAAAAAAAAACTGCTACTCTGTGATGTAAAATACAACAGAATAATAAGGTCACAAACTTTTGTACCTATACAAATAAACAGATATAAGAAATCACGTAGCATCTTTGAGATTAATCAATGCAATCTGTCAAAATGGGCTAGAGTCCAGGAAAGCTCATGATAGAAATTTCTTTTTCTGGGATGCAAAGGTGAAAGAGGATTCCTTTATATCCTTTTATGACAAAACAGACTAATCTGCGCATCTTTAAATATTAATGTAAATAAATAAATCCCTTTGAAATATGACGAATAATAATATAATAAATGACCCTGTGATAGATCTCTTAATAAGCTATATTCCTCAAAATATAATTTACTCCAATAATGTTTAGCCACTGAAAAATAGCTATATAATCCCGTGTCCATTGTTTTTACTGTCTATATTTATCTCCATGATTTTAAAAGGTACGTAATTTTTTAAAAGCTACGGAATGCGATATTTCAGGTACTAATATTACAGATGTTGTTAAGATTTCCATACTTTCAGCATAAGAGATTTGACAAAGCTATTTATTTTACCTTTAGAAAGGCGCAGGAAAAATAATATATTCCTATATAAAGACAAATCTCCACTCTTCACTTGAACCTATGCTATAGCTTTATCCCCACTCCTGCAAATTAATTGGGATGTTTGGTTTAGTTGAAATGCCATATATTATTTTCTTCAAACTTATCTAAAAATAAATTTGCTACACTTTGGTTGTTATAAAAGCAGATTTTATGGGAAATTAATGAAATATACATTAGATTTTATAACATTGTTGATTTCATTTCGGTCCATTTTTCAATTTCTTCTTAGTTAGTTTAAAGCTTAGAGAAGACAATTATGCTGGGGGAAATGGAAGGAAAAAGGAAGAGGGGCCGACCAAAGGCAAGATAGATGGATGGGATCCTTGAAGTGACTGGATTGACCTTGAAGGAGCTGGGGGTAGTGACGGTTGACAGGGATCTCTGGCGTGGGCTGGTCCATGAGGTCACGAAGAGTCGGAAACGACTGAACGAATGAACAACAACAAGTTTAAAATGAAATTATAATTATAAATATAAAACAATAGCTGTGACATATCTTAAGGTAATAACTACAAATAGGTATAGCTTTAAAAAAAATCTCCCAGATTCGTAAGCAATTGTTTTTTTTAAAGAAAAAACTTTCTGTAGACATATGTAAATAGCATGATTGTAATTTTTAATGATTATTTTGTATTCCTAAATATCTTTTAGGGTTGAGCAAAATAGTTTGAACACTTTTTTCTGTCGCTGTATATTAAAGTAAAATATAACTCATGTATGTAATGCTTGGTAATATGGAGGGCAGTAGGAAAAGATTAAGATTTGATTCCAGGTGGATGGACTCAATCAAGACTTCAAGAAGTGGTGGGTTAATTGTCAAGATCCTGGGCTCTGCTGGCATACAGGCAAAGGTTAACCAAACAACACAAGGCTTGTGTCAAAATTATTTTACTTAAAACGGTAATGAAAACATTTGGCCATTTCCAGGTCCAAGTTCAAACACAAAGATAGCATGCAACTGTAGTCAGATGTACCCTCTTGCATTTATATACTGTAGATGGGTGATTTGAAGATTTTTCATGCATAGGGCCATGGACCGATCACCACCTGATCAGTTTTAGACTAACTGTGCCTTCTAACCTTCGCAGGGGTGGTGGACCCATTAGAATGGTCCACCCCAGGAGACTTATGGATCCAAATGGACTCCTGACGGCTCTTGGGGATTTTTCCACCTCCTTGGCTAGCGACGCTGTCGATGCTCTGGTCTCTCGCTGGAATAGTGAGTTGACCAGGGCAATTGACACAATCGCTCCGGAACGCCCCCTCTCGAGTAACCGAGCTAAACCAGCCTCTTGGTTTACTGAGGAGCTGGCAGCGATGAAGCGAAAGAAGAGGAGGTTAGAGTGGGTGTGGCGCCAGAACCCCACCAATCCAGCCCAAACACACCTGAATGCCTTCTTAAGGTCCTACGGTGTGGCAATAATGGCAGCTCAGAAAACATTCATCACAGCCAATATTGCATCAGTGAAGAATTGTCCAGTGGAGCTTTCCCGAGTTGTCAGGGGCCTGTTAAATCCGCCAAAAGGCGAGGCCTCGGACAACTCGGTGGCTCGCTGTGAAGCATTTGCTCGATCCTTTGCGGATAAAATTGAGCGGATTCGGTCGGGTTTTGACGTCATGTTAATGGCAGTCTCTGGGGATGTAACGAGAGCATCTGCTTGTCCAGTTTTGTTGGATTCTTTTCAATTGGTTCAGCTTGAGGATGTGGACAGGATCCTTGGAGAGGTGTGACCCACCACATGCATCCTAGACTCCTGCCCATCCTGGCTGATTAAGGAAGCCAGAGGGGGATTGGCAGAGTGGGTGAAGGTGATGGTTAATGCCTCCTTACAGGAAGGAAAATTTCCAGCGAGCTTAAAACAAGCTATTATAAAACCGCTGTTGAAGAAACCATCACTGGATCCCACTCAATTCGACAATTATCGGCCAGTCTCCAATCTCCCCTATTTGGGCAAAGTCATGGAACGTGTGGTGGCAACACAACTCCAGGGGTTTCTGGTAGACACTGATTATCTAGATCCGGCACAGTCTGGCTTTAGGCCGGGACATGGAACTGAGACAGCCTTGGTCGCCTTGGTAGATGATCTGCGCAGGGAGCTTGACAGGGGGAGTGTGTCCCTGTTAGTTCTGCTGGACCTCTCAGTGGCTTTCGATACCGTCGATCACGGTATCCTTCTGGGGCGCCTCATGGACATGGGGCTCGGGGGCACTGCCTTGCAGTGGCTCCAATCCTTCCTTGAGGGACGGACCCAGAAGGTGTTACTGGGTGACACCTGTTCAGCTCTGCGACCGTTGTTGTGTGGAGTCCCACAGGGTTCAATTCTGTCCCCGATGTTATTTAACATCTACATGAAGCCGCTGGGGGAGATCATCCAGAGTTTCGGAATGAGATGTTATCTTTACGCAGATGATGTCCAAATCTGTCACTCCTTTCCATCTGTCACCAAGGAGGCTGTCCAGCCCTTGAACCGGTGCTTGGCCGCTGTATCGGACTGGATGAGAGCTAACAAATTGAAATTGAATCCAGACAAGACAGAGGTCCTACTGGTCAGTTGTAAGGCCGAACAGGGTATAGGGTTACAGCCTGTGTTAGACGGGGTTACACTCCCCCTGAAGACGCAGGTTCGCAGCTTGGGAGTGATCCTGGACTCATAGTTGAGCCTGGAACCCCAGGTCTCGGCGGTGGCTGGGAGAGCTTTTGCACAATTAAAACTTGTGCACCAGCTGCGCCCGTATCTTGGGAAGTCAGATCTGGCCACGGTGGTCCATGCTCTTGTTACATCCCGGTTGGATTACTGCAACGCACTCTACATGGGGTTGCCTTTGAAGACTGCTCGGAAACTTCAACTAGTCCAGCGAGAAGCAGCCAGATTACTCACCGGAGCGGCGTACAGGGAGCATACCACCCCTCTGTTACGCCAGCTCCACTGGCTGCCGATCCAATTCAAAGTGCTGGTTTTGACCTACAAAACCCTATACGGTTCCGGCCCAGTGTATTTGTCCGAACGGATCTCCCTCTACATCCCATCTCGAAATTTAAGATCATCTGGGGAGGCCCTGCTCTCGACCCCGCCACTATCACAAGTGAGGTTGGCGGGGACGAGGAGCAGGGCCTTCTCAGTGGTGGCCCCTCACCTGTGGAACTCACTCCCTGGGGAGATTAGAACAGCGACTTCCCTTTTGGCGTTCAGAAAAAATTGAAGACCTGGATATGGGACCAAGCTTTTGGATATTCTGGCAGCTAAGGAAAGATCTGACGATAAACAAGGGCGAATGGAATGGAATGGATAAACGGACTCTGAACACTGAGCATGAGATTGTTTTGCTATTTTACTATGTATTAATGTTTTTAACTTGTTAATCGTTTAAATTGCTTTTATGTATTGTTTGTTTATTGATTTAGGCATCGACTTGTGCCTTCGTTTGTAAGCCGCCCTGAGTCCCCCCTCGGGGGTGAGAAGGGCGGGGTAGAAGTAATTGAAATAAATAAAAAATAAATAGGGTAACTATACGTTGAAGTCAATTTAAAGGCATTTGGCAACAAAAACAACTAAATTCATTGTACAAGTTACACCTTTAATGTTTATTTCTAAGCAGGAGTTTTAAGAATTCTTGCTAAGCAGCCAATAGCAAGGGCAAGTAATACGGATTAGGGCTGACAATGTTGCCTCATTCTTGAGACAGGCTAAAACATTGTGACTCCAAAGAATTTTCACTTACTATTTGTGAAATGAACATACATTTATTTTGGGTAATGACATATTAAGAAACCATGGGAGCTGTAATTCTCTGAAAAAGAGGGGACTTCTACAATGGATAAGAGACTCATTCCTCCACTCAGCATACCCCTGAAAAGTTGGGCAATAAAAAAGCAGATTATTTGCAGATAATTTTAGAGTTTTCATTCACATTTCCTTCTGTTCCCATAGTAACTCTTGACACTATCTTTGAGAGCTTTTGGTGGCATTTGCTGCTTGTACCAGTCTACATTGGTGATTTGCAAACTGAAAGATTCTTACTAAAGAAAACATGCTTTGCATTTCTCCTAAAATGGCCCTGTATTAGGCCAGGTACTGTCTATAACTTCAATTAATTAATTATTATTATTACATTCTCTTCATGACAAAAGACACTTTTCTGCACAAGGATAGAAACAGTTACATGAAAAAGTCATTATCCCCCTCCCCAAATGTGCCCCCTATACATACAGATAAGCTGGATGATGAACGAGAAAAGACATAGTTTTTCTTTAACCAAAATATCAATTAAATCTCTAGTAGAGAAAATAGGTTTAAAAATCCACCAACTTCATCATGCAATAATGTTACAGAATGAGCTTTTGTCTTACAATTTTCATGAAAAAAATTAGGCTAGCATCTATGTAATACAAATGAAATACTTGTATTTACTTGAGTCTAATGTGCTATCAAATCTAATGCGCATGTCCATGTTCAAAACCCCGGAAAAAAATCACCGGTGATTGTAATGCGCAGCGGCAGAAAATGTGTTCTTTGTAATTTGGTCCCAAAAGGTGTGCATTACAGTGGCTGCATGCTTATAATTCCTTCTTTATAAACAAAGGTGTTAAAAAAATCAAGGCTTCCAGCAATGGAAAAGAAAACCTTGGGGTTACATCTATGCTATAGAATGAATCCACTTTAACTGTTCTGGCTCAATGCTATTGGGTCAGGGGGTTGTAGTTTGGAATCATGGGGGCTGCCAAAGAATGTTGATGCCTCACCAAACTACAAATCCCAGCATTGCATAGTATTGAGCCATGACAATTAAATTATAGATGACATCCCTCAAATAGGAGATCCAGGAGCTCCTAAGTAGCTTCCTCTCATGCTTTGGCACAAGACTAAGGATCTCACTATAAAGACCCATGGATTCCCCCTGCATTGGGATGAATCCATGGGATCCTGGCTGGGGGCATGGAGAACCCAGCCCTCCACACTCCACATTGCCTACCTTACAATGCCCCTCATCCCATGGAGGCAGAGGAAGTGTCATTGCCTAGCTTCCCTCCATTGTTGTGAGGGCAACATTGGAAGGTTCCCATGTTGCCATGGTGGCAGGGTGCTCTGCTTCCTCTCCCTTTTCAGCACAGAGCCTGGCCAGAAGTGTCTGTAAATCATGTGAAGAGCTCTGTGCCGAAAATGAAGGGGAAGCAGTATACGACGGGTAAATCAGCCCATGTGATGAGGTGGTTAGATTACCATATTACACAAATCTAATGTGCACCCTAATTTTGGAATGGTAATTTAACCAAAAAGGGTGAGCATTAGATTCGAGTAAATACGGTATTTTTTCTGCTCATTACCATAATGGGCTCATCAACGCAATACTCCCTTACTACAAGATCTACCTATTGATTTTTGAAAGTAACATTGTTCAAGAAAGATTTTCATATGCTTTGGACACCTATGATCCTTTACCATTGTGAACATTAGCTGACGTTATGGGATGTGTAGCCTAAAACACATAAAAGGTACCAGTTCAGAAACAACAAATTCAGATGGAGGAACTGGAATAAAGCTGTAGAACTTAGCACGATGGAGTATAAGGGGAGTATTCACAAACGTTGTTCACTCAAAAATTATGGTTCTACATTACTTTGTTCAGTAATGTAGAACCTAATTCCCCTAATAAAATTAAATGGTGGAAGATTGCAACATTGGAATGCAGTTGTTTGAAGATGGCAGCACTTATGATCCATAAGTGTAACATGCACAGATATCTATAACAACAAATACAAAAACTGCAGATTGCAAATCGCAATTTCTGATGTCATGTACTTATGAAGAATCTCCTGGTATATAGTAATTGTTATTTTGGAAGCTTAATTTTTATTGTGTTGACAAAATATTGATAAACAATCTTTCATTTACAGTTACTAATTAATCGTGTTAATGTTCCCACGTTATGTCTAATTAAGAATTTCCTGTAATATAGAAATTGTGATTTGCAATCTGCATTTTTTTATTTATTTAGCACTTATGATCCATCTAGTGATGGTGATCACTGCTAGTGGGGTCCAGGCTTATGGAAGATTCTGATTTGGCTTTTGCTATTAACAGAAAGCTACCCATTATATTATGTTCCATCAGTGTAACCATCCTTCACTTCCTCATTCATTTTGCTAATGATGCTGTTTGACATCTAAGAATACAGTTGCATTCACTTTGCTAATGGTGCTTTTTTTAGCTAATAGTGTCAAGCAATTGAAGGAGGAAAGAGAACACAAAGGCTAACAATACTTTAGCGAAACAACTCAAAGAAAATAGGATTGTGTGTGTAAGTACCCAGAGTACCACACCCACTCCAGAAACTTGATTTAACCATGCTTACTAACCATATTATTTAGTATTGTAGCTGTTGTATTTGGACTGACCACATTTTCCTATTGATTTGAAGATAACTACTTGATCAGTCTCATTCAGGAAAAAGCACTTTGTTGAAACCATGTTGTTTCCTTATCTTTCTTCCATATTTTCCAATAAAAACGTTATTCCTATGACTAAATTATGACTTTAAAATGTCAAATGCAAATATTTTAATTTTAGATACCTTTGAAGTACTATATAATTCCTTTTACAACATCAAGGGGGTTTCTTCATTAGGGAAGACATTCTAAATATAACCTTTGGAAATGTGCTGTGTAACGAATGTAGGACTCAGATGTGTGCACATATGTGTAGGCACAAAATTTACTTAAATAGGAGAACAAATTAGCATGAAAATTGTTTTCAGGTTCAGCATCCTTCCTAAAAATGTCACTATGGTTTGAGATTATAACAATTACCTTTGAGAGGCGTACCATATTTATAGATATTTATAGATACAGTGTAGCATTGTTTCATGACTCTGTCAAATTTAGTGCTATTGGGGGAAAAACTCAAAGTACATAATAAAGCAGAATTTATCCTTTGAGAAACAAAATGCAAGTCTGAATGAACCCTGAGGAAGGTTAATCATTTTATTTAAGCAGGTACTTTCCCACATCAGTGTGGATTACTGGCAGAAAATATCCTTCAGAAGTTTTGCTTTCCCAAATATTACTGCAAGGGGATATGGTACCGTTAATGCTTGTTCTGGTCAATTTGCTGCTGAACCTCATTCATGCATTCATGTCTGGGCACTTTGCAGCATTTCTGTTACAACAATGAACTTCAAAAAGGGTCTTGTTTTTAGGTATCAGCGCTAATTCTGTTCAAAACCTCAGCAGTTAATGGAAGTAGCTGTAAATGCTGTGTTTTTCCCTCTAAAAATACTTATAGAACAGGAATTCAAAGAAGAGTAAGCTCTCCTTTGAACTTGTATGTGTCACCAACAGAAAAAAACACATTGCACCATGAGATAACAGCACTTTTCAAGGAGAACTTGAATAATCCACCGCTAGCAGTCTGACCTTGTTTGCATGCACGAAACACATTTTTTTTTGTCCGGTCTTGGACTGAATGATACTGTATAATCACCAACAGCAATGGTCTAAAGAAGATGACAACTATTGCATTCGCTGGTGGACAGAATGTTGTTCCATAGCATATGCTGTTGAAAATGTTGATGATGTTGCTGGGATATGCATTTGGTGCACTCATAAAAGTATGCCATCACTATCCCAGAGTAACATGCTAGTTGAAAGATATCTAAGCAAGTAAACTCTTGGGGGAGGGGGGGGAGGGGTTGGTGGCACATGGGTAAGATCAAAGCTAATTTGAGTTATTCTGGAATTTCTACAGGAGGACTATACATGGGACTTGGTTTGCGAAAAGGGAGTGCCTAAGCTGGTTTGAGCTTTGTGATATTGGTTTGAGAAAAGGGAATTCCCGAGTTACTGTGGGCTTTATGCTGTAGTTGCTTTTAAGTTCTTTTCATTTTCGTTCTTGTTCTTGCTGTCAGTGCTATCAACTCAGGTTCAACTTATAGTAGCCCTATGAATGACAGGCCTTTGGAAAATCATGGCTGGCATCCTCTTTAGCAGTTACAAGATCTTAAGAAGTCGGTGTTCACATTTATGATTGTTAATAACTAAACATGACCCACAAATCCTACCTTTGAACTCTGTCTGTTTGCCAACCAAAGTGTTTCTGAGGTGTTACAGGTTGGGACATTGGAAATGAGGTCTGCAGTGCTCTCCTGATTTTGAGGCACTTTGAGAAAAGCAGTTGTGGCATGATTCTGAAGGATCTCTCCAGCTGCATGTCCTCAGTGTAGTCCATGAATGGGAGCGCAGTGCAGATATCACTTCAGAGTGGTTTGGTCAAGGCACTACCAGACTGAAATGACAGGTTCTGGTGGAGGTATCGTCAGACATCGTTATGATTACAGAACTGCATGATAGTTATTCTGACAATGCAGGATCTCTGATGCCATTATTAACAGTCTTGTTCAAGTTGTCTAAATTCAGAACCATGGTTTCTTTAGTTGTGTCAATCCATATCAAATGTGTCTGCTTCTTTCTTTACTGCCTTCTACTTTATCAAGCATTTTTGCCTTTTCCAGTCAATCATGTCATCTCATTAAACATTCAAATTACAATAACCTCCATTTAGACCATTTCACTTTTAG
Organism: Anolis sagrei; assembly: GCF_037176765.1. Lineage (NCBI taxonomy): Eukaryota > Metazoa > Chordata > Lepidosauria > Squamata > Anolidae > Anolis > Anolis sagrei. Next base: position 100,700,205 of record NC_090023.1, on the reverse strand, counting down.
AGAGATTTTTAGCTTGATTTGACCTCAGAGCCATTTGTTTGTCTTTTGAGCAGTCCATGTTAGAACTATAATGAGAGAATTTAAATGAGGGCTTTACACTTTAAAAAACTCAACAAATGGATTAAAATGAAATAATGTTTCACAGATTATATGATGTGTTTATTTCTGTTTGCTGCATTTACAACTTTGAGGTGTAGGGCCTCTGGGAATGTTTTGCTCAAGATCAGGCCCGTAGCCAGGATTTCGTTTCGGGGGGGGGGGGGCTAAAAAAATTTCAGGGGGGGTTTCGGGGGGGCTGAGTTTCGGGGGGGGGGCTGAGTCTGAGTGAAAGAGGGTCTAGCCTAGCAAACCTTTTGTATCATTACCCCAATACCCCCATACATATGGGATATATTGAGAATGGTGATCAAATCATGATATTAATAAACATAACAGTTTAAATAATGCACCAGTAAGGCCTTTTCGCGAACCACCATGAGAATTTCGGGGGGGGGGGGGGGGCTGAAGCCCCCCGAGCCCCCCCCCCCCCCCCTGGCTACATGCCTGCTCAAGATGAAGTCACAGTAAGTTTATTATTGCCATGACTGCTTCAGGCAGCACTGATTGATTGCTGTTATTTTAACCTCTGCAATGAGGATATATTAGAAAAAAATCATATTTTATAAAGACTATATTCCGCTCCTCAATTTCCTAACAGTACAGGCAACCATTGTTCCCTGCTTAGATGCACATCTATCACTGGATGTTATGAAAATTATTTTTATAAATTAACAATAACATTCTAAAGTCAACCAAATAAGAGAATATGCTATGAAATTTTAATTATCCTTGGATTGTATTTAATTTCTTTACACTAGTATTGTATTGAATCCATTTTGGCAATACATTCACTTGGTGTTTGCTTGTCTTTGTTTTTGAATTTCAGTGTAGAAATAATTGACAATGTAATCTTGAACTGGATTATTTGGGGCTTAAGCATGACTAAGAAAATTAAATAGCAAACAGAAAGAAATTAAATAAAATTGAAATGAACCTTATACTTGCCCCCCTAATCTGTATGAGAAAATTTATATATGTGCCAGTATCTGCTAAATTGTTTTGCAAGCCTTCAAGTGTTGGAGATAAGACACAAAAATAACAATCTCTACTAACCCAGGGTGCAACTACACTGTAGAATTAATGCAGCTTGATACCACTTCAACTACCATGGCTCAATGCTATGGAATCCCAGAATTTCTAGTTTAATGAGATATCATCATTCTTTGACAGAGAATGCTAAAGACCTACAATTCCCATGATTTCGAAGCATGGAGCCATGGCAATTAAAGTGATATCCAACTTCATCAACTCTACAACATAAATTTACCCCCCTGTAGGATTTGCCACTGTCAGCTATCTGCAACTGCATTCTAAATGTGGCTGAGGACATGTTGAGCAGAAACCTATGGGGACTAAGGTGTGGGTTGGTAGAATGCTAGGCGTGGGGAGGGTTCAGAGGTTTAGAGGATAGCAAGTGAAAATAGGACTAGAGGGAAATTCTTCAGCTGGAATTCAAATACAATCTAGAAAGAGTTTGGAGTCTTGAAATGTGAATATGATGAATCACAGGACAAATTTTTCACAGCATCCTTTTTTTCACCACCCTGAACACTAAGAAATGGCAAAATCACCTTGAAGTATTCCTTGCCTAAGAAAACTCTACAACAGTGGTTCTCAACCTGTGGGTCCCCAGATGCTTTGATCTTCAACTCCCAGAAATCCTAACAGCTGGTAAACTGGCTGGGATTTCTGGGAGTTGTAGGCCAAAACACCTGGGGATCCACAGGTTGAGAAACACTGCTCTACAAAATTCATGGTGTCACCATACATCACCAAGTGACTAAAAGATACAGACAACCACACATGGACACACAACATATGTTGGCACAATTAGGCTGAATAAGCCATTCCCATGCCCCAGTTACATCTGCAGAAGCAAAATAGATTTAAAAAACACACCAGCCATTTGCTGACAAGGATACCTGGAAGATCCGAGTAAGAAACAATAGTCCAACATTTCTCTCACCAAGGAACAAACCCTTGTCAAACACAACAGCTGCTGATGGGTAAATGAGGATTGGAGAATTAATGGGATACATAGAGATTATGAATAGCTAGCAGTTGTAAATGTGTAACATCTAGTTATGCATATGTAACTATCAAATAGGATTCCCATTTTTATTTTTAATAGGTTATGATAGCTCTTTCTTGAGGTCAAAGTTTGCTTGGAGACTTGACAAGAGTCAGAAGAATAATTGTGCCCTTGGGACTACTTTGGTTTTGCTACAGCTCCCTCACACATAAACCATCATGTAATAAAAACATAATTGAATCCACACTTTAAAAGTTTAAATAAACATTTGTCTAACCCATCCTGAGTCATGGTTTATTTTTCTTTCTCTGTGAGTAAAATATTACATTTTTTCTAGTATTGTGTTACTTTGTTGTTGTTTATTCATTCAGTCGCTTCTGACTCTTCGTGAACTCATAGACCAGGCCATGCCAAAGTTCCCTGTCAGCTGTGGCCACCCCCAGTTCCTTCAAAGTCAAGCCAGTCACTTCAAGGTGATTATTTTTTCTTTTTTTTAAAAAAAGGAAGAAGTAATAATTTCTTGGAGAAAAATGTCAATTTTTGTTTCAGCATACTTCCAAATGTTCTCAAATCAAACTATCACAATATGACCATTATATCTGTGGAGCTGGTATCTGTGGTTTCATTTATCCACGTCCAACAGAATATGCCCTCCCTTGACATTTTCTAAGCCCCCCGGTATGACTATTGTATTATTGGGCTAGAGGTCCTTCAATTAAATAGGAAGTCCTTCAATTCAATATCCACACAAAGTCTGGGAACACATCCTCTGCAGATATAGTAGTCGTATTGTACATGTCTACTCAAGGCAATGTTCCCCTGCCTGTAGGAGTTATTCTATGTGAGATTTAAAAACATAGATTTCCAGTACAATCATATTTGGGGATGAATTCAAAGTAACCAACACCAAAAATTGAGTACTTTAAAGCAACAGAGAACTTCAGAGAGCACTATTGCTTCCTTTTTTTTCTGCATGTAATGTCTATCTTCTTTCTTCTCCTGTATTAATAAGAATTCTGAGATGCAATATTGAAAGAAAGCTATTTGCAATATTTTTGTGTTTCTGTTAATGCTTTATTATTGCCCACATTTCTTCCTGCAACAGGTGTCATCTCTTTTATTTTTTAAAAGTATCTTCAATCATGATGTGAAAGAATGGAACATTCTAGGAGTTGTAGTCTTTCAAACAGAGCTTTGCAAGTATATACCTGTATTGGAACACTACAGCTCCAGGAACTTTCCAGTGTCACTGGCTGTGAAACCAACTCCATCGTGACTAGAGTAGGGGGGAAGTTAAGGACAACGAGCACAGAAAATCATGAATACATCTGAGTATTGGAGTAAGTGAGGATTTGAATGTATTATCTGTGATGTGCCATGCTCTGTAAGAATAAAGTAGAGTCCCAGTAGGGCTTCCTGTTTCTTTTCCCCTTTGGTTTGGAAGTCTTTAGCTCAGCCTCAGAACAAGGCAAAGGAAACATTTTAAAATGTGCATGCATTTGAATTAATTAACTTATGCAAATCAACAATGACTTGCTTTCATCCTTTGGAGTGAGGTGGCAATTATAGCAGGAAATGCAGTATCTTTACATTGGACTTTAGCCAGGGGCGTTACTATTTGGTGGCATTGTCCTACAAATAAAAATCTGGCCCAAATTTAATCCCTCAAGTTCTAGCTTTGCAGGGTGAAACACTAAAAATCATTCATACCTGGAACTCTCAAATCAAATCAAATCAAATCTTTATTACGGCCACAGACCATCATAAGAAACCAGAACACTTACGTACATTTCTTGTATTCCCGTTCTTTTTTGTTGTTCTCCAAAGGCATCAAATAATTGCTATTTTTAAAGCTGCCTTGAGTCCCCATCAGGGTAGAGAAAGGTGGGATATAATAACTAAATTCTCTTCATAAATAGAGTAAATAAATAATATAAATAATATAAATAAATTCTCTTCATAATTTTGCTTGCCCCTTTTCTTTGGAGGCATAACTGTAATTCTAAATGCTAAATTGAAATTTCAGTTTCCTGCAGTGATAGAAATTCATGAACTAAATACGGGTGAGGGATGCAGAATTCGTACTAGGAGGTCAATGCTCCTCTCCTCTCATCCCTATTTCTCCGTTCCAAATCTTAGTGTAAAAATACTTGTTATCTTTCCTCACACATTGAAACAGAATTACTCCATTGTTCTTTCTCCAATGATCATGATCACAATGCAAGTTTATAAAATGCCTTTTTTAATGTAGACTGGGTAACCAGGATTAGAAATGTGTATACATTTGTCACATATTCTAATGAACCCATTGGATTGGGAAGCCTAAAATCCGATTGCTTCAAGGATCATTTAATTCTCTCCAAGATTTCATAATAATATCATACATTTGGTACTTTGACTTCAATGTTGGAAATGCCAAACTAAAGTAAAAATGGCCTTAAAATGTTTTGGACAATGCAGTCTGATGATAATAATTGCATGACATTTGTAATTTTCTCTGTGGTTTTGAAATTCCAATTGCAGTTTATTTCTTATACAAGAAATATACAAGAAATATACAAGAAATTGCACATCATTTATTTAGGCCATTTAATATTGTCAAGCAGATGTTTATGAATTTTCACTAGGTTTGCTTGTTTGTTACATCGACATATTTTGAACAGATCTCTCAATGTTGCTTTTTTAACAAAAGCTCATCTGCGGTTTTTAGGCATATACAGTCATCCCGCTGTATCTACCAACTTTGCACCCATGGATTCAACTATCCATGGCTTGTAAACTTTTTTAAAAAATCCAAAAAGTGAACCTCAATTTTTATAAGAAGTGCGATATTACTACTGTATAAGGGGACTTAATTATCCATAGATTTGGGTATCCATGCCATTGGTGGGTGGTCCAGGAACCAAACCTTGGCATAAACCAAGGGTTCACCGCAGTTCTAGGTGAACTATAAATTATGCATTCAGGTGCCTTGATTTTTACCTCTTCTTTATTCACTATTTGTGTAAACATATGACATTTTGGAAATAAGCAACATTCAGAAACAATTAAGCAATATTGTTGTAATCATATAAGAATATTAACTGTTTTTGCCAAGTATTGTGGAAGATAGAAATGAAAAACAGTGTCTAATCCAAGCTCTGGATACATAGTCTAAATTCATGTAATAATAAATGGAGTTGTATGGGGATAATTCCATTGTGAAAACTGGTCAAATTAATTTCAGAAATCCTGTAGCATCAATAGTTCCTACCAACAGATTGCTACCAATGAGACCTCAGTGACCATGCCTTTGGGCTGTTCTTCCTACAGAATGATTAGCGGAATGAAGCCATCAGGACAAATTTGCATGATGAACATCAGGTTATTCCAGAGATTATTTGTATATTCTGTATTTTGAATAAATATGTTGCACACCCAGCAAGCTTTTTATAATCAGAATAAAGCGATGTTTGCTATGTAAAATTCTATTGACATGTACCAAGTTTAAGGTATTGACCATGTACTTATTTAATGTGTAATTAATCATTTTGATGCTCATTTGGATTTTTCTGTATTTTCACAATTTGAAAGCTTTCAAAATAAAACAAATCAAGAATATGTCTCTATATTGTAAAATCCAGTTGACACTAATATTTTTCTTCTGGTAGAACAGGTTTGGTTTGCTTGCAAAGGTGTAGTTACATTATATGGCCCAATATGTATATTTAACTATAACTACACCTACCCAAGTGAACCCACACTTATTCAACTGTGTCAAGCTGTTACACCTATACAATAAATGATTTCTATGATAAATGAGTTCTATGAATGTTAACACCCCATATGTCATTGAAATTCTGTATTTACCATTAATGCTCTGTTGAACTAAGAAGCTTCCATCTATATTTGACTGAAATCTGGCATGCCAGGTTTTAAGCAAACTATAAGATAGTCAGAAGCCCACACATACTACATCAAGAACTCCCAAATATATATAACGAACTGCATCTGAAAAATATCAGTGTGCATAAGGACAGTAAATACTTTCTTCCATGTATGAATGAGTGACTGTCAGAATGAGTGAATGTTCAAATTCTTGTACTTATAAAATGCTAGAAAGCAAATGCTAATTTCAGTCTTAGTTTCTGGGGTCATTGTCTGAAATCAAAGCTATTTTACATATAGCATTCCTTTATGAAAAGACAAATACATGATTAACATGGACATGAAAGTTTTGATGTTTACTCCTATCTAGAAGGTGATGCTAATACCAGTTAAGATTTTTAAAAGATTTATCTAGACTAATATTGTGGTTCCCACGGTTGCTAAATAAGTGCTTTTGGGAAGCCCAAAAGTAAGGGCTTAGGGAAATAGCCTTCCATTATTGCTCAATCACTGCTGTGTGGCATAATAGTTAGAGGCTTAGTAGGTCTGGGTTTGATATCCCACTGGACCTGAAAATTCACTGGGTGACCTCAGCCAGGCATTAACACCTCGCCTCACCTTTCTCCCGAAGTTCCTGTGAATATTAAGAGTGAAAAGGGAAAGCCATATATCCTGCCTTGTACTTCACCTTAGACTATATGCATTTTCACTTTCTGGAATCTTTCTGCTTGTTTGGTATTTAGAAGTCACCTCTGGTTTGGTTTGGGGTTTGCCTCTGGTTATGTCGCCTTCTCAGTCAGTTGGTCAGTCTCAGTTTGATAGGACTCTGATTTGGTTACTGCTTGGTAGGACCTTGAACCTATTCTGCTGCAAGACACCCTCACCACCTTCTTTGTGTGCCTTCAACTCATTTCTAACTTATAGCAAGCATTAGAGGCCATCTGTACTGACTATTTAATGCAGTTTCAAACTGGAACTGAAGAAAGTGGTTTTGCTGTGCAGATGATTACACAGGAAACCCTGGAACCAGGCTGAAAACTGAATAATGATGACACAAACCACAGAGCACTGATGTTCATTAAGAGCTTTCTTTTGTGCACTTTCTAGGTTTTTGTTGTCTGGCGTCTACATAATTGTTTAAGCACCATGGATAGCTCCTTTAAAGCTTGGACTGGAATTAAGCCTTTGTCCTTAAACTGTACAGGAAAAAATATATTGAAAAATAAAAATCTCATTGGTTAAACATCTGGGATAGTTCCTTATGTTGTGTCCTAAACTGAACTTACTGTTCCAGTGACATGGGAACCTCCAGCCATTATTGTTATGAGGACTTCAGCTAAGCCCAGAGAAGGTAGAAAATTTTAAAGCATGTTGGCTCAGATCATAATTATCTCTTTTCATCAAAAATCCCAGTGCAAACTTTCTGGCTCAATTCCATTAGTGCTTATAACAGAAATATGAATTGCAACAACAATGTAGTACTTTTCCAAAACTGTGTTATCTGCTCTGGGGAAACAACAATATAAAGGCAACAACAATATAATTTCCTCAACATCAAGTATGGTGGTCATGCAGATAGGATTTCCATTCCATAGGTATAAGATGTGAATTGAATACCTTCTGTTCCCAGGAAAAAAAGTCGTAATAATTGCCTTGTTTTTCAGGGAATATTTGTCATTTGTTGTTTTTCTCTGGAGACAATCTTTGGTTTGATTTGAACACCTAAACTTCTTGACTTTTAAAATAGTGATTCCTGTTATAATGAGGGAAATGATTTGTACACATCCAGACAATTACAAAATTTAAGTTTTGGGTTTGAGAATTGACATGTTGAATAGCTGTTATTTCAGACTGTTGCTTTTAAGGAATGGCTGTTCAATAGGACAAATTAATTAATCTGAATCGTCTAAGGGCTGAGAAGAGCGGTATACAAATGAAGTAAATAGATAAATAAATAAGACCTAGAAAGAACTCAGTTATTAGGCTGTTTGCCCCATCTAGAACAAACTCACTGAAGTAAATGTGTATAGTTATACTTATGTTACTTGGAAACCGCTCTGAGTCCCCTCGGGGAGATAGAGTGGTAAATAAATAAAGTTTTGTTGTTGTTGTTATGTTAGACCCATTGATTTCAATAGGTTGGCTCTAGTTTGTCTGTTGAATTCCCACCCCTGCCTTAGCTCATTGGGAGATTACTAAGCAAGATTTTGTTTTGTTTCTATAACCTGCACATGTGTGTGTGCGCGCAAACACATACCCAACACACACAGCAATGCATCTCAACCACATCAAGCACAATAAAGAATCTTTTCTTTTGAAATATTGCTTGAAGAGTCACCCTTTAATATGAGTTGAATGAACACAATGATCTAGAGCTTCACTGTAAAACAGACATTGCTAGTGAAATATTTTGTTCTGTCTTGGTATTTGCATGGTACATGTTGTTCATCATTTCACTGAAGCTATAAAGGCACAGCTGAAGATATTAGTTTAGATTTATGCCACACTGCACATTATATGACAGAATTTCAAAGAATATAAATATATCTTTCTAGTTAAGACACATTTCTACAACATATCCAGTAAACAAAGTGCCTACTTGAATTATCCGTTAGGAAAGTCTATTTTTGTAAATACTAATTCCTGATTAGCAACTGAGTGCTTTAATTAACCGTTTATTCTGAACGTTGATTTTACTGCTGAAATATATAGCAGTTAATTTGGGCCAAAGCACCCTGAATATAACATTTTCTGTACAGGGAATGTTGTTTATGCATAGACATAATTTTGGCATAGAAAATGCTGTTCCTTACATAGAAATTACAGCTTTACTTGGTAAACAACTGTGTTCAAAGTTTGTGCAGAGTAAGTACCAAACTGTGATAATCCTCACCAGTCCAAAATTTGCCTTGGCTGTATTTCTCTCAAATTGACAAAATGTTTTGACCCTTTAAAAAATTCTAAAGAATTCTAAACATTGTATTGTCAAAGGCTTTCATGGCTGGAATCACTAGGTTCTTGTGGGTTTTTTCGGGCTATAGAGCCATGTTCTAGAGGCATTTCTCCTGACGTTTTGCCTGCATCTATGGCAAGCATCCTCAGAGGTAGTGAGGATGCTAAACATTATTTCTCTATTTTGGTAAGGTTTGCTATGAGGTGTTTTCCATTAACTTCCTCTGCGGCTCAGAGATCATGACTTGCTTAAGGTTACCCCATGAATTTTCATGGTCAAGAGTCCTTGTTCAACATTCAGACCTCTACATGATGCTGTCTACCTGAATTAATTGCTGAATGTTAAGTGAACTGACCATGGAACAACAGACTGGCTCAAAATTGGAAAAGCTGTATGGCAGGGTTGTATACTCTCACCTAACCTATTCAACTTGTATGCAGAACATATCATGTGATGTGCAGGGCTTGACGAATGCAAGGTTGGGATGAAAATTGCTGAAAGAAACATTAACAACCTTAGATATGCAGATGACACCACTTTGGTGGCCAAAAGCGATGAGGAGCTGAGGAGCCTTCTAATCAAGGTGAACAAAGAAATCACAAAAGTTGGGTTGCAGCTAAACATTAAAAAAACCAAGATTATGGCAACAAGAATGATTGACAACTTGGAAATAGAGGGAAAAAACATGGAGGCAGTGATAGACTTTGTATTTCTAGGTGCAAAGATTACTGCAGACACAGACTGTAGCCAGGAAATCAGGAGATGCTTACTTCTTGGGAGGAGAGCAATGTCCAGTCTCGATAAAATAGTGAAGAATAGAGACATCACACAAAGATCTGCATAGTAAAAGCAATGGTATTTCCCATAGTCACCTACAGATGTGAGAGCTGGACCATAGGGAAGGCTGAGCGAAGGAAGATAGATGTTTTTGAACTGTGGTGTTGGAGAAAAGTTTTGAGAGTGCCTTGGACTGTGAGAAGATCCAACCAGTCCATACTTCAGGAAATAAAGCCTGACTTCTCATTGGAGGGAAGGCTAGTAGAGGCAAAGATGAAGTACTTTGGCCACATAATGAGAAGACAAGAAAGCTTAGAGAAAACAATGATGCTGGGGAAAAAGGAAGGAAAAGGGAATAGCTGGAAATGACTGAAAGAAATGAACAACAGCAACAACGTGAACATTTGTATAAATCCCATTGTTTCAAACTTATATCAGTGAGAGCTAGCTATTCATTTTACAGCATAGTCACATACTAAAGCTGTACAAATTGCCATTAATATTAACATAGGGGAACTGTGTTCGCCTGTGAAACACATCATAGTTTTATTGCCAATATCAAAATTATGCTGGAATCCTGTTGTCCCTTTTGGACTTCTGAAAAAGAATAGTAGTGCTGAAATTATTTCAAACCCTGTACCCTGTGAAATATCTCTAGTAAAGGAATAGATATGTTGTTGTGCTGAGATTTCAGTTTTTTTGGCTGTTCCTTGCATGGGATTTTCCCTAAGATATGAGAGCAGCAAGTGTTGTCTTTAAAGTTCTTTTTTAGAACCTCCAATTATTACCCCCCCCCCCCACACACACACACACACACACACTTGAAAACATAAGAAAAAATAAGGAGGCAATGTGTTCACCAAAGAATGTTATGGCCAGGAAGAGACTTTATGTTATTACTTATGTGTTATTTCCTTATTATGCAAAGGCCTTTCTTCAGTCTGAAATAGTACCCAAAAACATCCAAGGGTGGTTAAATCTGAGACGATGTGGCATGCATTTTTGGTTTTTAAAAAAGAGAAAGATAGGAAAATTTTTGAATGTGGAGGGGAGATGTCAAGGAGTACAGCAGTTTTCACCCTGCCTTAAAAAGTGCCTTGCTGAATGACAGCAACCTACCCAAGTAGGGCATGGGGAGAAATAGCTTTTTCCCAGGTTTTTTTTCTGAGCAAATTCTACTCAGAGACAGCCTGCCTCAAGACTTGGTAATCATTATATTGCATTAAAAAGCTCACTGTATAAACATTGGTGGTGTGAAGCACATTTTCTATCAGTTTCGAATCTCTCATCATTCAAATCTAATCAGTTCTATTTAGATCTTGGAGACCTTGTTGTTTGGACTTTGATTCCCAAAATACCCCAACCAAAATGGCCACCAAGGGTCCACTTTCTATTCCCTGTTCTTCCCCACATCATGCCTAACTTTAGAAATCTTTGTTATCTATCCCACCCCATCACTCACCTTCTTTCTAAATTCAAAAGAATTCCTCTCTATTGGGAATATTTCCAGCCACAGCTGTTAAATACACTTTGTGGCACCTTTTTGGGCTCTGCAAACTCATGTTTGGAGTCGAAGAATTATACACAGCATAAGTGCAGCTACTCCTGGCTCTGTATGAAGAATGGGCATTGCTGCTTTTATTTTCAACCCCTTTCCTAGTGATCCCCAACATGACTTTTCTCACAGTCACCACATGTTGGGTCAATATCGTTGTTGGGTTGCCTAAAACAACACTGAGATTGCTTTCAATCATTGCCAGCTCAGACCGCACCAGGCTGGTTTGCATGAATGAAATTTAATGAATGTGGTTCAAACATGTCAGAGTTAAACATAGTTCAGTTCCAAAAGCAATACAAGAGATGTAAAGATTTCCTGAAATTATCAGTTGGGGACAGCAAGAGTGTTTAAAATGGTAACTTTCAAAGTTTCCTTCTCTCCTCCTGCTTCTTTTCTTTCTCTATTACACACCTTTGTAATAATGCTGATACAATTGTGAATGAAAAGATAAAGCTGGATATACATTTTTAAAAATACATTAACTCTCAGAACAGTTGGAATAATGAATTGGCCATTCAACCGTCTTGAAAAAAAAGTGTTTGAAAGCATTAATCAATAGACAAGTGTAGTAGGTATGCATAGCAGGCAAAGAAACCAAAATAAAGACCTCCCACTTCAGCAAATTAACTCTATACAACATAACAATGTAGTAACAAGGGAGTCAGGTCAGGATATTAATTATACTACTGCAAACCTTGTTGAAAGCTATATAACTTCAGGGAAGCACTACAGGTAATATTTATGAAATAATACATGCAAAGTGATTTTTTTCTTTTCACACATTCTGTTCGACATTTTTTAACCACACAATCAGAGTTCGGCAAATTTTCTTTTTAAATCCACAATTCCCTGAATCCACTGACAACATGCTTAGACTTATAACTTTTAATTCAAACCCTAGGATTCATTAAATTCCTGTGTGAATACACATAATCATGACAACAGGTGGGCCAATTGAAAAGTCACTGGCTTCTGCTGCCTGCCTATGTACTCTTCTACTTTTTTTAAAAAAAAACTCCTGTTTCCTCTGATAGCACACAAAACACCTCATTTCATCTGGGCTATCTTTCAGGGTGGTCTGGTTCCTCCACAGGAAGTATGTGTGATGCCACTTGTGCAAGGAAAGATTAATTTTAGAATGATGAGTCTTCATTATTAAAGAATTAAGAAATGCCTTGCCATTTTAAAGTTGTTGAGATGTTTTATGGTTGTAATTTTGCAGTGAAGAAGTGTGAAAATATTTTGATGCATCTTCTTGTATGCCTTGCTGTTTGGATGAGAATGGATATAACCGCGTCCAGGTTTCTCCAATTACAAACAATCTTCCCAGATAAATTGTGGTACATCTTTTACCATCTTTGGATGGCATGGACATTGGTCACTTGAATGGCACTAAATTGGAGAAGGCATTGTTGTATCTCAAGAGTGTGAGAGAGAGAGAGAGAGAAGGAGAGAGAGAGAGAGAGAGAGAGAGAAGCTCAAGTGCTTTTGCTTGCCTTAGGACTTTATTTCACAAAACCATTATTCCATGGCAGTCACATGATCATAGATATCCAATACATACTTTATTTTTTTTGTGTTGTAGTCCACTCCTTTTCACCCAAACACCACACAGTTCAAAAGTATTCAACAATAAGTACGATGTTTATTAAGAAAAGAGTATATAATAGAAAAGGCAAATTCAAAAATGAATAAGAAATAATCCATTCCAAAATAATCAGAACTACCAAGATACATTCAAAATCCAGACTTTAAAAGCATTTTCATAGTAACATCCTTAAGCTTGATATTATTAGCCATAATAATTAACATTGACCAACTTTGAATAAGAATCCTAAAATCCCAAAACGTAAAAGCAAAAAAACGTGATCTAAAGGTTTCAAAACTTAAACCAAGAACTATAATCCAGGGCTTGAAAACTTGTACAAAGAACTCTAATCCAATTGAGAGGCACTGATCTTAAACAGGAAATCAACGACAACCACACTTAACACAGAGCTCCCAAAACAGGCAACTTCACACATGAAAATCCAATGTTGTTCTCATGCCAACCATTGTGGCAGATTGCTTAAGAATTCTAATTATTAGCTATGATATCACTCTTTTTCACATCTGGGTTCCCTTTGCTTGTTTTTTAGCCTCTGGGGAAAATGCCGTTTCTGCTTCATGCTATCTCTTCAAAACTGTAATCATTGATTTATAGGCAGAGTCACTCTCTCGTCCTTTTAGAGCCCATCCCTGACAGATTCTCCTGAGAACCACTTTCTGTTTCCCTAACAGCAGATCTAACCAAAACATTCCCATCAACATGAGAAACTCTTTTTCCCTAAAAGCAATTCTACTTGTAGCATTCACATCCTCCAAGGAAACTTCCTGAAGCCTCACAGAAGTAACAGACTCAGAAGTAAAAACTTCAAGCCCCACCAAAAGGTCCCCCTTCTTATCCTCAGAGGCTTCACGGGCCTCAACAAACTGACTCACTGATATGTGTTGGACTTCATAAACACTGATGCGGATGTCTGAATGTGCATACAAGCAGATTTCTTGTCATTATCTATTTTCACCCACCTCCTGCATTTACTTTTTCCCTCATGAACCCCTTGGGATCACTTGCCTCCTATGCTGGTGCCCACTGTGTAAATTCAAGCTCTGTTTAATTTCATAAACATCAAAATAAAGGAATGCTTGCAGAGAGGGCTCATGGAAATTGCTTTTCACTAGTGCTTACATTTAGTCACCTGTGTGTCTATGGCTCCATTTGTTTACAGCCTTCATGAGGTGTTTCAGGAGTTTAAAATGCACACATGTGCTGGATCAGTCCACACCAGCATGTAGGAATGAAGTCACATGTTTTCCTTGCATGCAGAGATATGCAGTCATGCGAAAATGTGCATTTTTCGGCCAAAATTAAGTTTTAAGTGCACCTTTTTAACTCATGTTTTTTGGCCGTTAATGAGATCCAGCACACATTTTTTACAAACGTCATTTATCCAATTCCCTTTATCCCGGTTTCTTCCACATTTTAGGGCCTGTGTAGAAGGGCCCAACGAAAGGCTAAATAGTAGCTTATTTCTAGTGTTTTACAATACATCAATATGAAATGTTCCAAATCTCATATTTATTAGTCTGGTGTTATAGGAAGAGTAAATGCTAGCCATCTTCTGAATAGATCAATCTCTGAGCATTTGGTTTGCAGTGAACAAGTCTATCACATCCCAAATATGTAGGCCTCTCTTCTGTGACTCAAGCTGGCATGGCATAGACAAACCAAGAAGCAAAATTACAGATTAAATTTTTCATCTTCCAAGGTCTGCTGTCCTCCCATTGCAAGATTTATAGTGGTTTGAGGTTCCCACAAAATGTGTGATCCTTCAACAACCTAAAAAACTGATAAGAACCCATTCTCTCATGAGAATTGAATCTGGTCTTATATAGCCCTGCCTCACTTGTTCCCAGATAATCCTGAGCTGACAACTGGTTTTACTATCGAAGTCTTTGAAACCCTGAAACTTACTGCAAGTTGCCGGTTCTGCTTGATTAAAAATGCACTGCTATTTAAAAGGTCAGCTGTCTGTCCCTGGAAACTCCCAGAGGAGGCAATTCACTTCTTTTTCAACCATAAAAAGGCTGACAGGGGAGTGTCGAGAGGTCAGATGTCCCCAGAACAACCTTGTGGGGGGTGGGAGCTACAAATGGGACTACATACAAACCAAGAATCACAAACTGCCTACTCCTGCTTACAGTGATCAAATCTGAAGTGATAATATCTGGCAGCCAAGATTTGGTTCCAAATATGATTTTGATACAAAACTGATTCAGCTCATACTACTCAGGAGATGATCAGCTTTTCTGGAAACCCTAAACAGAACTTCACGGGCATATGTAAATTTTTGTATAGTTCCCAGTTGAATTATCAGGGGAAAAGAATGCACAACGATCATTTTCATACTTTTTGACAGTATGTGATTAAATCAGCAGATTTAATATCATGCTTTCTCCTTGGATGAAATCTACCAAATTGGCAAAAAATGGATGTAGGGGTTTTCTGCAAGATGCATTCGAAGTCTGAGGATTTTTTAAAAAGCAATAACTAACACTTTTTATTTCTTGGCAGGATAGGATGAAATTTGCAGTAATGGCCATTCCTACTAAGAGTATGAGGTCTGACAAATTCCAGAAGAAAAATACCCTGATTGTTGTGCAAGTGAAACACTTACAGTTCAGTGTTATAAAGAGTGTTTCACTTTCCTCTTTTGTTTACGGCCAATTTCTAAGAAAATGATATATAACACAAAGTTGCCCCTGGGTAAAAAAAAAAAATGGGGAAAAAACCCAAACTTGACAGAAAGATGCAGTTATGATGAATGCGATAAGGAGAGGGGCTATTTTCTTCTTTTCTGACCAAAATATTAGATACAAAAGTTGCAGATCATACAGCATCACTGATTGCCCCAGAACCATAAAAGTTGAAACTACATAATGCTTGCTTATACCTGTTGTCAGATGTATACAAAAGATAGAGAAGCTATAGTATGGGGACCCTCTATAAAAACTCTTTTCAAGTTGTTGTTAAATGATAACAATGCATATTTCTTGACATAATTTAAGACCTTGTTAAGTCTTAATTGAGCTATGTTTGCATCATAGAATTTATTGTAAAGGGAACCAAACAATTTGTATGTTCTTAAAACAGGCAGTGTTCCCCACTTCCTCAAACAATTTTCTGGATTTATCTCTTTATCTTTCAACCATACATGTTGACTGAGAAACAGTATCCTTTCCAGTTCTCTAAGCTTCATCTGTCTTCTCCAGACTTCAAAGCAAGAGAAGAATTTCAGGACAAGAGCAATGCATTGAAAATAAAGGTTGTCTTTAAAACAATATGCTCCTCACCTGCAGTGTTTCAGGCTGCTTCAGAACATCTGCTGTAAGATTTCCAGAAGGCCACTTTCTCCCTTTCATTCTCCCCCATCAGTTTCTCAAACCTTAGTAAGACCAAAACTTTTCTTTCTTTCTTTCTTTCTTTCTTTCTTTCTTTCTTTCTTTCTATTTCAGTTTGAGAAGGCTCTTTCTTAAATTCCAATAATATTAGCAAAATCTGCAATCATGACATCTTTCAGTGTTCTGGAACTACAAAGAGGTACTATCCAACAGGAGAAAGCACAAATTAATTTCTTCTTTATATTGCTTAGTATTTATCTCTGCACTGGAATGTGGACTGTTTCCCCCACTCTTTTTGTTTATTGTTGTTGTTGTCTTTATAATACTGAGTATTTCATCTTTATCTTAGAAATGTCACATTATTATCAACAAAAGTGCTTTTAAACTCATGGATCAATCTTCTCTTCCACAAGAAGGGTTAGTCTCATTTTTCACAACATGAAGAAACAGTTTTTAGCTAAAAAGCTTGTTCATAAATCTTCTAGTTGAATCTACATAGATTTATTTGAGAAGTATAAAAAAACCTTGCCTTAAATTGTGGCGGTCCCTGATCTTTATTTTTTTTTTTAGATTGTTTCATTATGTCAATTTAAGGGCAGTTTCTTGGAGTTTATCCAGGTTGAAAGCTGGGGCAAATTTCTCAGAGAGGCTAAGGACTTCATCAGATGAAGAGGGGGAGGGCGGGGAAAAGTGGAGGGAACCATCTTACCCATTCCCTGCCATCTTTCCCTATGTTTTACCTGCTTTAACCCGCTTTCTCAGGTTTAGAGTAGGATAACACCAGAAAATGGACTTCTGACTCTGTTTTCATGTGCTGTGGAAATGGAGCCCCATGGAGTTGCACCAGAAGTGTGATAGCCTCTGTGGCCTTGAGGTTCTATTTCTGAAGTGCCCATGGAGCCAGGAGAATTTAGGATGAAGTAATAAGTAAATTGACCCAAGCAGTTTGTCTTTTCTGTGCCTACAATTCCCTTATAAATTCATGGAACAAACATTGGGTTTTTTTGATAATTCTCACCTCCTATTCTTAGAAAAATGTTTTGATTTTTTTTTTTTTAGTTCCAAAACCAGCTTTTGTCTATGAATTGCTTCTCTCACAATCAGACTTTATTTCCTAAGCTCTGCTTAGGCACTTGCTTTTAAAATAATAATAATAATAATAATCTTGATTTCATTTTTTTCTCTTTTCTAGAAATGGTCATTTATTACATTCATCAATGATACTGCTTTTGGACATATGTACACATATTTTATTTTTATTTGTATCCAGATATCTTTTAACCTATAGCAGTTCATCTTGTGCGCATTATAAATCAACTAGTGGACACAAGTATAGTTACTTACTTTAATGGAACACACATGTATTCATAATGGTATTTCTAGGTTTATTTGTTGTTTTTATTTTTGATGTTGTCGGTGTGCCTTCAAATTATTTCTAATCTATGGTGATCATAATATGAAGCTATACTACTAATCATAATAATAAATATACATTTTATTTGTTCCACATTTCTCTTCATTGATATAACAAGGTTTTCCTAGCAAGAATTGTTCAGAAGACATTTATCATTGCTTTCTTCTGAGGTTAAGGGTGTTATTATTTGCCCCTATTACCCACGTGGTTTCATGGCTGTTCAAATATTTGAACACTGGACTCAAGGGTTGTTGTCCAACATTCAAACCTCTACAGTTTACATAGCTGTTCACATATTTAAGTGGTTTTTGATTAGCAAACTCTAGAAATATGTTTTTTTTTATTGTGTAAAGTCTTTTAAAAAAACTAATTACCTATAAAAGTATTGCTGCTGTTCTAGTGTGTTCGGGTGAACTTTCATATGATTAGACTCTTTGGAAAGGAAAGAAATCAAAGAAATCAAAGTAGTTCCAAGTAGTTCAAGAGTATTTTCTGAATTGTTCACACAGATGGTGTAAAGATAGGTATGGTTTAACAAGTGACAAATCCCTCTCTCTTTTTCCTCCCCATCTCTGCTAGAGATCCTGGTATTTATTTATCGTGTCATCAGCAACCATTGTATTACAATTCTAACAGAGCAAAACAAACACAGAGATTAAAAAGAAAAAGAAAAAAGAAAGAAAGAAAGAAAAACCACACAGATTTTGTAAATTTGGTATTTGGTTAAATGTCCTTTGACCAGTATCTGGCCACTTGGAGTGCCTCTGGGGTTGCCGCGAGAAGGTCCTCCATCGTGCATGTGGCAGGGCTCAGGGTGCATTGCAGCAGGTGGTCAGTGGTTTGTTCTTCTCCGCACTCGCATGCCGAGGATTCCACCCTGTAGCCCCATTTCTTAAGATTGGCTCTGCATTTCGTGGTGCCCGAGCGCAGTCTGTTCAGCGCCTTCCAAGTCGCCCAGTCTTCTGAGTGCCCAGGGGGGAGTCTCTCATCTGGTATCACCCATGAATTGAGGTGCTGGGTTTGGGCCTGCCACTTTTGGACTCTCGCTTGCTGGGGTGTTCCAGCGAGTGTCTCTGTAGATCTAAGAAAACTATGTCTTGATTTAAGTCGTTGACGTGCTGGCTGATACCCAAACAGGGGATGAGCTGGAGATGTCTCTGCCTTGGTCCTTTCACTATTGGCTGCTACTTCCCGGCGGATGTCAGGTGGTGCAATACCAGCTAAGCAGTGTAATTTCTCCAGTGGTGTGGGGCGCAGACACCCCGTGATAATGCGGCATGTCTCATTAAGCGCCACATCCACTGTTTTAGTGTGATGAGATGTGTTCCACACTGGGCATGCGTACTCAGCAGCAGAGTAGCATAGCGCAAGGGCAGATGTCTTCACTGTGTCTGGTTGTGATCCCCAGGTTGTGCCAGTCAGCTTTCGTATGATGTTGTTTCTAGCGCCCACTTTTTGTTTGATGTTCAGGCAGTGCTTCTTGTAAGTCAGAGCACGGTCCAAAGTGACTCCCAGGTATTTGGGTGTGCTGCAATGCTCCAGTGGGATTCCTTCCCAGGTAATCCTCAGAGCTCGGGATGCTTGTCTGTTCTTAAGGTGAAAGGCGCATGTCTGTGTTTTAGATGGATTAGGGATCAGCTGGTTTTCCCTGTAATAGGCAGTAAGAGCACCTAGAGCTTCGGAGAGCTTCTGTTCAACCATCTCAAAGCTCCCTGCTTGAGCAGTAATGGCACGATCATCAGCATAGATGAAACTCTCTGTCCCTTCTGGCAGTGGCTGGTCATTTGTGTAGATGTTGAACATGGATGGAGCAAGCACGCTCCCCTGAGGCAGGCCGTTCTTCTGTTTCCGCCATCTGCTTCTCTGGCCCTGGAACTCAACAAAAAAGCTCCTGTTTTGTAGCAAGTTTCCTATGAGGCGGGTGAGGCGGTAGTCCTTTGTGATATTATACATTTTTCTCAGGAGGAGGCGGTGGTTGACAGTATCATAGGCTGCTGACAGGTCTATGAAGACAGCTCCTGTGATCTGCTGCCTTTCAAAGCCATCTTCTATGTGCTGGGTCAGGTTCAGCACTTGCGATGTGCAGCTTTTGCCTTTTCTGAAGCCAGCTTGCTGTGGGATCAGACAGGGGTCTATGTTTTCCATAATTCTATGCAAAATAAGTCTCTCCAGAACTTTGTAGAGGTGGCACAACAGGGAGATTGGTCTGTAGCTTTTTGGGTCATTACGGTCTTTGCCTGGCTTCAAGATGGCGATGACTCTTGCTTTCCTCCAGATTTTGGGGATCTGACAGAGATCCTGGTTAAACATTCCCTCCCTCCCTCTTCTCATGAAATATCTTGCCTTCACTGATCTTTTCCTTTGTACTGGAATCGCTGTTGCTCTTTTCTTCCTCATATCCCCAATTTCTGGCTAAATTCCTTCTTTCCTTCCCTCTTATTCTCTTTTTCTTCTCCTTTCCCCTTTCCAGAGCCCCTAGTCTTATCCTTTTCTTACTTTTTATCCCCTTTTGCAATCCCAATATCCAACAGTTGCCCCACCAAAACTCTCTTCTTTTCCCTTTGTCAATTTCATCATTTCACATGGCTATTTTTTTATTACTCTTTCCTTCCCCATTTCCCCTTTCTGTCTTTTTGGTAGTTTTCTTTCTCCTGCCATTTTTCTTAGATATGCCCATTGTTTCCCTTTTCTCTTTCCCTTCTTCTCTATCAGTCTAAGTCCTTACCACACAAACCCCATACAAAACATTGAAATAATGAGTGTAATCTTATATTCTTGGCATTAAAAAGTTTGTTCAGTTAAGCTTAATAGAGTTTGCTTTTGGATAGACATATATAGGATTGTCTATTGATCTGTCGTCATCATCATCATCACCACCACTGTCCTGATCATCCTCATTTCACCCTCTACATAATATTTGTCAGTTATTCACAGCATTATTATAATTAACAAAACTAATTAACAAGGCAGGATGACAAAAGGGTTCACTAACAGATTATTTCAAAAAAGAAAAAGACAATATAGCTACTAAAGCACTATTATGAATGATAACAACATGTTAAACACAATTTGGGAAACTTCATTTTTTTCTTGAAAAAAATATTTGATCGGACAACAGATACCATGAATTGTTGAAAATAATGCTTATAACAAATGTTAAATATAGAACTGGGACAGTTTTGGGTTTTTTTCTGTTCAAACAGCATTGTTTAGAAAACTTGATTTTGAAATATAGATATATTTTCTTATGTGTTAGACTTCTTCATGTTTTGATTTGAATGATAGACTCTGAGTAATATTATTATTTGTTTATTTAAAACATTTATGTTATGCCCTTTACACCTCACAGGGGACTCAGAGCAGAGCACAACATATATACTGCAAACATTCAGTATAAAATGTTTTATAGATGGTATCTGACTCCTAAAAAACTAAGCCATATGTATAAAAATGTCTCAGACAAATGTTGGAAGTGTAGTGAACAAACTGGCACATTCTACCATATGTGGTGGACATGCAAAGAAACGTCTAAGTACTGGTCTCTAATGCATGAGGAAATACAAAAAATATTGAAAAAGAAGTTTAAGAAGAAGCCGGAGTATTACTTACTAGGTTTTACAGACTCAGACTTAAAACTTGAAGAGAAGGAAGACAAACTATTGACATATTTTACTACAGCAGCGAGGATTATTTTTGCCAAACATTGGAAAAATGAACAGATTCCTATTATTCGAATGGATGGATAAGGTTAAAGAAATAAGGGATATGGATGAATTAACTTTTTTGATGAGAAAAAATACCGGAAAATTGTTAAAGAGGACAGATTGGACCCTTTTTTATGATTATGAAAAGAAAATTACAGAAAAGCATTAGAGGATAAGAATATACAAGTCGGTTTAAGAAGTATCGAGAGAAGATCCTGAGGCTGGAGTGGAAGTCATTTTAGAATGGTGTGTGTTTTTGTCATTTTGGACCTTTTTTTTCTTCATCTTTTTCACTTTAGGTCTTTTTGCCCTTTTTGGCCTTCTCTTTTTCTTTTTGGGGGGTAACTGGGTTTCCTACTTTTCTATCTTCTTTATTATTGTTCTCCCTCTTTCCTTGTGTTGGTGTTTAAAATGCTTAATAAAAAATATTTTAAATATATATATATAGAACTGGGACAGTTTTGGGTTTTTTTCCGTTCAAACAGCATTGCTTAGAAAACTTGATTTTGAAATATAGATATATTTTCTTATGTGTTAGACTTCATCATGTTTTGATTTGAATGATAGACTCTGAGTAATATTATTATTTGTTTATTTAAAACATTTATGTTATGCCCTTCACACCCCACAGGGGACTCAGAGCAGAGCACAACATATATACTGCAAACATTCAGTGCCAGAATATAAAACTATAGATATACACAAACATTAAAATTACTTATATCTACTTTAAAATCAGCTGTTTAAACCCATATCAAGGCACCATGCTGGCTCTGGTCAGTGGAGTCGTTTTCCTATTATTGCCTCATTGTATTGCTTCAAAAGTTTGGTCCCACAGCCAGGTGTTTACCATATTTCTGAAGGACAAAAGGGAATGGGCTGATCTAGTTGCACCAGGAAGGGAGTTCCATAGCTGGGGGACAATCACTGAGAAGGCCCTGTCTCTCATCCTCACCAAACGCTTAATGTATCGTGCTTTGTGACATCATTATTTATTTGCTTTATTTTATTTGCTTTATTTTTATACCGCATTTTTCAGCCTAATTCGGTGACTCAATGCGGTTTACCCACTGTAAACCGCATCACCCGCTGTAAATCCTTGGTTAGCTGTACCAGTGAATACTGCATTGACTCAAAGTGACATTTTGGCAACCCAAAGCTGCTTCTAATCACTTTTAGATTTGAATTTTTGCTATTTAAATGTGGATATCAGAAACATCATTTATTGACCAACATAAGGCTTGTGTCAATAGCTAGGAACAGGAGAATAATGGAAGGGAGACAGACCTGTAATGGGATACACTCAGCATCTTGTGTATCCCACTACAGCAAATAAATGTAATTGCATTAATGCAGAGAGGTGTAGTGTTGAAGGTTGTAAATATGAGTAGATATGTGGAACATATCCACTATCTATACTAACAGTACTAAAATAACGGATTGGTGTGATAAAGAAGTTGGAGGGGAAAGAAAGAGAGAGAAGAGAAGAAGAA
The DNA here is from genome assembly GCF_037176765.1 of Anolis sagrei. NCBI lineage: Eukaryota > Metazoa > Chordata > Lepidosauria > Squamata > Anolidae > Anolis > Anolis sagrei. The sequence continues at coordinate 100,677,367 of NC_090023.1, read as the reverse complement.
GAAGAAGAAGAAGAAGAAGAAGAAGAAGAAGAAGAAGAAGTTGTTTGGCATCTAGAGATGTTATACACAAAAATGCAACCCTCTTTTAGCGTTCTTCCTGGTCTTTTCGTTTGTGTTTTGTTCCTTCATATGGGTTCTTCAAATGGGAGCCTTTCTGGGGATTAGAAAGCTCTGCATTGCAACTCCTGTGGAAGCAGCTGCATTAGTCTCTGTTATCAGATGACAAGAGACAGAAGCAATCACCATCTTCTCATTTCTAAAATTCATTTAGCCACTTAGATTAGATCTCAACTGTTCTCATTATCCTTGTAAAACCAAAACAAGGACTGTTTTTGTTCAGAAACATTGTCATGTCCAAATCCTCTCACTTATGTCTAATCTCTTGCTTAGCCTTGAAATCAAATAAGGCAAACAACATACTTATATTTACACACATCCTGGGCCACACACATGTACACATTTCTACACACACAGAGACAGACATACACATTCAGACCAATTTCAAACTCTCAGCTTCCAGCTTCCAGCATGAATACAGATATTAAAATGAAAGTTATCATAGATTCCCATTCACACATATTAATTAACCTTAAAATGGTTTTAGTTATCTCCACTGTCATATGTTGTTAAATGTTGTACAGTCTAAAGCAGCAGTGAACAACTTTGTGGACTCCAAGTAGCACTGCAGACCCATTAAACCCAGAAATGCAAAGCAAAAAAGAGGAAGAGGGAGGAAAAGGAGGGGGGATGAAGGGAAAGAAGTTAAAACCAGAAGTTAAAACCATGTTCATTTCTAGGCATGATTTTTGGAATTTGATGATTCCTGGGCTTGTGGAGACTTCAGTTCCTAGTGCAGTAATTGCTGGTGCTGAAGACATTCAGGGATAGAATAGAGAAACCCGTTTTTAAAAAGAAGCTTCCCCAGGTGGCATCTCAAGTTACTGTATAAGCATCAAAGCTGCAAAAACGGCCTTTGCCCACTCCAAAGATCAATTTTGGACTTACGGTCAAAACCCCAAAATCATAGTGGACAGAAAAATCCAATCTACCATAGTTGCACTGGATTATACCTTTGCTCATGCAGTTGTGAAAAACATTGGTTCAATAGATGGTGCAACTTCTTGGTTGGTGACGTATGGAAACATTTTGTGAAACCAACATTGTACAAATGTTCTTGAAAAAATAACTTGTGCTGGTTAGCCACCTGTGTGCCAACTGAAAATGCACAACTGCTAACAAATGGGAATTACATCGACACAAACACTTGATTGGATATGGGAGATGGGGGTAAACTAATGATAAGAGATTTTGTTTATCCAAATCAAAAGTCAAATCTTTACTTTTGTTGACTTTGAGCTTTTCTTTCCTTCCAGACACTTTTAGAACCTTAGAGAGGTACAGTTTTGACTCCATGTACAGGAGCAAATATGTATGGAAGGAACAAAGGATGATGGCAGATGGGGCTCTCAATTTGTTTCTCACCACCATCACAAGAGACTTAGACAAGCAGCTCTAGAGAAGAAGTGATGAGGGAGTAATGGGGGCATGGGATGAAATTCACCAATGCCAGCCCCAATTACTAGGTGCCAGAAGGGTGAGCAAAGAAATTGGGAATCACACCACTTTAGACTGCTGAAAAAATAAAAATAAAGCATGCTCTCATAACTCTACCATTTCTATGTAACTGAATCTGTCACAATTATAATCATTCTCATTAGCATATCTTAATTTTACAGTGGACCCTCCCCAAATGTTAGAGTCCCTACAAAAGTAGAAACATGTTTTTTGAAATGTATTTTCTCCTGAGAGAGTACCCAGCAGTTGACCATAGAATCATACTGAAGGGATCTAGATTCCTAAATTAATCAAATCAGTAAATAACAGGGCTGTGTAACCGATGAAAAACGTTCCAAAACTTATTACAAAATTAGGGGGTGCTGACATTTCATTTCTAAAGTGTTTCTAAAGTATCGTTAGTGAAAATTCCATTATTATAACAAGAGTAACAAATTTTTGTTACTTTTTTGTTATAGTAATTTCACAAGTGGGGAAATTTCAGGGGCTCCTTTCTCCCTTGTTATTACAGCTATTGTGGTAAAACTTGCTACAATGGTAGAACATATTTACCAATGTTAGCCCATCAGGTTTCAGAATTTTTCACTTATCCATTGAGTTTTGGGAAATTTTCAAAGTTTTTTTATAAACAATTACAAGAGCTATCTCCTTGAATTTTCTATACAATGTCACAAGTTGTTGTTCATTCGTTCAGTCGTCTCCGACTCTTCGTGACCTCATGGACCAGCCTACGCCAGAGCTCCCTGTCGGCCGTTACCACCCCCAGCTCCCTCAAGGTCAGTCCAGTCACTTCAAGGATGCCATCCATCCATCTTGCCCTTGGTCGGCCCCTCTTCCTTTTGCCTTCCACTTTCCCCAGCATAATTGTCTTCTCTAGGCTTTCCTGTCTCCTCATGATGTGGCCAAAGTACTTCAGCTTTGTCTCTAGTATCTTTCCCTCCAGTGAGCAGTCGGGCTTTATTTCCTGGAGGATGGACTGGTTGGATCTTCTCGCAGTCCAAGGCACTCTCAGAACTTTCCTCCAACACCACAGCTCAAAAGCATCGATCTTCCTTCGCTCAGCCTTCCCTAAGGTCCAGCTCTCACATCCGTAGGTGACTACAGGGAATACCATGGCTTTGACCAGGCGGATCTTTGTTGCAAGTCTGATGTCTCTACTCTTCACTATTTTATCGAGACTGGACATTGCTCTCCTCCCAAGAAGTAAGCGTCTTCTGATTTCCTGGCCACAGTCTGCATCTGCAGTAATCTTTGCACCTAGAAATACAAAGTCTGTCACGGCCTCCACGGTTTCTCCCTCTATTTTCCAGTTGTCAATCATTCTTGTTGCCATAATCTTGGTTTTTTTGACGTTTAGCTGCAACCCGGCTTTTGCGCTTTCTTCTTTCACCTTGATTAGAAGGCTCCTCAGCTCCTCCTCGCTTTCGGCCATCAGAGTGGTGTCATCTGCATATCTGAGGTTGTTAATGTTTCTTCCAGCAATTTTCACCCCAGCTTTGCATTCATCCAGCCCCGCACATCGCATGATGTGTTCTGCATACAAGTTAAAAAGGTTGGGTGAGAGTATGCAGCCTTGCCGTACGCCTTTCCCAATCTTGAACCAGTCTGTTGTTTCGTGGTCAGTTCTGACTGTTGCTACTTGGTCCTTGTACAGATTCCTCAGGAGAGAGACAAGGTGGCTTGGTATGCCCATCCCACCAAGAACTTGCCACAATTTATTATGATCCACACAGTCAAAGGCTTTAGAATAGTCAATGAAGCAGAAGTAGATGTTTTTCTGAAACTCCCTGCCTTTCTCCATTATCCAGCGGATATTGGCAATCTGGTCTCTCGTTCCTCTGCCTTTTCTAAACCCAGCTTGAACATCTGGCAACTCTCGCTCCATGTATTGCTGGAGTCTTCCTTGTAGGATCTTGAGCATTACCTTACTGGCATGAGAAATAAGGGCAACTGTACGGAAGTTTGAGCAGTCTTTCGCATTTCCCTTTTTTGGTATGGGGATATAAGTTGATTTTTTCCAGTCTGATGGCCATTCTTGTGTTTTCCATATTTGCTGGCAAATGGCATGCATCACCTTGACAGCATCATCTTTTAAGATTTTAAACAGTTCAGCTGGGATCCCATCATCTCCTGCTGCCTTGTTGTTAGCAATGCTTCTTAAGGCCCATTCAACCTCACTCCTCAGGATGTCTGGTTCTAATTCATTCACCACACCGTCAAAGCTATCCTCGATATTGTTATCCTCCCTATACAGATCTTCTGTATAGTCTCGCCACCTTCTCTTGATCTCTTCAGCTTCTGTTAGGTCCCTGCCATCTTTGTTTCTTATCATACCAATTTTTGCCTGAAATTTACCTCCAATGTTTCTAATTTTCTGGAAGAGGTCTCTTGTCCTTCCTATTCTGTTGTCTTCTTCCACTTCCATGCATTGCTTATTTAAAAATAGTTCCTTATCTCTTCTGGCTAACCTCTGGAATTGCGCATTTAACTGGGCATATCTCCCCTTTTCACTGTTTCCTTTTGCTTTCCTCCTTTCTTGGGCTACTTCCAGTGTCTCAGCAGACAACCATTTTGCCTTCTTGGTTTTCTTTTTCTTTGGAACGTACTTTGTTGCCGCCTCCTGAACAATGTCGCGGACTTCTGTCCATAGTTCTTCTGGGACTCTGTTTACTAAATCTAGTCCTTCAAATCTGTTCTTCACTTCCACTGTATATTCGCTAGGAATGTTAGTGAGATCATATCTAACTGGTCTGTGTATTTTCCCTGATCTCTTTAGTTTTATTCTAAATTGGGCAATAAGAAGTTCGTGATCTGAGCTACAGTCAGCCCCAGGTCTTGTTTTCACCGACTGGATGGATGTCCGCCACCTTTGGCTGCAAAGGATGTAGTCAATCTGATTTCGGTGTTGACCATCTGGTGAGGTCCATGTATAAAGCCGTCTTTTAGGTTGTTGGAAGAGAGTATTCGTTATACACAGCGAGTTTTCCTGGCAGAATTCTATCAGCCTGCGTCCCGCTTCATTTTGTTTTCCCAGACCATGCTTGCCTGTGATCCCAGTTGTCATTTGACTTCCCACCTTGGCATTCCAGTCTCCTGTAATGAAAATAATGTCTCTTTTTGGTGTATTATCCAGTAGGTCCTGCAGATCCTCATAGAACTGATCTACTTCTGCTTCTTCAGCAGCTGTGGTTGGGGCGTATATTTGGATCACTGTGATGTTGAAAGGCTTTCCTTGCACTCGAATTGAGATCATTCTGTCATTTTTTGGGTTGTATCCAAGCACCGCTTTAGCGAATTTCTTATTAATTATGAAGGCTACTCCATTTCTTCGATGTTCCTCTTGTCCGCAGTAGTAGATCTGGTGGTCATCTGATGTGAAGTGGCCCATTCCAGTCCATTTCAGTTCGCTGATCCCCAGAATGTCTATCTTTAGTCTTGACATCTCACCAATAACAACATCCAATTTGCCCTGGCTCATAGATCTTACATTCCAGGTTCCTATGGTGTGTTGATCTTTAGAGCATCGGATTCGTCGTTCGCCTCCAGTACCGTCGGCCGCTAGCCTTCCTTTCGGCTTTGAGCTAGCTGCGTCATCACATCTGGGGCTAGTTGAACTTATCCTCTGCTCCTCCCCAGTAGCATTTTGGCCATCTTCCGACCTGGGAGTCCCATCTTCCAATGGCATACCGACATATCTCTGGTTGTACTGGTCCATTTAGTTTTCTTGGCAAGGATACTGGAGTGGTTTGCCATTGCCTTCCCCAGGGATCACGCTTGGTCTGACCTCTCTGCCACAACCGTCCCGTCTTGGGTGGCCCTTCACGGTTTCGCTCATGACATCATTGAGGTGCTCAAGCTCCAGCGCCCCGACAAGGCGGTGATCCTTTGCTGGAGTTTGCTGTCACAAGTTAACAGGGGACAATTCCCCTCTCCTGCAACTTTCAGAAACATTCATACATCTACTGGTTTTAGGAAGTTTAAAAAAATGACAAAACCTTTTTTTAAAAAGCCATAACATTTGTAATCATGGCCACTATCATAAATGTGAATAGAAAAAATCATGCCATTATAAGTCTAACTTACGCAATCATAAGTACTGAATGGGATGCCAGCCAATAGTCTTTAAGACTGTTCGAAAGCTTCAAATGGTCCAATGGGCGGTAGCCAGATTGCTCTCCAGAGTGGTGTTCAGGGAACATTCAACTCCTCTGTTACACTAACTCCACTGGCTGCCAGTTTGCTACCAGGAACAATTCAAAGTGCTGGCTTCAGCCTATAAAGCTCTAAATGGTTCTGGGCAAGTTCACCTGTCCAAACGTATCTCTTCCTATGAACCATCTAAGAGTTTAAGATTGTCCAAGGAGGCCCTGCTATTGATCCTGCCTTCTTGGCAGGTGTGGCTGGCAGGCATGAGAGGCAGGTCTTCTCAGTGGTGGCCCCTCAGTTATGACATGCCTTCCCCAGGATATTATATCAGCCCCCTCCCTCTTGACCTTCTGGAAAAAAAGTGAAAACATGACTATTTGAACAAGCCTTCAGAATCTAATGCAATAGTCAAACACGGTATTAGACAAAAGTGGACATTGGAACGGCTCAGAGGATGATTTATGGACAATGAGACTAACAATTAAGGCATTGGTTGTATATGTTTTATTGAATGTATTTTTAATTATGTTAAGTATATTGTTAGAAATCGAATTGCTGCCTGGATGTAAGCCGCCTTCAGTTACCTTCGGGTTCGTAAAAGGTGGGATAGAAATATTGTAAATAAATAAATACATAAGTAACTTACAGCCATCTCATTAAATGTCTCTCATATTAACCAGTAGAACTTCCATTTAGGGATTTCTTCCCAACCCAGCACAGATATTTACTTACTAGAATTATCAGACAGTCCTCATCTTTGTAGATTCACCAATTTATTGGAACTCTAGCTGGCTGCTGCTATGGAAGGACAAATCTCTCAGCTATCCTTATTGGGGCTTTCTAACGCTGAGTGGAATTTTGGGAAATGTAGTTTCAGGCAGGGATTTTTTAATTATCTGTCATAGGGCTCCTTGCCTTCCCAAACTACATTTCCCAGAATTCTGTGCTTTCTCGGACTCTTTCCCAAACTCTGCTTTCTCTCTGCTGCTTCCATTGTGAGAGGCCATTAATTTAAAGAGGAAAGGCAGTCTTTTTGGCTTTGTTTTGCTTCCTTGCACTGAAAATGAAACTGACTTTGAGAGGTTTCTGAGATTTACAAAATGCCAATTAGAAAGCATTGGGTAAATTTCAATTCTTAAGTTTTTGATGCAGGCTATGCCTGTGCATTTTATATCTTGTTGTAGTATGAATTTAATGAATGTAATATGACTTATGATGACTAATGAAAAAATTGCACACCCTTAGTAAATAATCAAATCTGCAAAAGAAAAACCCACACAGTGGGGGCTTAATGTTCTTGAAACACGGGCTCGTGCTGATATGCAAACCTTTTCAGGAAAGAAAGAAACAGCTGTAGCCAAGGATACAAATATGGATATGGCCTTTGGCACATTAGATGGGAAAATTGTTAATTTGGTTTCCCAGGAAAAAATAAATGGAGTAGGACTGGCAATCCAGATTGTCTGAATCTTGGTTCAGGGTCTTAATCAGAGTGGACTAGGCCCAAGCACAAATAAGTGTGGTCCAAATCAAGTCTGAATCTGAATGGGTGGATTGGGCTCTGAACCAATTCAAGGAGTTGTATATACACCATATTATTGAAATTTAGCTACCTAGGTGTGGTAGGCTCTAGTACTTTGAAAGCTGCCTGCAATTATCTATTTATCACCAGGAGATCATTTTATTCAGGGATAACAATCAATTCAGTCCTCTGTGTTAGGAACAAAGACACATAATAACACCTACAATATTTCTTCCAAAGTTCCTTTCTCAAAATATAAATCAATTTTGATCAGCTAAGGAGCCACTGAACTTAACATTTATTTTTGAACTTAAAATATATTTGTAACCTCAATTTTGCTGCACTGCAGTTCTTCTATAATGAATTGCCTGCTGTCTAAATAAATTTCTGGAAATAACACCAAGTCTACCATTAAAAAAATCTTGACCCCCAACAGCTGATTTTTACTTCTTTGTACAGCATTATTAAACTTCATAATACACATGCTTTTAATCTTTAAGATTAAAGCAAACAAGCAATAGAATGACAAGATGGGAAGGGTTGTACAGAGAATCCCCGTGTTCCTTATTACAGATTCCCTGACACTGCAATTATATGGTGAGGCTCATGGTGAGCCTCTTAACAATATTTATGTTCCCCAGTGGGCTACTGCCACAGCAAGCCCCTGCCTCTCAACATCGTTCTGTGGAATTCATCATGCCAATGAGATGGAAGAAAAGCATGCAAATTATTAAGAGAAGGTTGAGCTTTTCCTTATACCTTTTGCTGAGCCCTCAGGGTCCCTATACAGAAATGGGATACTTAACAGCACACAAGGAAGTCAATTCTGCCTCCCATATCACTGCAGTTCTCCTGTCTCCAATCCTCCACTGCGAGCATCAGTATCATATGGCCTTCCAGATATTGTTACATGTATACCTCCATTATTCCTTAACATAGATTGTGCTGGCTAGGGGTTATGGGAATAGTTTTATAGTGTTAAGAAAGACCAAATTGCCCATTTCTCTTCAGGCTTTAATTTGTATCCCCTTCTTTTGTTACTTTGTTCTCATTTTGTTGAGGGGTGTTCATCCTCCTTCACACATACTATTAAGAAAATAGATGCTGGGATCTGAACACTATAGCCAGAATCTGGTCAGGGCATAGAACTAGAAAGAACATTTGAAAAAATAATAAATGGTTAAAATGAGGTTTATAATATGTCAGTTATCCCTGCAGTGAAGAGTCCTAAAGGGGTCAGAATTCTCAATGCTCAGAACATATACTGTGCATAAACAACAGGGTGTTTCAAAATGATGCTGGGGAAAATGGAAAGAAAAGGGAAGAGGGGCTGACCAAGGGCAAGATCGATGGATGGTATCCTTGAAGTGACTGGCTTGACCTTGAAGGAGCTGGGGTGGCTACAGTCGACAGGGAGCTCTGGCATGGGCTGGTCCATGAGGTCACGAAGAGTCAGAAGCGACTGAACAAATAAACAACAATTTTCAAAATGATAGACCCAATTTCAAAGCTGTATATTTCACAATGGCGACATATTACACTTACACAAAAAGTTGCAAACAGTTTAATGAATTATCAAGTTGTAGTAATCATTTTGAGCCAGAAACAAATCTAAAAAAAACCCAAATGGAAAATATCTCATTGGACTTTACATTGTAGGGTCACCATGTTGCAAAAGACAGAGAGCAGGACTTGAAATAATTCAAAAACATATTGAGAGAGAGAGAAGACTATTGAATGGAGCAAATGTTCTGACTCTTCTCAGCCCTTAAATAAGGGGTGCACAAGGGAGGAGGTCTGGGTTTGCAACTGGTGTATGAATGTGTGTGGGGGTTGTTTGTATTATGTGTGTGTAAACAAAGTTTATGGACAATTAGCCACTGATACAATCTCTTTTTTAAGCCTCAGTTTTGAAGGGCAAGTATCTTAGTGAAATACTGTATGTTTTCTCCAGCCATTTTCTAGGTCTTTTATGTAATGCTTCCACCAGAAGGCATAATTTCAATATGATTTGCTATCAATAGTTTTGTGTTTCCATGATGTCCATGAATTTATCCCCCGACAGAAATGGGGGTTGTACTGTAAATGTTTTTTCAGGGAGAGAGAGAGAGTTTTTTCTGTCTTTTTTACAAATGCTACACTATAAGAATATATTTGGCATTTTTGTGGGACAAATATATCAGTGTGCTCATTTTTGTATAATATATTCATTTCTGTATGTGGTTATTAAAGTACTCAGATATAAATTGTGTATACTTTTTTGGAATGGATAACTGTAGTACAAATTATTTATATACTTTAATATATATTGGTTCAAATATTTATGTCCTGCCTAATATCAGTAGGGTAAAAGAAAAAAAAAGTAAATTAGAAGAATCTAAAAGTCTAAAAAATATAAAAATATTTTAGGAGTATCAAAACAGTTTATAACCATTTGCTTCAGTACAGGTCGTGCTCTCCCATGAGCATGTATAGTGCATTTTTCTCACTGACGGATCAACAGAAGAGATCCCTTCAACAGATCTCTGTATCTGGGCAGCTATATACAAGGCAGGGACAGCAGATCTGAAAAGCCAGCACAGCACACACACAAACTCACTGGGCATCTCAAGACATACTAAACATGTTTCAGAGCAGGTTTAAGAAACCTGCTCCAAAGCGGACTTAAGTCCCCACACCCCGGGAAAACAAACAGGTTTTCCTGTGAGTTGTTCTCATTGTACTGCTGTAAGTACTGCGCTGGAATGGGGACAACCAAAATCCCCCTGTAAAGCTTTAAAATAAAATAAAATCTTACCAGGCCACCATTATACCTCTCTGGGGGCTTCCTGTTATGTACCAAAGCAGAAGAATCATGGGATCATGGGAATCTTCATAATTCAGGACTGATTATGTGCAGAATTGACACATCATTTGTTTTGCACAGAAAACAGCAGCGAACACCATTTTATGTATGGAAAATAATATTTTAACATAGAAATAGTAATGCTCATGTAGAATATGTTATTTTCTGGAGGGACAACATCCTAAAAACTGTACATCGTTGTCTTACAAAGGGGTGATTTGCGTAGAAAACAAACACATCTTTACACAAGAATTACTTTTTCCACTTGTAATTATACTTTTACAGAAGGATTCCTGCTTCAGTTAAGGAATGAACAAATGTTCAAAAACATGAAATATTTTTAAAGTATTTTAAGAATAATATTTCTTAAATATTGGATGTGTATTTTCACATGTAGAACATCTGTCAAAAATATATACATGTTCTTTTTTTTTGGAGAAAATTTTGTATATAGGATACAGCATCTTCTGTGAAGAAATTACCCTATTTACTCAAATCTATTGCTCACCTTTTTTGGCTAAATTACTTTCCCCAAATTAGGGTGTGCATTAGATTCTTGTAATACGGTAATTTTAGTGCTGAGCTGAAGCAAAAGGAGAAGTGCTTCAGAAGCACTTGGAGATCTTATTTGGGGATGTCATCTCTAATTTAATGACCCCATAGCATTGAACCATGGCAATTAAAATGGATTCATTCAACAGCATAGATGGACCCAAGGTTTTCTTTTCCATTGCTGAAAGCTTTGATCTTCTAACACTTTTATTTATTTATTTATTTATTTATTACATTTAGATACAGTTGGGGTTCAGCCTTTGTGTGAACCTGAACCTGATTCTCTGATTGTATATCCTGATGCCAATGATGTCAATGTGAATTCTGAGGCCAATTTAGATGATGATGGTTTGAGTAGTGAAAATCCTACAGCCTTGGAAAGTGAAAGTCAAGATTCCCATGAGAACATGCATTCCGAACCGAGTGGAGATGTTTCACTCCTTTTTCCTCCCAGTCTTAGTTCTCCAGAGAATCTGACACCTGGTCTGCCTAATGAGGATAGAAGGGGGCAGATTTGGCAGAGCCGGGGAGAAGCACAAAGTTTATGTAGGTCAGCTAGATTGAGAGAAATGCAAACAAAAACTTCAGGCGTGTCTCGCAATAGATTTCTCGGCCTTAAGTATGCCTGGCCTGAATGCAGCTTCAGACCAGGCATTGTTCCAGATTCATGTGCAAGCTTTTGCAGGTCTCCTGATTCAAGTGGCCTTGTTCCTCGAAGGTTTTCTAGTTGTTCCAAGTACGGTTAGTGGATTGCTAACAGGTTCCAGGATTCAGCAGTTTTGCTGTGGGTTTTATGATCTTGTTTATGGACATTTCTTGTTGCTGATTTTTACTGTGACTTTTTACCTTTGCATTTTTCCTCTATTTTGTACTAATCTTTCATCAATTAAGAAGGATTGTTTTCCTGAAGTCAAGTGTGGTGGATTGTTGTCTGAGGGTCCAGTTTCCTGCTCTGGGTTGCAACATATACTGCTTTTCTCACCCCTAGGAAGACTCAAAGCATTTCACAACATAATTAATGGCAAAATTCAATGCCTTACATATATAAAACATCACATATCAAACAACCACATATAACAATAAATTAAAATCATTAAAATTATAAATATAAACAATAATCACAAAGACAACATAAAGCATTTGGGTCTTGCATCGATCCCAAGGTTATCTTTAACTACTTCCATGTTTCCATATTCCTGTCATTCACCGAATGCCATCTTGAATAACCAGGTCTTAAGTTGTTTCCTAAATGCTAGGAGGGAGGGAGCCAATCTAATCTCAGTGGGGAGGGAGTTCTGCAGATGAGGGGCCACCACCAAGAAGGCCCTGTCTCTCATCCCTGGCTATTGCACCTGAAAAGGCAGCAAGTCCGAGATCAGGACCTCCCCAGAAGATCGTAATGTTCCATCTGGCTCATAAAGGGAGATGTGTTTGAAGATGCAAACCCCTTTTAAAGAAGGAAGTCTAAGCATGCAGCAGGCGTAATGGCCAAATTATAAAGAGTGCACTTTTTGGTGCTGCTCATTACATTCAGCAGCAATTTTTTTTTTCGTTTCAGGGTTTTGAAAATTGAGTTGTGCATTAGATTCAATGGCACATTAGACTCAAGTAAATATGGTACTATTACTTTACAAAAATATTTTTAGTGTATAAAATCTTTCCTGAGCAAAAAAAATAAAAGGAGGGGGTGAATTGTTTTCTTAGAGTATATACAAAACAGCAAATAGCTTTAAAATTATGCAGTTTTCTCACAAAGGGAAGAAAATTGCTTGAATTATTTATTGCTTTCTTGAAGAATAAAATTAGTGAAGAATTGCATCCCTAATCACAATGTAAGTTCAAGTAATCTCAGATATTTTAGTAGTGCTAGATAAATAATTATACTTTTTATTTCTACTTCACTGAGGCTATATTGCATCCTCTTCTGTTCAGACAAATGTATCATGTGTTCTTTGTTGTCCCCAATTTACTGTTAATTAGCTAACAAGTACCAGCATAAATGAACAGAAGTCAAAAGAGGGCAGAATAGCTGTATTAAACAATATAAGCTGTTGTCTTCAAATGTGAAGGGAAAGTATTTCAGTGCCTCATACTGTCTTGTTATAGTTCAAATTGCAGCATTATGTGTTTCAGCCCAGGTTGGCTTCTTGTTTTGGGAGGGGGAAGGGAAAGCACGTGAATTCAAAAGACTAACCATAAACTCTGTTTCTGCCCCATCAAAATGCAAACCACCGTGTAGTATTCACCCACAGGTGTATAATTGTGTGCTGGGGAGTGTTGTATAACAAGAGTTGACAATTTCCAATAATAATGATCTGCATCTCCCATCTCAACAGGGACAACACCATTCTACCATCAATGCTTCTGCTACTGCCATCAATACAGCATCAAGGCTGCATCAATGCTTCTGCTGCTGCCATCATTTCTGCCACTACCAACCCCCTGGAGGGGAATATGGGAATATGGGTGCTCAAATTATGACCCGTGTTTCCTACCAAAATAACATGTCCAATGAAACACAAAAATGTACACTTTGCTTCCTATTAAAACTGTTTTCCCAAGAGACTACTAGGAATATGATTCTCTAAGAAGTATAATACTCTGCCCTTTGCATTTTATGTTTCTCAGAAGTAGCAGGGATCCAGGAGGAGGAAACAAAAATGATAGAGTGGCACTTGACCTTCAGGGATATTTAAAATGTTATTTAACAATATTTTGCCCATTTGTTTCTATAACCCTTCTCACCCCCCATTGACATGCAGTGACTTCTACCAAACCAGTAGTGACAATGCACTCTACAGGGCTGGCCCAAAATATTTTACTTCCTGATTGACAGACCAGGTTGGCTTCCTGCATGGTTGAAGAAGCTCCAAACTCTTTAGCCTTTTAAAGGAATGTTTTCAATTATCTTAATTTTATTCTCATTTTTGGCAATTTTTCTAGTTTTATGTTGTCCAATTTGACATGAGCCACATCATATCTGTCAATTCCTTCACTGGCAGTTTTTCTTTTAAACATGGATCTTCCTAGGGATCTTTCCCAAATTCACAAATAATTGGATGGCATCCTGTCCATTAGCTATACAATCATAATTAGGATTTAGAATTACATAATTTGGGGGGATTCATGGCTGCAATAATTAATGACTGAACATGAGCCCAAATATCTCCCATTTTAATCAGGTAGTTACCAAAACAAAGGGTTTCTGTGGCATTGCAGACCGAAGCTCTCCCTGTCAGGAAGCACGATGAAAGAAGCAGTTGTGGCAAGAATTCATGGTGGGGGTAATATTGCAGGTCTCATTTTCCAGTGCCCCATCTCCAGCCTCTCAGAACCCTGTCTGGCTGAGAAGTTTGTATTCAGGGGGTTACATCTGGTCTGATTATCATATGGGGAACCCAGATTCAAATCCCCACCTATCCACAGGATGACTTTGAGCTAGTGCACCTGCTTAGCCAAACCTATATAACTTCTTCAGTTTAGCAATAAAATGGATAGGGATGTCCTTTATAGAACTTGAATGTAATTAAATAATAAATACCTTTTACATTAGGGTTATATGACTATTTTAATTTACCCATACTCCTCTTTGATAAACTTCCTAGTAAAAAGGGAAACACCTCTCTGACATTTCCTGCTTTTAAAAAAATTATCTGTACATTTTAATCTCTAGGGACATGCTTTTAATTTAATTAGAAAAGACAGAAGGGCCTAATTTATCTGTCATGAAATTGATGAAATTTCTGAAACACCTAACCTGGATAGTGAAGTACCATAATTAAATCAATGCAGTTGGAAACTCTGCCGTCATTTGCATAGCTATATAAAGTGATATAACTTTTATAACAAAAGTTAGAGGTTGTTGGAGTGGGCGATTGGGTGACATAAGATTTCTTTAGCAAATTGCCAAAGAAAATGTTCTCACTGCCTGGAACATCAGCTGCCAGTAACTTTAATTTATAAAGCAGTGATTGATTTTCCTGAAAAGGGGGTAAGACAAGGATCATTTTGCCAGAAATCCCTTCTCTGTTGCCAACAACTAGGCCATAGCCAAGTGATTTGATATCAAAACCCAGTATTCTTCCTATAAGCTTTTGCATATAGACACCATAAATGAATGATGGCCACCCCATATTCATTCACTCTCAGTTAAGGCAATCTCCCAGGGTTCAGTTACACCCTGTATCTTTTCCAGTTATCACCTTCTCCTCAGATGTTGAGGGAGGCCTCCTCATCTCTCCCCTTCTTTTTTATTTAACAAGTATCACAGTAAGTGAAAATAAATGAACTTCTAAGATAATCTGTTCCAGTAACACACCCCATCCCCTCTCTGAGTTAATCCTCAACCTTGGAGTCCTTGGACCTGAGTGACATGTCTCAGAAGATCTACATTTCATATGGGAGAGGTTTGTTATGTGGCCTCCCACAAGGTTCCATTTTATCCCCAATGCTTTTGATTTTTTTTTTAATTAAACCACTGGGAGAGATCATCCATAAGCATGGGGCAGGGTGTTATCAGTATGCAGATGACACCGAAATATATTTCTCTATGCCTTCAAAAACAGCCTCCGCTAAGGATAATGTGTCTCTTCTGCCTGGAGGAGGTAATGTGTTGGATGAGGAAAAAGAAATTGAAACTGAATACAGACAAAACAGAGGTGTTGGTCATAAAGGATTTTAAACTGGGGATGGAGGTTTGTCAACCCTAACCAGTCCTGGATGGGGTTACACCCCCCTGAAAGTCTGTGTTCATTGCTTGGGAGTACTCCTGGATCAGTCTCTGCAAATATCAGCCCAGGTAGATGCGATGGTCAGGAGTACTTACTATCTGCTTCAGCTGATGTGTCAGTTGTGCCCCTTTCTACATTTGGAGGAGCTAAAAATGGTAATGCACTTGCTGGCAAGCTCAAGGTTGGACTGCTATAATACACTTTACATTGGGCTACCTTTTTACCAAGTTCAGAAACACCAGTTGTATCACACCTCAAGGCATGAGGAGAGGTGGATAAGTATTATTATTATTATTAGGTTCTTGTGGGTTTTTTCGGGCTATAGAGCCATGTTCTAGAGGCATTTCTCCTGACGTTTCGCCTGCATCTATGGCAAGCATCCTCAGAGGTGTGAGGTCCTCACACCTCTGAGGATGCTTGCCATAGATGCAGGCGAAACGTCAGGAGAAATGCCTCTAGAACATGGCTCTATAGCCCGAAAAAACCAACAAGAACCTAGTGATTCCAGCCATGAAAGCCTTCGACAATACATTATTATTATTATTATTATTATTATTATTATTATTATTCTGACACAAAAACACAGTATGTCACAGCAAACGAGATTTCATATCACAAAATCACAAGTCGAACACTTACCAAGTGTCTAGGACTGTGTGATGTATTTTTGAATGATGCGCACAGATCCAAGAAAGGTGGTCTTTTGCAGTTGACCGATCACGATTTTGTCAATATTTATTGTTCCCAAATGCCGGCTGAGATCTTTTGGCATGGCACCCAGTGTGCCCATGACCACTGGGACCACTTGTATTGGTTTATGCCAGAGCCTTTGCAGTTCAATTTTGAGGTCCTGATAATGGCTGAGTTTTTCCTGTTGTTTTTCCTCAATGTGACTATCACCTGGTATGGCAACATCAATAATCCAAACTTTTTTCTTTTCCACAATTGTGATGTCTGGTGTATTTTGTTCCAAAACTTTGTCAGTCAGGATTCGAAAGTCCCACAGTATTTTTGCGTGTTCATTTTCCACTACCTTTGTTGGTTTATGATCCCACCAGTTCTTTACTTCTAGTAGGTGGTACTTGTGACATAAGTTCCAGTGAATCATTTGGGCCACAGAGTTGTACCTTTGTTTGTAGTCTGTCTGTGTGATTTTCTTGCAACAGCTGAGGATACGGTCCATGGTTTCATCAGCTTCCTTGCACAGTCTGCATTTTGGGTCATCAGCTGATTTTTTTCAATCCTGGCTTTAATTGCATTTGTTCTGATGGCTTGCTCCTGGGCTTCAAGAATCAGGCCTTCTGTCTCCTTCTTCAGTGTTCCATTCGTGAGCCATAACCAGGTCTTCTCCTTATCAATTTTTCCTTCAATTGTGTCAAGGAACTACCCATGCAGTGCTTTGTGGTGCCAGCTGTCAGCTCTGGTTTGTAGTGCAGTTTTCTTGTACTGATTCTTTGTCTGCTGTGCTTTGAGAAGTTTCCGAGTATTGACTTCAATTAAAGCAGGTTCTTGGCTTTCCTTTAAATATTCTGCCAGGATGTGTTTTTCTTCTTCGACTGCTTGTTTTACTTGATGATGATGATGATGATGATGATGATGATGATGATGATTTGAAACACAACAGAGTCCACAGCAGACAAGATCACTTGGCTGGCTGTTGTATTGGATCATACGTCGGACACTTCCCAAGTGTCTAGGACTGTGTGATGTATCAGTGAATAATGCATGCAGATCCCAGTAAGGTGGCCTTCTGCCGCTGGCAGATTGTAATTTTGTCAACACCGATTGTATTTAAGTGTAGGCCAAGGTCTTTAGGCACTGCACCCAGTGTGCTGATAATCACTGGGACACCTTTACTGACTTGTACCAGAGTCTTTGCAGTTCGATCGTTATGTTGTTGTTGTTGTTGTTGTTGTTGTTATTATTATTATTATTATTATTATTATTATTATATGAGCATGAAGTGCAATTCTGTATCATCCTTGGCTTTTACAAAGACAAATGAAACACACAGTCTAACCATTTGTTACAATACTATTCTGGCTCTTTTCCCATACATTTTTTTCTTAAAAGCTGGGGTGGGGAGGTCACTGTACATCTTTAGATGTTTGAGATTTGCCATAAGTTTAGCTATTATTCAGGGATTATAAAAGCTAAAGATCTAAGACTCGGAAGTTCTAATTAATGCCTATCCTTGCCTTCGAGAGAGTGAACACCCCAGTAAAACTTGTAAAGAGGGTCCTACCAGGAGACAATCTCAGCCTTTTGGCCTCACTGTACAGTGATGTATGTAAAATACATCTATATGTGATAAGAGTAGGTCTCATTAATTCTTTCTTGTCTTACTTTTTCTTTTGACTTTAAAATGTCTCTGTTACTTCTTTCTTTTATTACTATCCCCCTTTATGGTCAGCTTACTTCAGTTATTGCAATGTAATATAAAATGAATGTAAAAACAATTTGCACTCAACAGGAGAGGTAGGATGAGAAACCTGCCATTCTAGCAGCCTCGGGCAAAAGCAAACTGCTGCAAACACTCCTAATTTGTGTATTTTTTCTCATTAATTATTTTTGCCATCTTTACCTCACTTTAATATTGATTGGCCTCATTTTCCTGCTTTTCAACTGTGAAATACTGGACAGCATACATGCTGTACACACTATCCCACTCCTGTGGTAAATAGAAATGCCACAATGGCCTGTTCCCTTGAGTTGCACAAAAGAGGGGAAATGCTTGTATCCATAAAGTTTTAAAGCAATTACATTCAAGTTCTCAGTCAGATTCTGTGATACAGAACTAAACATTGAACTATAAACCGGTGTCGTAAAGCTGTATTGTATTGTCCCATAGGTATTTTCATACCGTTGCTTTTGCCTCATTCATCCTTTCTATGCATTGTCTTTGGGCAGTAGCACCTCCTTCCTTCCTTCCTTCCTTCTTTCCTTCCTTCCTTCCTTCCTTCCTTCCTTCCTTCCTTCCTTTCGAGTGTGCATTTTATGTGGATGACCATGGTATAAACATGCAACAATATATTTTAACAAAGCTGACAACATTATGCTAGGCACATTGTGGAAGCTCCTGAAATAGAGAATAGTGACTTGAATATAACAGAACAATCATTTGGAGAACTTACTGTGTTCCCAGTGAAATCAATAAAACTGCACAGACAAATGTTCAGACATCATTTACTGCATTGAATTCTGAATGAGTTGTTGACTCCACAGTTGATTTCCACTTGTTTTCTATCCCCGTTGGTCCATTTCCAATATTTGAATTGCAATAATAAATTGTAATGGAATTCAGTTACCAATCAGCTAATGACTTCCAATAGCTCATTTCCAACTCCATATCAGGGTCAACTTCCAGTTCTTAATTTCCAATAGTCAGTTACAAGGATTTGTAAATGGAAATTGTTTGCTTCCAATTGTTGATGCATTGTAGAACTGGCTTTCAAAAATGATTTTCAGTAGCTGTGATACAAATTATTTGGAAATAATGTACTACTACATAAATTCACTATCCCTTTGAATCAATGAAACTCAATAGCATGATTATTTCTGGCTTCAAGGGAGGAGTTAAAGAGTCAAGGTTCCCTGTCATTTCAGCTCGAGGTGGGAAAGAAGCAACCTGTAGAGAAAAACTGGTTTTGTGGGTTCGAAATCAGCAAAAGACATTTTCTAGGAATAGATGGCAAGATTTTTTTATTTCTTAAAATTAATCTTAACTAAATTTGACTGGAAGGTCTATGAACCCATGAGGTAATAACAAGAATATTCTTATATTAGTCCTTTTTACAACTATGAAAATCATTTATTAATATTTACTCATATTTGTTTAACACTACAAAAAGGATAAAGAGGCAATACTCAGAATTATAAAGATTAGAAAATTTCCATGGGGAATAACAGTTCACATTTGAAGCAGAGCGATAAGGACAGCTACTAATATACATTCTCTGTTAGTAAATAACAGAGCTGTTTATAAGTCTTTCGAATCTCTGCTCCTGTATTACTTTTGCATTTTTGCCCATTAATTTAGATGTATGACCTATGAGTGTTGGTGTGTAAGGAAGGAGGGCTGGGAAAGCACTTTGGGCAGGGGGGGGGGGAGAGAGAGAAGCCACCAGGGAGGAGAAGCCACCTGCGGTAGGGAAGGCCCTTTAGGATCTCCTTCCCTACCTCAACCCAAGCCTTGCCCCTACGGTGAGGAAAGGGCCAGGGCTAATAGGGTCCCACCCCCCATTCCCAAGCAAAAATTAAGGAGGAGGAGAAGCGGGGGGAAAGGCAATAATAGGAGGAGAGAAAAGAAGAGAAGAAAAAGCAGGAGGAGGAAGTCAGAGAGGAAGGGAGGAGGAGGAGGGAGAGGGGAAGGAGGAGGAGGAGGAGGAAAAGTATAAGTTTTCCATGTTCCCATAAACTTTTCATTCATAATTAACAATGTCCCCAATGAAATTAGGTCAGCCCCCTCCCTCCTGACCTTAAGGAAGAAAGAAAAAAACATGGTTATGGAACTTTTGGCCAACAAGTTAGCGCAATACAAGAATATGGAATAGTGAAATGACTAATAGAATGGTCTTGGATTTGATTTTGGATGACGTGATTTTAATAAGTGATTTTAATATTCATGTTTTAATTTATTGGGTTTTTTTGTATATGTGTTTATTTTACAGAATGTATGTTCTGGCATCGAATTACTACTTTTTTGTAAGACTGCTCTGGGTCCCCTTTTGGGGTGAGAAAGGTGGGATATAAATGTTGCAAATAAATAAGAAATGAAATTAAAGCCATTCTTCCCTATTAATGATGCACTGCTAAAAATGTTCAGAATTTATCACAACTAATTCATCTCTCCTTTAAATTCATGTTATTCCTCCTTTAAGTTCATGACTGAAAGTTGGTCACCTAACCACTAGGAAACATAAAAGAAAAGAGATTGTCATGTCACAAAATTGTAGTTTTGACTGGACCAGATTCTACTTTTGTATAGTTTCCATCCATTAAAAATATTTCAGTGGCTGCCAAAATACATAGAATCTCTTTAAAATATATTGATTTTAAAACAAAACATCCCAAATGAATCTGAGGTCAGTGTATTGCGTGTATAACCTCAATCTATTTTTTTTACTGTAATGAAAAGGAAGTCAAGTGGAAAAATAAATATCTGTGTTTCTCTGAAAACTGTATAGCTATTTGCAGTAGGTTAACCTCAGGGAAAATGTGTAAGAAGGGACAAATATTTTACCCTGTAGAGATGAAAAATAAAATTCAAGGCTACTGTTCATACACATTTTAAATAATAAAAGCTGGTATGATATTGTGTAGTGATTTTTTTCATATATTTTAAGCTATGTGTCAGTGTGCCTCACTACAATTCATTGAGTCATCCTCATTTCTCTACTTTTTTTGAAGTAGTGAGCACATTTGCAGGAAAAAAATTATCTTCCCAAGGAACTAACTTACTCTATAACAGTAGTTCTAAAGCAGTGGTCCCCAACCTGTGGACCGCAAGACCTAAAATGAGGTCCATGGCTCTAGATTATTAAATATGGTTTTCCATGGGCAAGCAGATAGTGACTACTGAATGGAATATGTTCTGTATCAGAAACAAGAGCTGATGTATTCTATCCAATGCAATTTTCTGAATCAGCACCCCAAATAACCAAACCAAATCTAAAGTTTATCAAAAACTGATTCGTAACCCTTTTTGTACTAATGTTGGAGAATGGTCCCTGGTCAAAGTGGTCCCTGGTCAGAAAAAGGTTGGGACCTACTGTTCTAAAACATGCCCAATAGTATTTCACAATCTGTTGGTGTATCAATAATGTTATCTCTGTTATAGCACAAAAGAAAGTGCTGAAATATAGTGACTTCCTTAAGGCAACAGAGCCAACTAATCAAGAATGTATTTCCACATTCCATATTGCAAAATATTACAATCTTGAATGTTATAAAAGCTGAAGGAACTTGTCAGTGAACATTGCTGATGCATTAAGGAATATAATATTTTTTATATTCCTACCTTGCATATAACTCAAACTGACCTTTGTATTCATCCTCATTGCCCTACTCCTTAGTGTCCTCCATTAAAGTTAGGCATGTCCAAGAAGCTGAGAACTATTTGTAAACACCCTGTTCTCTTAAACTTTGAAAACAGGAAGCGATAATTTTGCTTTTGAAAGCCTTCGACAATACAATTTTGCTTTTGTGGAACCATGGGAAGTTTGCAAGGATAGTTTCCCCTTAACATTCCAATTCCATCCAAAAATGGAATTGGAATGTTAAGGGGAAACTATCCTTGCAAAGCTGGTTTTGTGCAAGAATAACCTTTACAGTTTAGAATTAGCCAAAAAGCATATGCTTACAAACTTTTCCCCCTGTGAGAAAGCAATTGTTATAAAAATAACATAATGTGAATATAACTGAGGAATTTCAATAGTTATAGAATTATGGGTACAATAATTTTGTGAAAGGGAGCTCTTCAAATGAAACTGTTTTTGCCCAGACCTGGAAATCATATGCCCCTTCAAAACTAGATGGATTGCAATTTCCATCATTCCTCACCATTTGTTATGCTAAGGTGGCTGATGTGAGTTGCAGTTAAACAATATCTGAAGGGGTGCATAATTCACATCCCTGCTTTATTTCACAGAATTGTTTCCAGGCAAAAATATATGCAAAAAAATGAATGATAGCTGTGGGAACTCTAGAATGCAGGCATGTAGCCGGGGGGGGGGGGGGGCTTGAAGGGCTTCACAACCCCCCCTCCCAAAATTTTCATGGTGGTTCGCGAAAAGGTGCATTATTTAAACTGTTATGTTTATTCATATCATGATCTGATCACCATACTCAATATATCCCATATGCATGGGGGTATTGGGGTAATGATACAAAAGGTTTGCTAAGCTAGACCCTCCTTCACTCAGACTCAGCACCCCCCCCCCCCCGAAACTCAGCCCCCCCGAAACCGCCCCTGAAAAAAATTCAGCCCCCCCCCCCCCGAAATGAAATCCTGGCTACGGGCCTGCTAGAATGGGAAACTCTTTTTTTGTTTTGGGTGGGGGTTTTTTCTATTCAGAACTCAAGCAAAGTGTGCAAAATTAATGAGAGTTTCCAATTCTTTTTTGCTTTGATTGTGTTCAATTATATTTGTACATTTCCCACTTCTCCATCTTACTTGAAGTATCTCAGATTTTCTTCATTCCCTCCCTTTTGCCCTTCCCCTTCCCTATGATCACACCTAGTCTCATGCAACATATCACTAACTTCTTTACAGTAATTTCTACTGAGACTTTTAAAATTCTGTAATTACAGCCATACTGCTAAAGTGCTTTGGCAATATCACACTAGCTTGGCTTCAGGATCAATATTTTTAGTGCTACTATTTCTTTCCCTCACTTGACCTCTGTTGAAACTGTGTCCTGGAAAATACTAGTTTCATTTACTTGCAGTCATCTGTACTGACTCTAAGACAGAAAACATATAGGAAAGTAAATGAGCCATTTCATTTTGGAATATACTGTGTTAAAATAAATCCAAGTAAGGAGTAGGAAAAAAGCTATACCTGGACTTAAATGAAATTGTATAAAGACAAGCAAAACATCATCTGGATTTTGGAAATAAAATCTATCCATACAGAAGCAAATCCTGGCATTTCCTGAAACTTTTGCTGCATTTGGAGGAACCAACATTCCAGAAAGGGCAAAAAGACATGGCTGGATGAAGCATATAGTGGTAGAGGCAAAAGGATATGAACTCTAGACAAACGTCTAATGTACTGCCTCCCATACATAAAGCATGGTTCCATTGATTACAATAAAATAGTAACACAATTAAAGTTCATTGCTCTTCCTTGCTTCTTTGCTCTTGACTACTCTGTTCACACACTGGCTTTTCTTGCATGTGGGTATGCAGCTTCAGCTTTGCTCACCCAGAGCCTTTATCTTACAGAGATTCCAAACACAGAGGCTCTACCTCTGCTCTGAAACACAGCCTAACACAAAGGCTAACAGCTTCACAGGCACAACTCCTTATATCACAGACACACCTCCTTATTTCACTCTCTCAACCCTTTCAGTGCTTGTCCATTATTTTTGTAATTTAAAATACGTTAATTTTAATGTCTCTGACAGAACTTACCCACAAAGTTGGGCCACTTCTTATTCAGGAGCAGTTGCACCTGTTCACATGGCTACCCTGCTTTCCCTGGACACGAGCAGCCCAGGGAAAGGGGATGACACACCTTATTCCTGTCATCCTGTGCTTAGTGGCAACCATCAGACAAAAAACTGGCAGAGGCTGCCCCTCATCCAATGTAGTGATGCTAGCCATAGCGGCAAAGCAATTGGAGAAGAGAGATGGAAAGGATTAAGCAATTCTCTTCCCCCTCCTCATTTCCCTCTCTCGTGATACTTTGTCTTTTTAGCTAGCATCAATGACCAGTGCCACGTTCAAGCCTGGTGGTAACTGCTAAGCCCAGAATGACAAAGGAAATGTAAGGGTAGTGGTCCTGTGGAGCCTAACTAGAATTGGCACTGGTGTATGCCCGGCCAGTGGCCTGATTGATTAAGTGCAGCTCGGTGCAAATATTATGCAGACTCCAGAACCATTGATGCAGTGTACCCACTCTGGATCAGCATTGTGGCACATGTAGATGCCCCCTGAGAATCAGCTACCTCTGCATTTGAATGATAAAAGGTCTGGAGAACAAGCCCTATGAGGAGCGGCTTAAGGAGCTGGGCATGTTTAGCCTGAAGAAGAGAAGGCTGAGAGGGGATATGATAGCCATGTATAAATATGTGAGAGGAAGCCACAGGGAGGAGGGAGCAAGCTTGTTTTCTGCTTCCCTGGAGACTAGGACGCGGAACAATGGCTTCAAACTACAAGAGAGGAGATTCCATCTGAACATGAGGAAGAACTTCCTGACTGTGAGAGCCGTTCAGCAGTGGAACTCTCTGCCCCGGAGTGTGGTGAAGGCTCCTTCTTTGGAAGCTTTTAAACAGAGGCTGGATGGCCATCTGTCAGGGGTGATTTGAATGCAATATTCCTGCTTCTTGGCAGGGGGTTGGACTGGATGGCCCATGAGGTCTCTTCCAACTCTTTGATTCTATGATTCTATGAAAAGGGTTTTTTGTTGTATACTCTAGTCCCCAGCTGTCTTTATGGACCAAAATTATTCATGAACTGAGGAAAAAAACCACTGGCTATCTTTCTGTAGTGCAGTTACAGTTTTACACCTAGATTTATTACCTAGAGTTACCTAGAGTTACAAATCCATAATTACTTTGTATTGCGTAAGACTATGTCATCAAGAACATATAATGGTACGGCACTAGTGTCACAATTGTAAATACATCCCTGCCCTCCTTTTCAGAGGCAGCAGCTGAATCAAGCAATAGTGCATATCGAATATTGGTATATGTATTTCATTTGGCTTTTCATCCACCAAGATGGTGTGCATTAAAAATAATTTTATTTGCAAATTAATCTTTTAGAACAACATAGATAGGAGAGGGAAAGTGGGTGTTTGCATCCCACTTTTCATCAAGCTAGTAAACCAAGCTTATTGAAAACAGATATAGATTTTAACATAAAACTCATATCAGTTCAACAATATGGCAGAACTGAAGACTGAGAGGTTGGAGGTTCGAATCCAGGGAAAGCATGGATGAGCGCCCTCTGTCAGCTCCAACTCCCCATGTGGGGACTTCAGAGAAGCCTCCCACAAGGATAGTAAAACATCAAAAAAAATCAAGGCGTCCCCTGGGCAGTGTCCTTGTAGACGGCGAATTATCTCACACTCAAAGCGACTTGCAGTTTCTCAAGTGGCTTCTGTCACTAAAAAAAGTTCAAAAATTATTAAACATTTAAATATAGGTAAAGTGATAGAATTAAAAGCAATTTTAAAATGTATCCCTTAAAAAACAAGAAATAGGAACTATACAGCACACTCATAAAAGGCTATTCCTCATTACATATAATTCCCCATGAACAGATAGTCCAAGGCCTAACTAACATTGTGGGTCCCTACTTCACCAACAAATGTTGCCTTGATAGGATAGAAAATACGCAGTATGCAGTGCTAGAAGTGGAAACTCAATACAGTAAGCAGCTGTCAAACGTGACAGGCCCCTGATGGGTTGCTGCCATGAGGAATCATGCTTCACCAACCTTCATGTGGGGTAATAATGTTTGAATAAGCTCTGATGATCTGATCAAATGGCTGGAAAACATGGCAGAAGGGGGGGGGGGGAGGAAAGATTTTATCCCATTAACATTTTGACTGGCTACCAATCTAGGAAACAACTTTAGACTATGGTGAAATAGTTGAGATTCCTATCATTTGCCAGCAAGATATCAAAAATGATTGCTTGAATAAACATATAAAATCCACAGGCAGGGGATATACCCAGCAAGCTCTCAGTTGTTGGCAAGAACTCATCAACTCAGCCTTTGATTAGAACTGAGGCAGAAATAGTGCTGAGATTTTTTCTGCTCTACATGGTTTACATGGTATGCCTCCACAACACTTTTACATTTTAAGTAAGGCGTATAATAATTACCCAACCCCCTGTGGAGGCTGTCTTGATTTCTTTACACCAGAGGATCATAGATCTATGAATCTATAGATTTCAGATAATTATTTCTGAACTTTATGATATTTAAGTATGGATATAACCAAAGTAATTGTGGCCAAAAACAGGTTCTGGACAAGGAAAAATGTTGTTTGTTTTGAATCAGGTCTGTGAATAATAAACACATGTGTTATTTTGTATGATCGCTAGGTGTGGAGATAAAATAAGTAGTTGGCATGCCTATATATATATATATATATATATATATATATATAACATACAACTTTGATGTAAGTTCAGAGCCTAAGTGTATGCAGATAGAAAATAAGATTTCTGAGGATTGCACTTGGTTTCTTCTCTTCCTGCCTCCCAATGTACTGAAATTTTAAAAGCTCTTCGTGAAGGGTCTTGTTCAGGATGGGCAAATAGGTTAGATTTATAACACACTTTAATTTTGCCCATTCTGGTAATTTCTGATATAAAAAGCAAAATTTAATGAAAATTTCACATCATCTTATTTCAGATTTTTAAAAAATTAATATGGGAGCAGGTGAAACTGAGAGACCTGTTCATCCATTTAGGGGGCTTTGAGGGTTTCAATGTCTGGCTTTGTATTGAACACTAGCATTTAAAGTGGTATAATCATCATCATCATCATCATCATCATCATCTTTATTTATACCCCGCCACCATCTCCCCGATGGGGACTCAGGGTGGCTTACATGAGGCCAAGCCCTACAACACAATACAATAAAAGAAGTCAAAAACAAACAATAGCGTAATAAATTACATAAAACATAAAAATACAGCAAACAATATAAAATTAAAATAAAATCATTCATAACACAGTAAGAGTGAGCAGGCCGCATGTTCAGAATAAAATACTAAAGCTAAGAGCTAAAAACACGGGGTGAGAGAGGGATGGAGCAGATTATTTGTGAGGGAGAAACTCTTCAGAAGTGAGGTCGAGAAGGGTCTTCATACAGGAGAGGAGGAGGTGTACTCTAAGGACAAACATTGTGGGGTAGCAGCAATATAAAATTGTATGATTAATCACCAAAAGTGCAACAGAAGAGCCAGGTTTTGAGAATCTTCTTAAAAGTTTCTAAAGTGGGGGCTCACCTAATCTCACAGGGCAATGTTTTCCAAAGTCTGGGGGCCACTGAGGAGAAAGCTCTCTTCCTTGCTCCCACAAGGCAGGCCTGAGATAACGGCAGGGGCAAAAGGAGAGTCTCCCCCGAATATCAGAGGGATTGAGCAGGTTCATGGAGGGAGATACGGTCATGAAGGTAGGCAGGTCCCAAACTGTTTAGGACTTTGTAGGTGATAACCTGCACCTTGAATTGGGACCGGAAGATGAGCGGCAGCCACTGGAGATCCTTAAACAGGAGCAATGTTTTAATTATATTGTGCGAAAAGGTCTTTAGTGTGCAATGAACCAGCACTCCCAACTAATGGATGGAAGGGCAACAGGTAATTTCCATGTCAGTATAGTGATGAATCCATTTTGGTGTATAGTCTGAACTAACTGGGCTAACTAACCTATATAAATTTAGCTTCTTAAACTAATTATTTCAAGTGTGTGCTAAAGCCTAGATTCATAGTTCCATGCTCCTGTCTCTCTAGACTGCAAGATTGAGGCTTCTTTGCCATTGACATCTAATCTGTATCTGTTTGGAGGTCATTCCCATCAGTGACTGTTACCTGGGCTCCTATCTCATGATCAATAGTTCAGGCAGTCAAAGCTAACATTAATAGTTTATTTAAGCACTCTTATGTATTGAAAGCTCAAGGTTTTTGACACAGGAAAATGAACAGACACAGAATGATCTTTTAAGTTATTTTATTGATGACAACAAATATATATGTGCTCATGGGCACATGCTACTTCTTTATGGGAGGAGTATAGATTTCTCATTGTCTGGGCAAACAACGTGTAATTTCCTTTATCTTTATCATACAAGGCACCACACATCTTGCATCGCATACTCTAAAGAATTGCTATTTTTAGTAAATTCCCACATTACATATAATATCACAATGCAGTAGCACATTTCATTCTAAAATTTTGTGTTATCCCATTGCTTGTGAAATGATAAACTATCCTGTTTCTGGCTGCCTGTTTTCAGGTTAGCACTCAATTAACAGTATTGTATCTATGCAATATACCTTTTCAGTTTTGTGTATATATAATGTAGTTGCTGCTTGTTACTTTTTTCTTGCATACTTTCTTCTTTATCTCCTTTTTAAAAAAAACTAGGCTGAAGAATTTTCTGTTTTAGATGACAGAGTGGTTTTTGTGACTGATCTGAATGTCATGTGAATTGCCCTCTGTCCCGCCTGGATTATTATTATTACAAATGAAATGCACAGTGCGAGGTTAAACAAGCAGGAGTAAACTGGAGTGGGAGGCAGTGTAAACACTAACTCTGCTACCAAAAACAGCGACCCTTCCTTTCCTTCTTCATCTCCATCCCTACTTCCTTTAAAATTGTGACTTAGTGCACTGAAAGCAAGAAACAACAAGTAAAGGACACCAAAAGGTCCACAGACAAAACCTTGGGTTTCTTCGGCTTGTAGCTATGAGCTGTTGCTGAGAACATCTGGAGTTTAATAGGAGCTGAACCCAATCCTCCAACATTGATAACCGTGACTCTGTAACAATGACTGGAAATAAATGAATACCACATTTCTAATACACTTCTAAATACTTTTTAGGGATCACAGATGTGTTGTGTGTATCTTTAGTGTTATAGAAAACCTTCAGAAATTAATACTAAAATGAGTGTTCATAAAAATATTACCATATATCATTATATCTGAAATAAGATAATAGATAATGGCTACAGTGATAGCACTTGCTAACAATACCAAAGAGGTGCAGTATGGACTGAGCAATTTCAGCAGGTTCATGAGGTCTGGTAAGCGGCCAAAAGTGCAAAAAGGGGGAGTAGCTGTGAAAGTGGTAGCAATCTGTTTCTAATGTTGAAAACCAGGTACACATTGAGCATCTGTTATTTGGAATTCCAAAATACTCCCAAATCCAAAATTGTCCACTTGGATGGCTAAGACAGTGATACCTTTGCTTTTGATGGCTTCGTGTACCCAACATTGTTTTATTAACGACATTATTTAAAATTTTGTGCACAAAAATTTGGATCTCATATTAAGTTAGAACAATGGGGAAAATTATGGTCAAAGTTAATATTTATAAAATGATGTATAACTGATATTCAACACCAGAAACATTTTCTGAGAAGCATAAAGCAATCTCAAACATCTGTTAGAAAAATGATTAAGAGGTGGGGCCTATTTTTTTCATATATGACAAATTTGTGGGGCATACAAAATACGATCGGTTACACAGTATGTGTGTGTGTGTGTGTATAATGAAAGTTAATTTTCAAATGGAATCACATTTTCAATTTTCAAATGACATTTCTCGAAGACAAAATGAAAAGAAACTTGGAAAATTACTAGTGTTGACTACAGAAGCAAGACTGATACATGCACAGAGGTGGAAGCGTGCAACTATACTAATGCCCAAAGAATGACTTTTGAAACTTGTGAACTTGGCTGAAATGGACAAGCTACTAACTTTGATTAGGGGGGGGGGGGGAGCATTCATATGCTTTTCAAAGAACTGGGAAGCATTGGGGTTTTTTGTGAAAATAAAAAAGACATGAGAATAACCTATGAACTCTGATTTTAACGATTATTAGATTAGTTGAATAATTTCAGTAGTAGAAGTTCATTTGCTGGTTTTATTTTGTTCTATATAGTAATCATCATCAAGCTTGCTGGAAGTTAGTTGTTCTTTGTTCTTTTAAAAATTGTGGTGGGTTGTGACTTGTATTGTTTCTTGTTTTTGAATTAATCACTTTCTTTGTTTGCAGTCTATTGTTTATATTCTTTTTTGTATATAAAATCTCTTTAAAATCAGAATTTTTAAAAGGAAAACCAATAAAAGTATTAAAATATTATTATTAAAACACATGCAACAACCAATTCATAATAACAATGGAAAATATGTCAGATCAAAGGCTAAAATCATCATTCTCAAAGTGCATAGCACAATCAGTTCCAAAAGACCTTGGTGAAGAATTAGGTCTTCATTCTTCTTAATTAAGTGCAGTGGCAATGAAGGGTGCCTCTACCATGCTGTTAGATACCACTTTAACTGCCATAGCACTGTGCAATGGAATCATGGAAGCTGTAGTTTTATAAAATCTTTAGCTTCCCCAAACTACAACTCTCAGAATTCCATTACACCAAGCCATTGCAGTTTGACACTACTTTACCACAGTGTGGAGGCACCTTTACGTTTAATCATAATTTATATCTCATTCTCTTTCAGTGCAATCCTGTATATAGTTACTCAGAGAATGTAGGCTATACTGAATTTAATAAAATATTTTCCCTGGTAAATGTTTATAAGACTACAATCTCACTTTTCCATAGCACCTCTTAAAGTACAGAAAATCACCACCAGTTATTAAAGCAGACAGAACCAAGTTTGTCTTCTTATCTCTGTCAGTGATGAATGGAATAATTCTGAAATGCATAATAACTAGAGTCTTTCATGCTACTTGGAAATGGTTTGTTCCAGAATTTCAATCAGAAGGATAGACACTCTGCATCAATCTGGTTCTGTAATTCAGTTTAATTTTGGACCCCAATGTGAATTGTTGATTTGACCTGTTGATGTTACAGGTTCTCTAAAAATGGTTCTTCTGAGAGTGATAGATGGATGAGCTGCACGTGCTAGCATGGTATAGTAAAACCAGTTTAAACTCCCTACTTTAAATTCATTGGTTCCCTTCTTAAGTCTTCAGGAGTGAGTTACAAATTAAATTGTACCTATTGCCTACTCAGTCTAAGTTGTCAATCAAACATGTTTGTGTCAGAACACAATATAGATATAATCTTGTTGCAATTCTTCGTATGATTGTGAACATGTCCTTTTTCATAATGCTTCATCAATTGCACATGGATGTATCAGTCATGAAGGAATGGAGGTCAAAAGCCAAAAGTGGTTGTAAAGCATGTATGTGCACAGTTCTTTTATGGGCAAGAAAATCCTAACACATGGGTTCTACTCAAATCAATGAGACTAGCTGAAAACGGTATACCTGAAAATTCAGTAACTTGACCAGGTGATTCATATGATATACATATTAAAATTAGAATATTATTTATCTTTTTACAAAGATAAATAATATCCATTCAGGTCATGTGGGGAAGAAAATTTGCTGGTCACCAACATACCAGGGAGAAGCGCAACAGAGTTCTTGCGACCCTGGAGAAGGTAGGATGTGGTAGACTCCATGACAGACCCCCCCCCCGGACTTAAGGTCCTGCTGGTAAACACCAGATCCATCAATGGAAAGACTGCTGCCACCCAGGACCTGATCCTGGATGAGGGGGTGGACCTGGCTTGCATCACTGAGACCTGGTTGGCCAAGCTGGGTGGGGTAAATCTCACCCAGCTGTGCCCACCTGGTTTTGGGGCGCACCAGCAGGCTAGGTCTGGGGGGCGGGGAGGAGGGGTCGCAGTAGACTTTCGGCAGTCCATCGCTGTGGTCAGATGCGCTGTACCGCAATCTTCAGGGTTTGAGTGTGTTTACCTGAGGATGGGAAACTGTGATAGCTTGGGGATTCTGCTGGTGTACCGTCCACCTCACGACTCAGCAGTTTCCCTGCCTGAGCTAGCAGGTGTGGTCTGGTCTGGGAGACTTTAACATTCATGCAGAGACCACTTTAACAGGAGTGGCTCAAGACTTCATGGTCACCATGACGACCATGGGGCTATCACAAATTATATCTGGACCCACCCATCAGGCTGGACATACACTCGACCTAGCTATTGTTGTGAACAGTGGAATGGTCAGACTGGAAGAGCAAAAAATTCTTCCATTGTCATGGTCTGACCATCATCTGATCAGTTTTAGACTTGCTGTGACCTCTAACCTTCGCAGGGGTGGAGGACCAACTAAGATGGTCCGCCCCAGGAGACTGATTCCTGAGGAATCTCGGGGCTCTTCCTGTCATGGAACCTGGTGATCCTGTCGACGCCCTGGGTGATTGCTATAACAGCGAGATGGCCAGGGTGATAGACACGATCGCTCCCGAACATCCCCTCTCGTTGCACAGAGACACACCATCTCCTTGGTTTACTGGGGAGTTGGCTGTGATGAAGGAGACTAGAAGCAGACTAGAGTGCATCTGGAGGAAATCTCAGAGTGTCCCTGACCGAACACGGGCTAGAGCCTCACTTAGGACCTATACCGCGGCTATACGGGTAGCCAGGGAGGCCTTCCTGACTACCCATATAGTGTCTGCATCTAATAGATCTTCAGAGTTGTTTCAGGTCATTGGGGAGCTCCTTCACCCCCCTGGGATGGAGGAAGCCTTTGACAACTGACAACTCGGTGCTGCGAGTTCTCGCACCATTTTGCAGATAAAGTCGCTCAGATACACCTTGAGTTGGACACCAGTTTAAATACAGTGCCAGGGGAGGTGACCAAGGCATCTGCTTGTCCAGTTTTGTGGGATTCTTTCTGGATTGTTCTTCCTGAGGACATGGAGGGGCTCCTTGGGGCTGTGAGGGCGACCACATTGGCTCTGGACCCTTGCCCTTCTTGGCTAATTAAATCGGTCAGAGGTGGTTTGATTGATTGGTTTGTATTGATCATTAATACATCTTTGGAGCAAGGGATTTTTCCATCTGGGCGGAAACAGGCTGTGGTTAGACCACTCCTGAAAAAAGCCTCCCTTGACTCCACAGTCTTGAGCAATTACAGACCAATCTCCAACCTCCCATTTTTGGGCAAGGTGCTGGAGCGGATAGTCGCCTCTCAGCTCCAGGATTTCCTGGATGACATCAACTATCTGGATCAGTCACAGTCTGGCTTCAGGCCTGGTCATGGTACTAAGATGGCTTTGGTCGCCTTGGTAGATGACCTCCACAGGGAACTGGACAGGGGGAGTGTGACACTGTTGGTTCTCTTGGACATCTCAGCGGCTTTCGATACCATCGATCATGGTATCCTTCTGGGATGACTCTCCGGGATGGGTCTTGGGGGTACGGCTCTGTTGTGGCTCTGGTCCTTCCTGGAGGGTCATTCCCAGATGGTGAAGCTGGGAGACACCTGCTCGGACCCCTGGCCTTTGACCTATGGGGTCCCGCAAGGTTCCATTCTGTCCCCCATGCTTTTCAACATCTACATAAAACCGCTGGGAGAGGTCATCCGGAGTTTTGGAGTTCGGTGCCATCTCTATGCAGATGACACGCAACTCTACTACTCTTTTCCACCTAACTCCGAGGAAGCCCCTCGGGTGCTGGATGAGTGCCTGGCCACTGTGGCTGTCTGGATGAGGAGGAACAAGGTGAGGATCAATCCCGTCGAGACAGAGGTCCTCCTGGTCGATCGTAAACCAGATCGGGGTATAGGGTGGCAACCTGTGCTGGACGGGAGGGCCTTTGCACAATTAAGACTCGTGCGCCAGCTGCAACCATACCTCGTGAAGTCAGATCTGGCCAGGGTGATCCATGCCTTAGTCACCTCCAGATTGGATTACTGTAATGCACTCTATGTGATGCTGCCTTTGAAAACGGCATGGAAATTTCAATTGGTACAACGGGCGGCAGCCAGGTTGCTAACTGGTGCTTCTTACAGAGGGCGGTCAACCCTCCTGTTTAAGGAGCTCCACTGGCTGCCATTTATTTCCCGGTCCCAATTCAAGGTGCAGGTTCTTACCTACAAAATCCTGAATGGTTTGGGACCCGACTACCTGCGTGACCGCATTTCTCTGTACTAACCAACACGATCTCTTCGATCATCTGGAGAGACCCTGCTCGTGTTCCCACCTCCTTCGCAGGCGCGATTGGTGGGGATGAGGGAGAGGGCCTTCTCAGTGGTGGCCTCTCGACTCTGGAATTCATTTCCCAAGGACATCAGACATGCCCCAATGCTGGCAGTCTTTAGGAGGAACCTGAAAACATGGTTGTTCCAGTGTGCCTTCCCAGAATAAGGAAAACTCTTAGCAATATGTCCTCAAATGCACTTTAATATTGATTTAGGATTGTCTGCCTGCCCTCATCTTTCTTTGAAAGCCCTATCCTAGCTATACCCTACCTTGTTCATGCCCAGAATTATTTTTAAATATTTTTAAATTTTAATTATTACATTTGGCCTGGCCATAGGTTTTAAATGCTTGTATGTTATTGTTATTGTTTATTGTTTACTGTGTATTTTTTGTTTATGAGATTTATTTTAACTGTTTAGTATTGATTATTTGTTATTGCCTTTGTTTATTGATGTACTGCAGGCTTGGCCTCATGTAAGCCACACCGAGTCCCTTGGGGTGATGGTAGTGGGGTACAAATAAAGTTTTTTTATTATTATTATTATTATTATTATTATTATTATTATTATTATTATTATGTTTTATAGTCAGTAATGTTGAAGAGCCATTAAATTCTACCATGTAATGTTATATTAAAATTGTGAACATAAATGTAAAAGCTTAACATTACCAAGAGTTTACAAAGTATTTAATAAAGACTTTTAATTTACAGATGGCTATCCTCAAGAAGAAATGATTTACCGGTGGAGAAAAAACTCAGTAGAAGCAGCAGACCAGAAATCTTGGAGACTGTATCAGTTTGACTTCATGGGTCTCAGAAATACTTCTGATATTGTCCAAACATCAGCAGGTAGGTATGCAATAAAAAGAAATATTCCATTCTGGAAATTTCAGATTTTAGTGCCATTGTTTCTACAGATCAAGATTATCACCACATTCAAAAGCATGCAGTTTCACTGCATATATAAATTTGAATTCCTGTTTAGGCATGGAAATTCCCTGGGTGATCTTTGGGCAAATTGTATTTTTTCTACCTAAGAGGAAGGCAATGTCAAACCTTAGAATAAATCTTGCCATAAAAGCTTATTATAAGTCAATCGGAAGGAAGAAATGCATTACCTACACAGGTGATGGAAAAAAGTTTTGGCATCTTTCTTCTTTGACACTCAACAAATGATGCATAGGTAGCATAACTTTCATGTAATATACAAATCAATTTCACCAATGTAAGATTAAAGCAAAGGGATGGACTTGTAGACCAATAGTATGACCATCATATGCAAAAGTGATGGTGCCTATGTTGGCTTTAACAATCTAGAAAAGAGAGATCATGGCATAGTAAGGCTTGGAAGAGACAAGAGAAAGCACTTCAGAGAAAATTTCCCTGATAAGATACATCACTAGAAGTTGTGGTGACAATCCATGGATTACCACTTTTTCTTCTTCTTTCAAGGGAACATTTTTAAATGACATTTTTGAAGTACAAACCCCAGAATCTTTCAGTAAACATGGCTAATGGCCATGCTATCTAAGGTTTTCTGGGTGTTATCATTCTGAGAAACAGTTAACAACCCTGAAAATTCTGTGCTATGGATATTTTTAGAGACCTTTAATACACAGGTGCTGTCGATAACAACCTCCTTTGTGTCCTATATGTCAGATTCCAAAGGTGTCTGGCTGCCTGCTGTTGGAAGTGATTCCTGGACTACATGAATGTTCATCTTATCTAAGACCATTCTAATGCTCCACTGTTGTCAGTGTGACAAAAAGGACCATCTGTTAATCTGAATGAGAGTTAGGAATCACATACACAATCTGTTGCTATGCTTGAATAATATGTTTTGGTGGAGGTCATTCAGTACAGTATTTCTGAAAATATATTGAAAATATTAATACTTCAGACAAATTGTTCATTAATAATTTGACAGCAGTACATTGCAAAAGGTGACACTGATGTCACTACAGATCTGAGCACCAAAACCAATCAGAACTCAGTCATTTGGATAGAGGAAGTCCTTCACCAATGCTTGACTGCAGTATGACATGTATGATCCCTACAGAGGTACTCGTATAACTTTGGTAGTTGTGACTAGCTATCCGGGTCAGTGCCCCTGCCCATCTCTGCTGATCTTGGATCAGCGGGGGTGAGTATCTGACCACCACCCTTGCAAACTCCCAGGGTTTGGGCCAGCTGTGTGGCCTCCTTCCTGAGAAGAAATGGGATTTAAAATCCTATTTTCTCTCAGATTTTTTGCCTGTCTGGAAGGGCTCTTAGGAACAAATAAGTGGGTTTTAAAATCATGGGACCTTAAGGAGAGTCCAGACATGGAGCTGTCAGTCCCAGTAAAGCGTACCCTGGTTTTGGATTTCAGAAATCCGCAAGATGGATGTGGAACATCCGGTGGAAGTTTACTTTTAATTGTTTTTTATTGACTCTCTGAGATGCAATGGACTTCTTAAGCGCTGATGCAGATATAAGAAGGTGCACACAAGGAGATTTCTTTTCATTATCTCTCCTCACCCTCCTGCTACCTTTACTTTTTCCTTCTTGAACCCTGTTTCCCTTTGGGATCACTTGCCTGACATGCTGGTGCCCACTGTGTAAATTCAAGCTCTGTTTAATTTCATAAACATCAGAACAAAGGAATGCTTACAGAGTGTTCTCATGCAAATTGTTTTCCAGTTGTGCTTCCATTTAGCCACCTGTGTGTTCATAACTTCATTTGTTTACAGTCCTCATCAGCTGTTTTTGGATTTTAAAATGTGCCCATGTGCTGGTACAGTCCACACCAGCATAACACAATAAAATCACATGTTTTTCTTGACTGCAGGATATACAGTAATGCGAATATGCACATTTTTAGCCCAAATCACATATTAAGCACACCTTTTTAACACATGTTTTTGGCCATTAAGGTGATTCAGAGTGCATTTACTGCAAATATCATCTAGCCACCCATTTTTTTTTAAATTCTGGTTTCTTCTGCATTTTATAACCTGTGTAGAAAGGACCTTTATATGGCAGTGTAGATTCACATAATCCAGTTCAAAGTACACAATCCGGATTATCTGATTTGATAATCTGGATTATGTGACAGTGTAGATCCAGCCTTCTAGGCATGGTCAAACTGAGATGGCCCTTGTGGTCTGTTCCAATTCTATGATTCTATGAGACTGGCTCTTTCAGCACCATCTCACCATCATAGTTGACTCAACTTGCATAAATTCTTGAAATAATTATTAAAACAATAAATATCCAAGACCAGTGGTTCCCAAACTTTTGTCCTCCAGCTGCTTTGGACTTCAGCTCCCAGAATTCCTTACTGTTGGCCAAATTGCTTGACGCTTCTAGGAATTGATATATCAAATAACTAGATGACTAAAGGTTGGGAACTACTGTCCTAGACATTTCAAGTGGAGCACTTCATCAGGTTAAATGCATAGAGACAGAGGACCTCATCAGAAAGGCCAGGTGAAGCTTCCTGCTTTACCTGGCATTGTGACAAAAAGAGAGGAGCAACAGTGCTAATCTGTTGCCCCAGGCACAGCTCTCTCTCAGTGGCACTTTCCCCATCAGACATGGGAAGCGTTGCCATTCTGCAGAAGATCTGTGCTGGCTCCATTGGAGCCAGGAGAACACTGACAGGCTCCCGTGTTTTGGGGGAAGCCACCAAGGACACTTCCACCATGGTTGGGGGTGGGGCCTCTGCTGGAAGTCACACAATGTTATGTGATTTCCAGCGTGGAGCTCCGTTCCAAGACAGAGTGAAAGCATCTTAGGATGCTAAATTTGCCCCATGTGATGAGGTCCTATGAGAGAATATATAGTGAAAATGCCATTCTGATACAGCTAAAAGTCCTTGCAAGTATAAAGCTGCATTTTTCCACCTTTCATATGATAGTTTTGCATGTTTCTGGCAAGACAAAAATAAATTCCTGCTACACCAGTCTGGGCAAACTACAGCCTTTGAAAGGTTTTCTGCTAAAGCAGTACATGAGTGCAAGTTTGCACAGGCATAAAATACAGATAAAAATGACGAAGTTTAGATTTTATACTAAAAAGTTTTGCTTTGTACTTCATATTTTTACTTCTTTTCCATTTCCCTTTTCTTATTCAATAGAGAGAGAGAGATATTAATTTGCAGCTGCCTTTCCTTTTTTGCCTTTCAGTGTTGATACTTTTTTTATTGATGAAAGACATCAAATCATTTCAATGATTTATTATACTGTCAGTTTTCCATTAAATAATACCAAGTATCAAGATTATCAGCCCCAAGTATATGAATGAAGCTACTAAAATAAGGCACTTTCCTGACTACCCGGTCTTTTCTCCTTTTTGCAGTTTAACAGGCCTTTTCTCTTCTATAATGTTTGAAAGTCTTAGAAAGTCTTTCAGTTAATGAATGCTTTTTTCCACTACACTTATCAGCAAACTCTAATTTAAACTTAATGGAATTCACTTCATTTCCATAGAAAACTGTTGTCCCACCCGATAATAAATACAGGATCATTGACCAGCACAAAGCTCCAAGTATATGTATGGTGAAGCTCAATTCTCACTTAAAGATACACCAAGTATCTGGATTGAAAGAAAAACAACCCATCACAACTAACGTTTTCTGAAAAAGTAAACAAAAAAAAGAATTCTTAGGTTGTAGTCCAGAAAATAGTCTTGATCAAAGTTGCTGTGTTTCTGCCCATTAGCATTCTATCTTCATTCCCAACTTCTAGTGCAACATATATCCTTTGTGACACAAAGCCTGCTTATGCTTGTTGCAATGGATATGCCAACTGCTTCCCAAGTGGGAAGGGAAACAGACCCCTACTGATCACAGGAGTTCCTTTCTTTAAAGTAGGAACTGCAGGAGAAATAAAAATGGGATTCACTGTATAGCGCTGTACCTGCAGTGTTAAATGGTATGGAAATACCCAATAGGATACTGGCTATTCTCTTTTGTTAATGAAGTTCGTCAACCCCCTATTTGCTTTCTACAATAGATCTAGGAAATTTGTGGGATCACTGTAAGTTGATAGCTGACTTGAAGGTACACATATACAAAATCCAATTGTCAAGATAATAGCAAAAACTACACATAGGACCTCTTCACACAGGGCAAAATGCCCCATTTTGCTGCAGCTTTGACGGGACCTTCCGTGCGCCATCACATGATGCATAGCAGGCCCTGGTCACTTTCTGTCATGAAGGCAGACTGTCAAAAGGTGCTTTGCCCTCCACTACATGGAGGAAAACATCATGCAGGTAGCTCCAATGGAGCTACTCACACTTTTGGCCCCAAAAGCCCATGTAATGGCAGAAAGGGCGATGGGACAAATGCATTGCTGTGTGTTGCCACTGTTTTTGCTATGCGATGGGGATGGGAAAGAGTGCCAATGCACTCTTCCCGCCCTCCATGTGTGATGAGTGGAGGAGGGAGAACACACTAGGTACCACGAGTCACCTTATGCACCTTCCCTTTCACCAACAAAAGCTGGACCATGTGACAAGGTCCCTAGTTTTCAAAGTAATGTTTTGAAATAGCTTTATATGAGATCAGTAGGATTATCAGCAGTTTTATTTTAAATATTCATGTAGAGCACCAGGCTGAAATCATACCATGTTAACACCTGTTTTGAGTTTTTGTGACCCTTTGTTTTAATAAAGAAATTATATTTTCCCCATCTGCACCAATTCTATCACTATCATGATCATATAGTATAGTATCACCAATGGACATTGGAGCCCCCGGTGGCACAGTGGGTTAAACCCCTGTGCCGGCAAGACTGTAGCTTCGAATCCAGGGAGAGCGCGGATGAGCTCCCACTATCAGCTCAAACTCCCCATGCGGGGACATGAGGGAAGCCTCCCACAAGGATGATAAAATATCAAAACATCCGGGCGTCCCCTGGGCAACGTCCTTGCAGATGGCCAATTCTGTCACACCAGAAGTGACTTACAGTTTCTCAAGTTGCTCCTGACACGACCAAAAAATCCCCCAATTGACATTAATGTTGCATTGTAGCCAGGGCCGTAGCCAGAAAAAAATTTCGGGGAGGGTTGAAAATTTCGGGGGGGGGGGAGGTTTCAAAATTTCAGGGAGGGTTGAAAATTTCGGGGGAGGGGGGGTTGAAACCTGCCTCCTAGCTCACGCTGAAGCAAAGAGCACAGCAGGGGGCAGAGCAACCTTCAATAGCCTGCAGCTCAACTCCTGTCAACCACCTCCACCAAGTCTGGCCTCCTTAATGAGAGCATTCAACACACACACACCCAACCTGGTTGCTTCACTACATCGGCTATTGCTGCAAGTAATGACAGTGTAAATAAATTGTCAATATTTGCTTGAGATAGTGCTTACAGTTCTGGAGGAACTCTTAATTTTTTGCATCTCATAGACTTAGCATGGGGATTTGGTTAACCAGTTAAAATTCATGAGTAAACCAGGTTTTTTAAAAAAATCTGAAACATTTCAGGGGGGGTTGAACCCCTAAAACCACCCCCTCGCTACAGGCCTGATTGTAGCCCTTGAACACTTTTTCACCCAACACCGCACAATGTTCAGATAATCCAATAAGTAAAAGTTTATTAATGAATAAATATAAAAGGAAAAAAGCAAGTCAAAAAAGAAACAGCAAAAGTACAAAAAGTAATTATTGATGAGTTCATCAGCTTTTGAACCAAGGCATCAAAAAGTGATCCACTGAGACTTGTGTTAACACAAAGCAAAAAGAATATTTAAACAAGGTATTGTTCTAAAGTTATATCCATAAACATGAAAACAGGGACACACGCAAAGCAAAATCTCCAAGAACCTGAAGTCATAAACAGGAATCAAACCAAGAAGCTTGAAATACAGGAACCAGGAACTTAGGACTAGAAACCGGGAGCTGTTTCGCCTTTTTACAATGTTAAAGGCTTGAGAGCCCAGAAACCACTTAAATGACCTCAATCACTCTCATGATATCACTTCGCACACACCTGCTTTTTCTCTCCTTATGAATAAGCCTCTGAGAAAAATGAGTTTGTCTTTGTTTTACATTCTGCCTCCTCATTTCAAGGCAGATCCATCTGGAAAAAAACATTGTCTCCCACATTCTCCTCTGAAGGCCTCTTTGGTCTATTCTTATGGGAACTGATAACACTTTCACCCATTGCCTGGAAATGGCCTGGAGATTCCAAAACATCTCCCTCCAGATTTTTTTCCATGTCAGGAGAGATGAGAAACTGCAAGTCACTTTTGGTGTGAGGGAATGGGCCGCCTGCAAGGACATTGCCCTTGGGATGCCCACATGTTTGATATTTTACCATCCTGTAGGAAGCTTCTCTCATGTCCCTGCATGGGGAGCTGGAGCTGACAGAGGGAGCTCATCCATGCTCTTCCTGGATTCAAACCTCCAACCTGTCAGTCTTCAGTCCTGCTGGCACTAGGATTTAACCCATTGTTCCACCGGGGGCGGGGACTCCTCGGAAAGCTCATCTGATGCTTGCCAGGCTACAACACTTGACTCCTTGTCAGCTGCTAGGTGTCAATCAGGGTGGGACACAGTCCTGATCTGTCCCAGCCGATAAGGAGGGCTGGGCAGTAATCACTGTAGCTGAGGCAATCCATAAGAAGATCCTGGCTCATATTGACCATGCTCAATGGACAGCAGGGAGATTATGACTTTTCCGGGAGTAACTCATTGCTTGCTCCACTTGTACCCCAGTCCTAATGGCTTAGTCCTCAGAACCAGTCCTGGAAGCACAGATGCCACTTGCTGACTTTCCATATCTATGTTGTGCTATCATGTCACAGACTATTCTTCTTGGAAATCTTTTAATGATATAGCTATGGAATAGCATGAACTTTATTCCATCTCTCCTATGTTTTCAGTCCACTTTCTTATGACAGCCCATCATGGAACTCTCTTTATAACAGCAGCCTTTCATTGGGTCACTATATTAATCATTGAATTATCCCTGAATTTTTTTTCTTTTAGCAAAAATTATATCTGTGTGTTTGTATACAGACACAAACATATATTAATTTGCGAGTTTTGCCCTTTTTAATATCATTTTGCACTTGTTACTAAACTCTAGTTGACATTTTAATGACAATTTCATCACTTTGGAGACCTCTTTTTTCAATAGCAAAAATCTGTCATGAGTGCAGATATTCTTTCAAATCTATCTGTATGTTCTTAGTTCAGACCTCTTTTTTCCTCCACCCAATGATTGTGGGTGTGAGTCTACATGAAGCAGAAAATGGCACTAGAAATCATCAGTTGAATAACCTCAGAAATTAAAAAAAGTCACATAATCAAAATCTCCACCACTTGGTACATTAAAAACATTACATGGAGTGAAGGACCATCTAAAAATTATAAATGATACTAAAGTAGCCTAGATAGATCAAAATGTAATGGAAGTTCCTGGTACTTTAATAAGAAGTGATAAATTCTTCAGTAGATCAAGTACATTCTTCTTCTTCTTCATTTGGACACATTGTACTGAAAGAACAAAACAATGATCTGTAACTCAGAGATTTATGGTGCAATTGTTCACATCAATATTACATCTTTGTTGTTAAAAACATTTCCTTACTAAGATGCAATTAACATATTATTAAATACTGGCAATTATGTGGTTCAGTAATCACTAACAATGAAACCAAGGTAAATGGAAGTTTCAATATTTTATAAGCATATGCAAATGTTTAAATGTGAAAAAAAAATTATGACTTAAGGAAAGGTTCAGGTATCAATATGAAATCCACATGTAGTAGAGAAGGATGCCAGTGGAAAAGGGGATGGAGGTGGTGGCATTTTTCTCCTCCATGTCATAGGTCACATGTAATTATGTCACAGGATTATCTATATTGACTTTCTCAAGACTGGTGTTTGACTAAGCTTTCATGCCACCTAAGGCAAGAGAAGAGGTAATTTCTAACCTCCATGTCTGCCACTGACTATACCAGGGTATCTCTGACAGCTTCTATCAACATTGTCTGCAGATGAATCCATTCCATGATACAGTCTGAATTTTAAACTTCAATATATTGAAGTTCTTTTGGAAGAGAGGGTTCAAAATCATGGACATCTATTTTAATGTTCTTAGCTCAGAATATACTGTCACTGTTGAAACAGAACACCCTTATCATCCTCTCTCTCCTGGGTCCCCTACCCACCATGTTTAGCTCTAAGAATAACTCAGACATAGGTATTTGGATCCTGACTGACTCTGAAGAATCATATCCCTGTTGTTTTCCTGGCATTTTACAATTGTCCTATTCTAGGGCAATTTCACTCATATATACCAGTAGTATATATGAGTGAAACAAGCTGAATTTTTACCACACAAAGCTAATCCATCCTGGATGTGAGGACTGAAGTGGAAGCCTCATAGAAATATCAACAGTACATGTCTAACTGTAGGCAGGTACTTTTGTTATGTTCCTATTCAAAATGTCTTATGGGGATAATTTTTAAAAAATTGATGATCCCTGTCTTAGGGTAAAGGAATCACAAAACATGCTGGTGTACTAAAATCATAAAATAAACCTTTAAAAGCAATGAAGAAAATGAGTTCTTAGCATCCACAAGCTATGCAAATCGACGGAAGGTATTTATTCATATTCATGAATCACTTAATGTTTTCCATGCATACCAAATGGCTTATTCATTGCAGTTCTACAAAAGAATATGTTTGTGAAACTGCTAGAATTTATATATATAATTTTGGGGTCATGTACAAATGTATTATATATCTCGCT
This sequence comes from Anolis sagrei, assembly GCF_037176765.1. Classification (NCBI taxonomy): domain Eukaryota; kingdom Metazoa; phylum Chordata; class Lepidosauria; order Squamata; family Anolidae; genus Anolis; species Anolis sagrei. Next base: position 100,633,811 of record NC_090023.1, on the reverse strand, counting down.
AGCCTAGAGAATAAATAATTAAATAGCTAGGGTAAGACAAGCATAGAACTGACATCATTTATTTGGGCTGTATAGACCCTCAATCTTAGTTTCAGTAAGTTTCCCAAAGGAGTTTTTCGTATCAACCATTTTCTGCATATTTGAAATATTGTTTTGTTAAAAAAAAAACCAAAATCTTTTATTAGAGTAGTTCTATTGTTCTGGGATCATATTTCTGAACATTCAAAATGCTATACTTTGTTCTGCTATCCTCAAAATACTTGCATTAATTGCCATTTTAATAGAAGTGCGTGATAGGGGATTGTACAACTCTGAAAAGCACATGAGATCATAATGTAATTAGCACAAATTACCAGAAGTCTTTCCTGGTTTCGCCTGCTATTCTCTACAAAACCTAACTGTTTAATTCAATGATACTTATTTCTGAATAGTGTGCATAGGAATACCTTGTACTTACTTTCCATTAGTCACTCAAATGTGCCTTGGCTTTATAGATAATTACATGCTAAAATAAAGCAATATTATAATAATATATTTATAAAATTCACAAACACACACACACACACAAGTACATACAGACAGAATGTATGTGATCCTTAAAATTAACCTCTGACTTGACTCTTGACTTCCAATGAAATCTGAACTACCATCTATTTGATGGGTTTTAATTGTTCTAATCCGAGTTTTGCTGACATTTTTCAAAACTCTAGTGGCTCCTCCTGGTCTTGATGTCAGATCAGCGGTTGCCAATTATATCAACACTCTTAACAGGATAAACATTCTGGGAAGTATGGGAAGTTCTTTAGTGCATGGTTTGAAAAGTTATACCATGTATACTCGTGTATAAGCTGAGTTTTTCAGCCCTTTTTTTAGGCTGAAAAGGCCCCCCTCGGCTTATACTCAAATCAAAGTTGTTCATTATTTTACTGGGTTGTTATTAATTTTATTACATTTATTATTTTATTCTATTCTTTTATTTTATTCTATTTACTATCATTATTACATTTATTATTTTCTCTATTTATTTATTATTGTTATTATTACATTCATTATTTTACTCTATAATTATTATTACATTAATTATTTCACTCTATTATTACTGTTATTATTACATTTCCATTATTTTACTCTTTTAATATGATTTTTATTACATTTATTATTTTTCTCTCTTTATTATTATTGGAAGGATATGTAACCACATGTACACTGAAGAATATTAGAATAATGGTTTCATCTGAGTTGGACAGTCTTATCTTAAATATAGTTTTATGTAAATATTCAAAAATATTTAACCTACTGATGCCTCAATTAATGTAATTTCATTGGTATCTCTTTTTATTTTAAAATTTACCAGTAGTTGCTGCATTTTCCACCCTTGGCTTATACTTGATTTAATACATTTTCCCAGTTTTTTGTGATAAAATTAGGTGCCTCGGCTTATATTCAGGTCAGCTTATACTCGAGTATATATGAAACTTTATCATGTATTGGTAATAACTGTAAAATTAACACATCACATCTATTTCATGACTCCAAAGTAATGCTTATATAAATGTTAAGTCCTATCAGTTGGATGTAAATTGAAGCTGTAAATGTGATCTAACAAAGTTCTTAATTCCTTTTTAGTGCTAGCTTGCACACTGTGAATTTGTGATGTAAAGTATTTTAGTCAGAGGTAAACAAAAGGGAGACGTCATCATCACACCTCATAGACCTTAAATGCCAGAGCCCATACAAGACGCAGCCTTAACACAGGAAATAAGGTTGGAGGCAGGGTGGGAAATATGTGATCCTCCAGATGCTGTTGGACTGCAAATCTTGTCACCATTTGCTCTATTGACAACTGTTGATATCTGGAATCCAACAACACTTCAACATTGAAACATCCCCAATATCTCAAAATTGAAACATTCCCAATCATCTCATCATCCTAGTTTTTTGTGATAATGTTGTTCTAAAATAGCATATATTAACTGCAATAGAAAAAAACAGTCTGGCATTATTGTAGAGTACTCGTGGGAAACAAGCAAGGCCAACTGCTAAGTGACAGCTAAATTAATGACTCTAAAACCTTGCAGCCTTGTAATGTTGTGGTTTATTTTATTTTCCTAACAACTATCTGAATTGCAATTATCGAGTTCACAACACGATTTAAGATATTGCAGACTTGTTATGAAGCCTTTGCTAGAAAATCAATTAGAATGTATAAAATATCTGCACACTTAAACCTCTACTTTAAAGTTCCTCCTCTGGAAAAACAGCTGAAAATGAAAAATGTCTCCTTGCCTAAATGCGGTCTCTTATTTTTAAAAAGTTTTACTAATTGTTCAGGGCATAAGATCTTTATAAAGGGACAGCCACATTATCTATAGTATCGCTTAGATCCATTTCCAGCTTACAGGAATAAAGCTATATATTTCAAAATGTGTACAGTATCTATAGAACCAAGCTGGCCTTTTTTAGGGTCTGGCTTTTTTAAAACAAATTTTGGTTCTTTGCAATAAAAAAATGTGAACACTTGCAGCTGATCTGAATCATGGTACTATGAAACCTTACTAAATGGCATAGGGCCATGTTCTGGGATATCGCTTCAGAGAGGACAAAATAATTGCCTTCCAAATAAGAATTATGGCCCCGCGTTAAATTTCAATGCAGTCTCCAAATTTCTAGCATTGCAGCAATTTTAAAACTTCAGTTGAGCTTTTAGAAATATAGTTTAAGCTTCCAAAGAAAAGGAGTAGACACAGTCAACAAGTGAATATAAATACAACACATATAACACTTCCAGATGTGAATGATGTCATACTCTGCAAAAGCTAGAAACTTTCTTGGGGAGAAACTTCTCCCCACCCCAATTATAATCAGGTCAGTAACACAGCTTGAAGTGCTGGAAGTGATAGTCGAAATAATATGTAGTATTGTTCTCATCCTTCTTCCAATGTATAAGATAGTGGAGCAAATTGATCCTTTCCTCCACATCCTCCCCCACTGCTTGCATTTAGTAGCAATAGGAAGAATTTTGTTCCAACTCACATTTAACAAGATTTTCACAACATGTTTTCATAATGACATTTTTAAAATTGAAATGTAAAACATTCTAATATGAGAGATTATGAGCCAGTTTGTTGTAGTGGTTTGAGCACTGAACTGTAAATCTGGAGACTAGAGTTGGATTTCCTGCTCAGTCATGGAAACCCACTGATTGATCTTGGAAGAGTCACACATGCTCATTCCCAGAAAACCTCATGATGTGGGTTGTCATAAATCAGAAAAATTTAAAGGCACAGCAACATTCTGAGAGAAGTTGAAATTGGTTGATTCACTCCTTCAGTCTCAAAGTTTTGTGTTTTTAACTGTTAAACGCCCACATTTCAATCTCTGAGTATTCAACAGCTTGATGAAGGTTGGTGCTTCTTATTTTCTGAGTGGCTCCTCATCTTGAACACCCATATGACAGTCTAATACAACTTGGTCCATTCCATGCTAGAAATGGTTGAACTATTGAATTTGATCAGTGCAAATAAGAAAGGATGTTTTTTCCCTTCGTTTCTAAAAAAATACTAAAAACCATTAATTGTATATTGGGAATTCACCATGTTCCCCAATCGGGCATAAAGCTTGCTACCAAATCCCCACTCATGGCACAAGTTGCCTTAAGTGAAGATTCTTTTGCTAGCTTGAATGACTTTTCTGATTCTCTTCTGTATCCTTTCCCCAACATGTCTCATTCTGTCTCTGTGAATTCCTTAAGCTTAAGAAACAACTATTCATGAGGATTGTGGTAGCCATATAAGAGTACAGAGAATCAACAAAAATGAGGTATCCTGGCTTGCACAAGTGAAGGACTTCCCTTAAAACAAACCCCACCACTAATTGTCGTTATGGTCCACAAATATGCAGCATTTATAACATGAAAGGCTTCAATTTGTAATGGTTAATTCCATCCAGAAACTTTCAGAAAGCCTCTTCAAAAATAGAGTCTTATAACTTATTAATAATGCAGTGTAAAACCCTGATCTTTAGAGTAAAATATTCACAGAGGTTTCAAATATGTAATTTGGTGTTCTTCCAAATCCAGAAATCAAAACTGCATGAAAGACAATTTTCCAAGGCAGTTTTCTGAGAAAATTGACTAACGTTCAGGAAGGCCTTATTGCTTTTGATTGTTATTGTCTCAATCAGATGCATTTTGCAGTGCAGATATATTTTGCTAATATAGTGGATTTAGGTCACAGACCACTGTTGTAATGCAAATATCACCTTAAAGTGAACCACAACCTTCTTTCCCCATTTGCCTGTGCATATAAAGCCTAAAAGCATATATACAGACTGAGCATAGGCAACAAAACATGGAAGTTTGGTGTCAACACCAAACCACATCTTAAGAGCAAATTAAAGATGGAAAGCACTGTGTTAGTGATGTGCCTTAAAGTGAAACATTTTAAAGCAAGGTATGCATGCATGCTTGAAAATTGAAGGCATGGGAAATGTGCTACATGGCAAACCAAAGGAATGCAATTTTCTTTTTTAAAAATGATAATAAGACATGTTTCCGAAATAATTCTTTATGTAGCACAAAAATCTCAGATTGAAGGAATAAAAAAACCAAAAAATCCTACTAGACATGTGCACAACTTTGACTTTGTGTAAAGGATGAGCTCCTAGCATCCAAAGAATACATCTCATGTTTGAATAAAAAACCCTAAGACTACTGGAAAAAGAAAAAAACCCAAATGTTTATAAATTGCAAAAAAGCAAACTGAGATAATCCTATTATAATACATACTATATATAACATTTGGAAATATTGAGCACAGAATATGTAAATTGGAGTTAGGAAAAGTTCCCATTTTATGTTACAGCTCCTAAACTGTCCAGCCAGCATGGTGTGTGCTCAGAAAGTTTTGGCAGCTATAGTCCAAAAAAGTACATTTCTGTGTGTGATGCAGATGTTCAATTCTCAGATAAGTTCAGCTCAAAGGAGGGAGTGGGAAAATTACAAAACATTTAGAGGAGAAGACAAATACTGAATTCTTTAAAAAAAAACTGGGAGACTTTATTGTAATTATTTTTTGGTTGCAGTGGCAGCAAAGCTCTTTTGTTCACAGTTTCCATGGAATGCTACTATACCATGACACCATAGTTCCAGGTGCTACTTTGGATCTTCCTAATCTGGTGCCTTCCATATGTTTTGGATGACAACTCCTTCCATTCCATTGACGATTCTGCCATGGCTGGCCATGATCTCCCTAGCAGTGGTGACCACTGGTTTCCTTTTCAGGGGTATGATTAATCTTATGCCAGCCCTTAAAGGTTTAATCCAGATTGCCTTTGAAATCTGGATTAAACCCCTTATCAGATTTACTTCATTCCTGAAAGAGACAAGCTATCACCCACCCGCTATTTGGGCACACACACACGCCTGGAAAATTGATAGCAAATCAGAGTTGGACATGGAACAGCATGATTCAACTATGTTTTTCCTATCCTGGCAGTGCTATAGGTATGTTGCTCATGCACAAAAGAAATACATGTTATGTACTATCCTATCATATATTGGTATTCAAATGAGAAAAACAGTAATCCCTCTATCCTGTCTGTGCTTGTGAAAATTGGTACAGTGGGTGCAGGTATTTAGTTGTTAGGGCAGAAGCTGTAAAACTGATGTAGGGAGAATGTGAATTGAATGTGAGTTGTGAGCTCATAAGAAAGAACTCAGTTTGATTACACTAGTCAACATACATTTTGATATTTCAAATGTTACTCCTGTTTCTGTGTGTATTTGACTCACTGATTCCAAAAACGGCACCAACTTTTCCCTGTTAGCTATACGTTTTGAGAACATGTGTCATATACCAGTTGTCGTCTGTTCACTCATAGAAAATCATGACAACCTTATCTGTAGAACTAGAGCTGATGTGGTTTATCCAGTGTAATTTTCTGAATCAATGTCCCCAAATAACCCCAGAAACATGCCTAAAATTCAATAATTTTTTTTGATTGGGCTGTGTTATCTGTAAGGCTATACTCATAAACTCATTTATCTGGGAGTATGTTCCAGTGGATTGAGTGAGAATAGCTAAGTAGCCTTGTATACTGTGCAACTCACAATCTAACCTGCATTTATTAAATCATTGTCACTAAGTCATATGTGATATTTCTTCATTAGCACACAAATGTTAAGTGACCCCTGATTTGTGGTGAAGCACACATGGCTAATACCTAGTTTTTCTCAACAGCAATAAGCATCTGTTTATGTAGTGCTTGTTCACACACTGTGCAATACTTATTAAAATATATTTAGTTGGCAATACAATTAAGGAAAGACATGAAGTTACAAAGTAGCCTAGGAAGTTATTTTTAATGGTGTAATGAGAAACACAAAAAGATCGTGTTCCTATCAAGAAACTATCATAAAGATTTAAAAAGCTATGTGTTCATTCCTGAGGCTTGAAATCTGCAGGATTAAGGTGATTCATAATATTGGGACTCTACATTTTTCAATTCATCTGAAGAACATTTCCTATGTTAGCTTTCTTGACAGGAGGAGTTTTCTTTTTCCTTCAAGTATGCTATAGCTTTATTTTGCATTTTTGTGATGCTGACAGCAGTCATTTATTGTCACTTCTCATGCTTTTGAGGGTTGAATGGTAAACAAAGTTTTACGAATAACTACTCAACACAGCATTTAGGGTGAGGAAAAGGTCTCGGCTTTGTCCATTGCAACTCAATAGTCTTTACTTCAGCAAGGGTCCACATTCAGACCTTGATCTACACACTTGAAAATGAATTCCATGTGGACATGGAAACCTACATGGGCACACCTTCCAGTCATTTTGATGTAGCATGGAGTCATCTGTCCCCATTTCCCTCACCTTGGGTCCCCAAGGTAATATAGGCTTCACTTTCCACAAACTGGACCTGGATCCAGATCCCATGCTAAAACTGTTCATAATTGTGGCTGGAAACATCCTACTCCACTTCAATCTGCAGCTGGACAGACCTCCCTTACCCAATACAGATCCTAACTGTAAAAATGGGCTGGAAGGAGTTAGGTAAAACCAGGAGAAATATTTAATAATGTTAAGAACTTTATTTCACAAAGCTGCTGTTCCATGACAACATACCAGCATGAGCACCCCCGTTATCACACATCTCTGTATTTGCACAATTTGACTGAGTTGATGATAATACTGCTAATAGCAATATAAGAGATTAGGAGAAGCTCACCCCCTGACATCACTTCAGTGTCGGCATGCTGGCACAGAAGCAGAATGGGCCATCACACAAGGCAGATGATAGAAACATTGTGGGATAGGTAGCTATTGATGGGTTTTTCCCATCAATATCAGGAGACAAGTTAATAGCAGGCAGAAGGCAAACTGACAGTGAGATATGTAATGGCAGTTTTCCTCTCTCATGCAGTAAAGTCCTGAGACACCATTGTAGAATATATTCTTCACATATATTTTGAAAAGCAAGCACAAAAGTTTATTTTTAGACCAAATGAGATTTGTTTTTTCTTCAATCTGAATAGTTGTCATGAAGTTCATGTTTTCATTTACTTCATACACTTCAAACACTATCTTTCAAACATTGAAATTCTAATGAGTTTTCCCAATACAAGAAGTCAAATGATTCCTTTTCATATATCTTCTAACTAATACCAGTAAAGGGAATGGATAAGGATATAAATCTCCTCAAAATACTGCCAATTTTATACACGTCTTTATAATAACCCAACAGGGGTGACGAAGGCTGCTTTTTCAGGAGTCATGTAACTAAGATGAATCATACTTTAATCTGAATAGTCTAATAAGAACAACAGGGTGGCTCATGTAATTCAATGGTACCTCATGTATTTGAGCTCTTTGCTTGATCTCGTTTTATGTTCTGTATTTTCCTCCTTTTGAAAAAACCTAAGTGTGCAACTTTGTGCCACTGAAGCAGAATTTCAAAACTTCACATGAGCATTCTTCAAAGTAGCAAGGTAGAATGTTGTGAAAGTATGAACTGCTTCCTTCTGCCCCCACCCCCACCCCCAAGCCAAACTCCTGAGCCTCATGAAAATTTCCACACAATATTAAGTCCCTCAAATAGTCCTCAGTGGCTCCACTCCTTCCTGGAGGATTGTACCCAGATGGTGATGCTGAGGGACATCTGCTCGGATCCCTGGCCTTTGACCTGTGGGGCCCCTCAAGGTTCCATTCTTTTCCCCCATGCTTTCCAATATCTACATGAAACCACTGGGTGGGGTCATCTGGAGTTTGGAAGTTGAGTGCCATCTTTATGCAGATGAAACGCAACTCCACTACTCTTTTCCACCCCAATCCAAGGAAGCTCCCCAGATCCTGGATCAGGGTCTGGCAGCTATGATGGACTGGATGACGGCCAACAAACTGAGACTTAATCTAGACAGAGGTCCTCCTGGTCATTCATGAGGCCGATCAAGGTTTAGCATGGCAACCTGTGCTCGATGGGGTTACACTCCCCCTGAGAACACAGATCCACAGTCTGGGTGTCTTTCTGGACTCATAATTGATGCTGGAAGCTTAGGTGTCAGCAGTGGCTGAGAGGTCCTTTGCACATTTAAAACTTTTGTGCAATCTGTGACCATACCTCAAAAAGCCTGACTTGGCCAAGGTGGTCCATGCCCTAGTTACATCCAGAATGGACAACTGTAATGCATTCTACATGTGCAGTCACATGCTGGGCCTGTGCATAAGACTGTAGACAGGACATAAATTCTGTGTGCCCAACGGGACGCCAGGGCTGCCTCAAATTTAAGGCCCTTGGATTCCCCCAAACAGAGTCTTTAGATTGCTTAAAGGTTTAACAAAGTTCTTTATTGATGAAAACAAACAGGTACTTTCAAGCTTTCTTAATAGTCTATTGACTCTTGCAATCTTGTTCACTGGGAACAGGCACTATCTTTTTAACTGTAATTAACTAATGGGGAAATCCTTAACTTCTAATCTGGGCAGTCTGTCTTTGCCTCTGTTGGTGTGGAGCCCCTGCACCCGGTACCAACTGCATCTGGCTTCCGCGAGTGACCCTTACCAAGCAGAGTTTTGTAGACTTCCAGGGAAAAAGGAGTTCAGGTTTCAGTGATGGCTGGCTGAAGTCCCTCAGCAAAGGAGATGTAGGGCTGTATAACCTCGGCCAAGCTGTGGGGCTGTATCTCCCCGGCGAAGCCGTAGAACACGAAGCTTTCTACAGGAGCTCTTGGTTTTATGTCTTGCAGGAAAAGCTTCTCTGTGTGGACTGAACTCAAAATGGCTCCTGTTCCCTCCAAAAACCCAAAGGGGGCGGAACCAGGGAACCTAACTATAATTGACAGGTGGCTTGCCCTATGATTGCAGCCAAAAGACCTATCTGCAGAGTCCCTGAAACTTAGGACTGCAACAAACATTAAATGCAAAGCAAACAAAATTGGAGCTCCTGGTGCAGTTGTACCAGCACACTACATAGACCTTCCTTTGAAGACAGTTCAGAAACTGCAGTTAGTATAAAGGTCAGCTGCCAGAGTACTAACTGGAGCTAGCTATAGGGAACATACTATGCCCCTACTTAAGCAGCTCCACTTGCTTACAGCAATTTTCCAGGCTCAATTCAAAGTTCAGGTTATTACCTACAAAGCCCTATTTTCGAGACCACATCGCTTTCTATGAACTGGTGCAGGCTTTAAGATCAGCAGGGGAGGCCCTTCTCTTGGTTCCACCACCGTCTCAAGCATGTTAGTGGGGAGGAGAGAGAGAGCCTTCTCTGTAGTGGCTCCCCAGTTCTGGAATACCCTCCCAAAAGAAGATTAGGTTAGCTCCCAGCCTTGACTCCTTCTGACTGAGCCTAAAAAGGTGGATTTTTAAGCAGGCTTTTGGCCTCAGGTAGGCTGAAATGGGCCGATATGAAGTTCACACTTTGGCACTTTAGTTGTGATTTGAAGGCAGCTAGCTTTAACTACAGATAGTCTGCACTTTAAACTGTGTTTTTATTTATTTGATGTGCTGATAATTGTTGTTTTTATAACTTTTATGTGATATTGTTTTTATATTCATGCAATGTTTATGTTATATACTAAATTGGAGTGCCTTGTAAGCTGCCCCGAGTCCCTTTTGAGAGATGCTGGCAGGATATAAATGATGATGATGATGATGATGATGATGATTATTATTATTATTAATCAAAACCATGGTGAGATATGGTAATTTTGGTTCTCCAGCCCCAGTCCCCCAAACCACACAAATATTTTTTTTAATTTTCAGATTTTTTTTTCTGGTCTTCAATTTTTGCCTCTCCATATATGGCTTTTCCACTAGGATCAGTCTTTCAAAACACAAACTAATTTTATGTTGTAGTTTCATACCTGGGAAAATTTAAACATAAGGGTATACAACTAAGACAGAAAGGAATATGCAGAAAATCCCTCAAAGTCACATCTGTAAGTAGTTCTAATAGAATGCAACTTAAAAAGAAATGAATGCACCTTAAAAGAAATAACTGTGTCTGGATATCTATATCTATAAATTTCCTACTGGCGTCCAACGGGGAAGCAAAACTCTAAAACCCCTCCACAAAACTCTACCAAAATTGCCATGCCCCAAGGACAACCCACTAGGTACAAACTAATCCACTCAGAAATCAAAACCACACAACAACAACCAAAAAAAACGGCAAAACAACTGAGTATGCGCACTGGCGCAAACTCCCCGGCGCGCGCGCACGCATGGCCCCTCACCACCACCCCCCGCGCGGCACACACACGCGCGTGCACCCCTTCACACACCCCGCGCGGCATTACATCCATAGAATAGAGTTGAAAGGGACACTCCAAGCCTCGCTGCATCCCCACCGGAAAGACACGCCCCCTCCCTTCGCCCCACCCCTTCCCTCCGTGATTCACTCCTGGAAGGAAAGGGGTGGGGTGAAGGGAGGGGCGTGTCTTTCTGGAGGGGGAGGGAGGAGGGAAGGAGTGAGTCAGGGAGGGAAGGGGTGGGGCGAAGGGAGGGGGCATGTCTTCAAAGTTGCCCCCTCCCTTCGCCCCACCCCTTCCCTCCCTGACTCACTCCTTCCCTCCTCCCTCCCCCTCCGGAAAGACACGCCCCCTCCCTTCACCTCACCCCTTTCCTCCGTGACTCACTCCTGGAGGGAAAGGGGCGGGGTGAAGGGAGGGGGCGTGTATAACCGGAGGGGGAGGGAGGAGGGAAGGAGTTAGTCATGGAAGGAAGGGGTGGGGCGAAGGGAGGGGGCGTGTCTCCTTCTTCCTCTCCAAACCCCGCCCCCTCCCTTCACCCCACCCCTTCCCTCCGTGACTTACTCCTTCCCTCCTCTCATCCCCTCCAGTTATACACGCCCCCTCCCTTCCTGGAATTTATAGATCACCTACAATCAAAGAGCATTCTGGACTCCACCAATGATGGAAGTGAACCAAACTTGGCACACAGAACTCCCATGACCAACAGAAAATACTTGAAAGGTTTGGAGGGCATTGACCTTGAGTGTGGGAGTTGTAGTTCACCGACATCCAGACAGCACTGTGGACTCAAACAATGATGGATCTGGACCAAACTTGGCATAATTCAATACGCCCAAATATGAACACAGATGGAGTTTGAGGGAAATAGACCTTGACATTTGGGAGTTGTAGTCACTGGGATTCAGATTTCACCAACACTCAAAGAGCATCCTGAACCCCACCAACGACAGAATTGGGGCAAACATGCCACACTGAACCCCCATGACCAACAGAAAATACTCAAGTTTACACACAAGCATAAAGAAGGGGGAGGAAGGAGGGATGCCAGAGAGAGAGAGAGAGAGAGAGAGAAAGAGGGGAAAGGAAGGAGTGAGAGAGAGAGAAAGAGGGAAAGAGAGCGAGGGAAGGAAGGAAGAGAGGCCAGGCAGAGACTTCAAAACTCTTACTAAAGGCCACAGCAACGCGTGGTAGGGCACAGCTAGTAACAAATAAGATGTGAAATGGAGAAGAATTAATGGCAGAAAAATAATTTTTGTTTTATTAGTGATAGGTAAAGAAAAATAAACCACACCTAAATTCACTGAGGAATCAGATGCTCATACTTCTTATATGCCCCGTACAGAGTTTTGGATATAAGCAAAATTAACCTTCAGCTGTACTGGTATTTCAGGCAAGATTTTTTTTACTTTATTTTAAAGGTTTAGTTTATAATAGAAAACAGTTCTATTCCAGTCTATAAACTACATCATACTTCACTGCCTGTCTAACCATTTCGTTTGACTAGTTCATTAGGGGAGAAAGGCTATATCAAAATATGATTATCAGAATTGATGATCAGAAACATGAATATTTCCATGTACAAGTGTAACTTTTATACTAGGTTGTCTTTCTGACAGCATCATTCTTGCATTTAGGCAGCTAATTACACCATGTTATGTCACCACTAAAGGTTATTCATGCTTGGATGAATCAGAAAGTAAATAGGTTGAAGTTATTATTTTCTCTTTCAGATGAAATGACACATGTCAATCACTGTGGATAATAACAATGTTGTATGGTAGAACTGCAAAGACATTTTTAATATTTCCTGTTTGAAAAAGATACCTGAAGAACTTAAAAAGAGCCCTGGTGGATTTGACCAAAAGAGTATTTAGAGTTGCATTCTCTTTTCCCCAAAGACCAAGCAGATGTCAATAGGAACCTCATGAACTGAAAAACTTTTCCTTTCTCCCCTCTCTGACCTTGTTATTTAGTCCTTAGATCTTTATGTTGTTTCCTTATTATCTACAAATGCCAGGGTGTTGCTCAGTTCTTATGTATAGGACCGTAATGCTGTCCTGTCACATGATGTCTTCTTTCACCTTGTCTCATTTCTTTGTTCTCCACACTCTCCATACTTCATGTCACGTGTAGGTCCTCTTCTGCGTTTGATCTTTCTGTTGCCTTTTCATTTCATTGTGTAATAAAGGTTACTGACTATACATTTTTCAGAACTGGAAAGCCAAGAGGCCTCACTAGATCACACACAGAAGCCAAGCGGCCTCACTAGATCACACATAGATTATTGAAATTATTTGAGGAAATTCAGATTGAATCTTATTTCCCCTCTGTGAAGAGGTTATCAGATTAAAGTTCCTGGATCAAGGATTTCACGATAGGGGCATCATACATCCACCAAAGGTGATACCATATTGAGCAGTTGTGCTGTATGGATGTAATCGGTTTTAATACTGGAGAGCACTTGTGTTCCTTGTTCTAGATCAGCAATTATCTATAGGTTGGGTTTCCATCATCTGAAAACCTTGGGACTAGAATTTTGGATTTTGAAACATCTGTATTTGCATATAAGTACATATTGAGCAGACCTATTTCCTGCCCTGCAGGCAAGGGAATAGGGATTCAGTCTGTGCTGAATGAGTTCACACTCCCCCCCTGAAGACACAGGTTCACAACTTGGGGGTCCTCCTGGACTTGACACTGAACCTGGAGGCCCAGGTGTCAGCTGTGCCCGGGAGGGAGGGCCTTTGCACAGGTCTTCCTTCTCAGTGGCTGCCCCTCAACTCTGGAACTCCCTTTTTCCCAGGGAAGCCGGAATGGCCCACTCCCTGCTATCCTTCCAACTTCAGGTTAATACCTTCTTATTCAGGAAGGCTTTTATTAAAAAAAAACTTTGAATATGTTTTTATGGTTTTTAACTAGGAATTTTTAAATACTGTTTATATTTAATCCTATTTTTAAAAAATCATATTTGTATATTTTAAGTTGTATGTTGGTGCTTTTATGTTATGCCACTAAGTGGGGTATAAATGGTGATAGTAATAATAATAATAATAATAATAATAATAATAATAATAATAATACATCACACAGTCCTAGATGCTTGGGAAGTGTTCAACTTGTGATTTTGTGATAAGAAATCCAGCATATATATCTTGTTTGCTATGACATAGTTTGTTTTTGGATCAGTTAATAATAACAATAATAATAATAATAATAATAATAATAATAATAATAGGTAAATCATCCCCTCTTTGCACATACACTTTTCTTGTGTTTAATTTATATTTGCTGCACTGTACTGTCAGAGACAGAGAAAGTGTTTAGGACTGGCTGATACAAATGCTCAATTACCAAGCTTTAAACAGTCTTCAGTATCATGCTGTCATATTTCGGACATACCATGAAATGTGACTGATTGGAAAAGACAGCAATATTCGGAAAAGTGGGGTGCAATAGGAAGAATAGGAAGATTACAAGTGGATTAATTCCCTTAAGGTAGCCTTGAGCCTGAGTTTGCAAAGCATAAAAAGTGCAGCTGATGACTGGGAATCTTGGAAATTCCTCATAAGTTGAAGTCAATGTGATGGCACATAACAACTCTGGCACCAGATTCATTTTTAAAATATTTTTTATTAGGGATTTTTTTTTACAGTGAGGGGTTAGGAATAAAATAATCATAAGAATAAAAAGAAGGTATTGGGGAATGAGAGGGCTTGGGGTTTCGGAAAGAGTGTGATGGTGTAGGGAAGGTAAAGGAAGGAGTGAGTAAGGGGCAAAGGGGGGGGTGGAGGCAGGCATGTAGCCGGGGGGGGGGGGCTTGAGGGGCTTCAGCCCCCCCCCCCCCCGAAATTCTCATGGTGGTTCGCGAAAAGGTCTTACTGGTGCATTATTTAAACTGTTATGTTTATTCATATCATGATCTGATCACCATGCTCAATATATCCCATATGCATGGGGGTATTGGGGTAATGATACAAAAGGTTTTCTAGGGCAGATCCTCTTTCACTCAGACTCAGCCCCTCCCCAAAACTCAGCCCGCCCTGAACCTCCCCTGAAAAAAACTCACCCCCCCCCCCCCCGAATCAAAATCCTGGCTACGGGCCTGGGTGGAGGGATGGAAAGGAGCAGAATAGGCTTCCAGTCTTCTTCTTTGGCTTCGGAAAATTCTTATTTCTTTATTCAGTTTGTTGAAAAGGTGGCTGGCCCTCTTGTTTCCAGTCCGATTATAGTGTTAGTTATCCTAACACTATCATTCTATATTTATTATCCATTTATGTTTTTTTTTTTTTTGTATTAGGCAGTTCCTTACTGGGGACCAATATGTTTGTATAATCTTCATCTTTTGGATTCAGCTTTAGCAGCTGTGTCAATCTGCTTTGCGGGGTGCTGGAGAACTAGGGAGATCCCCACACAAGAACAATGGTTACTCAAAATAGCAGACATCATGAACATGGACAGATTGACACAGATTCATTTTTTTGGGCTGGCTGTGACTGGACAGAAACCTTTTCCATGACTTCTCACAATAAAATATACAAATCTAGTCTGGATATCCCAGGATAGCTATAAGAGCAGATATGAAATGCTGAAGGAAAAAATGGACATGGGGGTGGGGGTAAAGAAAAAGTAATCCATTGAGGTTATAGCTCTACTTCATGTTAAAGAAACATTGATGAATGATAGAATTTATAGCCAGGTTAAGAATGTGTAAGAAATAGTCTGTCTTCTAAAAGGAAAGAAGGAAGGAAATCTCCTCAACATTTAAATGCACACATATGTACATTCAAAAAGTGTGTAAAAACTCTACATATATATTTTAAATGAGAAGAATAACACTTTATTCTTTGTCAGTGGATGTATGCATCCATTTGAAAGACCGTCCCATTTTTTGAAAAACATGAACAGGTTTTTTTTCCAGTTTCAGACAGCATGGAACCAAAACATAATAGACTCGGGAAGAAGAAGGAAATGCACAGATATAGTCTTGAGAAATCTTCCCATCATTAATCTATTCAGATTATATGGCTGAAACAATCTTATAAATGAGCAAGTATATGGCTATAATTCTGCAATAGATAACAATTATTGCATGTTTTAGACACACATGTAAACAATTAAAAGCAATCTTTTTACTTAAGGCACATTAGAGTTTTGTTTACAACTAATTTTCACATTGGCTTTAAGGTGAATTTTTTTTCTTCTCCTTGAGTGGTTGGAAGTTTGTGGTGCTGAAAAGTTTACTGAATGAATTATAAACTGACTTGTCCACCTTGGAAAAATAGGAAGATGCTGACACATCCTAACTTGAAATATGTACCCAAACCCCATTAGCTGAGGAAAAAAATGAGGAAGTGCTCAAGAGAGCTGTCACTTTTCATTTGACGTGTTTCAATATTGTTGTCCTCCTCTTTGTTGTAAAAAGCAAGCAAACATAACCCTTTAATATTGATAAACAACTTCACATTTCAAATGACTCTTCTATCTTGGCATCTTGCAAGGCCAAGCACTTCTGAACACCTCCAGTCACTCTTCATTTCTTGCTATCTTCAGGTATTTAGGTGCTGACCCTAGCATCTCATACTGCATGCAGGAACATGATGTGCCTTGGAGGATGGTCTCCCTTAATCACTGATGCCATAGAAAAACAAGCAAGTGATTCATAGCAACAAGAATGAGATTTCACAGTGCGCTGCTTCTCAGCAATCTCCTTTCAGTTTGATTGGTTCCATGGAGTACAATTTTGCTGTGAAGTGCACCATGGCACGTAGGAAAATAAAGCCAACAGCGACAAATCAGAAAGGAAACACTAGGCTTCTCTTGGTCAGTTCCAGCTAGAATATATCTGTCACTGAGTAGTGAGTTAACATGTAAGTAAATCCAAATGATTCCAAAGGTCTAACTCTAGTATAGACAGTATTTGACAACATAGTGTGCTGCTATCTTAGCATAGCAAGTGATGCATGTAATACCTGCAAAAAAGTAGCAGTGGCATTTTTCAAAAGAAGGTTTATACCAAAGTAAGACAGACATATTTTGATTATACTCTTATGCTGAGATTTTTCAGTTTAGTAGGCCACTTCATTTGGGTATATCCAGCATTGTAAGTCCTGGAAATTGGGTGAACAAATGGCAATATTTATAGGGGCCAGGAGTGAGTGGGAGGCTTGGTTCATCATATTCTCCCCAAATACCTCATATGGTGTACATATATAAGTTATCTGGCAGCTCAAAAGCTGATACATCAGAACTAAGGAAATGGCATCTATGTGGATTTTTAACTGATATATTACTTATAAGACCTACTCAGTACTCACTTGCTCACTCTGCAAATAAATGTGGCTACTCAAGTGTTCAAATTAAAATTTCAATGCCCAGATCTTCTCCATCTTCTCCACTTATCCACCCTTCTATGAAGTACTTCCCTCACCAAGAAAAATACTATTGGAATGGGGGGGAGTAAGACACAAAAAAGTATAGGTCTGCACACTCAAAAAGTAACCCATAGTGAAAAGATGTCACAACTCAACAGAACTTCTTCTTACAGGTCCTATGATTTCTGATTGCCCAGGAAACATGGGACTTGAGAAGGAGGGATGAGACGATATTTTGGTTTGGACAAATGCACTCAGAAGCTGTACTTGTGTTAGGTTGGTGCCACTGCATTTCAAGTGCCAATGGATAGGTATTTGGACTGTTTAACATTTCCAAACACAATAATTTTTAATTAATTTTGGGAGACAGATTGGAAAGGACAGTCTGATGAAGCAGCAGGCACTATGTTTGCATCTCTAGTTCATGTTTGGGAAGATGATAGTGTTGCTGAATGTTCCAAAACATGATTTGAGTTTAACTAGTACTAATCAGACGAAAGAACAAGATGGCACACTCTTTCCACTCAATGGATAAAACTGGCAATTATTCAACAATGGAACAGGATCTTGCCTTGCCCATTTTGTCTGATGGTGAAGTTACCACATGGATACTGAAGAAGATGGAGAAATTTGTGTGTGGCTGTGTGTGTGAGATGATTAACAGCAGAGGCGTAAGACTGACCAAGTTTAATGGTTATATAAGAAGATTCTGCCTAGCCAGAAGACACCCAGATATACACTAACCTTTCCTGAGAGTTAAGAAGGCCTCCCACAATTTGTAATGCATGAGATCAAAACAAAGCCACCATTAATTTATGCTGGACCTGTGATCAGTAAACTTCTTTATTTTCTTGGCCCTACAAAAAACAAAAACAAATGAACCTTACCAAAAGCACCTGACAAGCAAGCAATATATGATTGGCAGGCTGCCATCATCTTGAAGGGTCATTTAGGTATTGCTCAAATGAGATTTCCATCACAAAGGAACCTTGGCAGTAAGCCCACTCTATCTGAGCAAGCTCATCAGAAAATTATACAATGAGCAAATGCTACCGAGTTTCCTTTCCAGTTCATACTTGGCAAAGAGATCTGATAGTGCTGTCATAAGGGGACAGTGAAGGAAAGCTTCATTGCTGAAACATATGTCCTACCTGCCCTTTTTCTAAATATAGGACTTCATTTTTCTTTCTTGTCATTCAGGCCCCTTTAGAGACACTAATTTCACTGGAGTTACTAAACTTTGTACTTTCCTAGCCGTACTTTAATGGACAACTTGCTCAATAAGAAACTCTTCAGCCAATGAACTGCATGTGTTTTGTATTTACAGTATAAAGCAAATATTTCAGTTTTCTTATGGTTCAATTTGAAAGGTAAAGTTATAACAGGAAGAAGAGGGCAAACTGCAAGGGAAGATTTGCTTGAATACTTAAGGGGAAATACTCTAATTAAGTGATTTCTTGTGAGCTACCAATGTGACACATTTAAGAATATCTATTCAGTGTAAATCCCAATAGAGGATATGTGTAGGACATACAGAGTCAAGTTGTTTATACATTGTTTATATATTGCTATCCAATTGAAATTTAATTTTGATTATCATTTGCCTTTTTTATCTTTTTATTTTCCCACTCCTCTCCACATCTTTTATTATTAATGAACTTTAAATACTAGAGGCCATTCTGTATTGCAGTTATGGATTTGTAATATAGAGGTAGAGATCTGCAACTGCTTTAGTTTCAGTTATTATCATGTGCCTTCAAATTCCATCCTACAGTGACCCTAAGACAAATCTATCACAGGTTTGTTTGTTTTTGGTTTTGGTTTTTTGTGGGGGGGGTTTTGAAAAATTTGTTCAGAAGAAGTTTGTCATTGCCTTCCTTTGAATCTGTGAGAGTGTGATTTCCTCAAGGTCATCTAGTGGGTTGTATGGCCAAGTGAATATTTGAACCCTTGTATCCAGAGTTGTAGTCCAAAGCTCAAACTACTATACCACCTTCTCCAGCAGCAGTATTAGATGATGGCCTATTCACTTACCAAGCAGGATGCTAGAAGCATGGCATTTCTAACCCTTTCCCACTTGCAAAAGGAGGCTGGATCACTGTCAGACTTCCTTATCACAGACTCACTAGATCGTGTAAGAAAATTGGTATCATAAACTTGTGCCACAATCAGCAGGTGAACAGACTTCCTTTGCCCAAGGTGGCTACTCCCTCTTGAGGTGGGTTTGGAGAATTGGGCCATGAGACATTGATTAGTTATGCATATGTAACTTTGGATATCATCCCATGAGGGGGGAAGCTTCATATTACAGTGGTATTATGTCCCATTGCATTAAAAAGCAAAATATATTGTGTCTAAGATCCCATCACACCTTGTTCTTTCTTGCCTTTTCTCATAATATCTGCTTTCAGATTTATCACATGAACAAGTGCCATTCCCACCCATGCTTAGAATTAAAAGCTACCTCAAGAAACAAAAGCTTTCATCTGAAATTATTTATTGCAAAATGCTGCATGAAATTGCTTACCAGACTAGTCTAGAAGAAGAGAAAATTATCTCTGCTGGAACTGCAGAAGTGAAATTTGGCCAGAAAATAGTTTTTCTTTTTTTAAAAAAAAGTTTTAATTAAGAACTATTATTTTAAAACTTTATTTTCTGGCCAAATTTCACTTCTGCAGTTCCAGCAGAGATAATTTTCTCTTCTTCTAGACTAGTCTGGTAAGCTATTTCATGCAGCATTTTGCAATAAATAATTTCAGATGAAGGCTCTTGTTTCTTGAGGTAGCTTTTAATTCTAGGCATGGAAGACGTTCTGTGTCACCTTCACTGGAGTCTTCTCATTCCAGAGTCATGTTTTAGGTGACATGCCATATTACTAATGTATAAGCATTTCTGGATGTCTAAATATTACAGTGAAAGAACAATGGGGACCTTTAAAGACATATGATAGAGTTCATTTCCAAGCTCAAAAATCTCTTTAAACTGAAATGTGAAATGAATTTGACAAGGTACCACAAGTAATAGGCAGCAGCTTTTCAAACTTTAGACAGTGTCATTCAAGAAAACATTGACATTTTACTTGAGCTTCTGGAAATAGTAGCACTCTCCAAAGAGAAATGAAAGATTACTGCCTGAGGAAGAGCAAATACTTCAAATGCAAATCACTTGATACTGACTCATATCACACAAACATCATATAACTCCAAGTGGAACTACATTTTAAATGTCATATTTTCCTTCCTAATATTATTGCCCAAAGGGAACAGTAGGTCCAAATACAGCACACAAATATTTAATCACAGGAACATTTCAATACTGGCCTGTAATTTACAGAGCACTTGGGTGCTCTAACATAAATATTTCCTCCAGCTTTCTTGCGTCATTAGAATAAACTCTATTACCAAGATAACCCCTAACCCTGTTCAGTTCGCTTTATTTATTTTGACCATTAGCCGTAGCTATAGATGAAATTACAATGAGGAAAAGATACAAGTTCAATAGTCATAAAAGCAGTCAAGCACATGAACATCCACAATGATTTGCTTCACACTCCCAGCCGCAAATGCAAAAAAGGGACCTTTCCCAACACATTTATGTCTTCGTCCCTTGATTAACAGAAATTCAGTGGTTGTTGCATTGACCTGCAAATCTATAAAACCAGGAACCTTTCCAGTTATTTAGACACTGGGTTGAATATATTTATTACTCTCAAACAGAGCAGACCCATTGAATCGATGGTAAAGCAATGTTAGCTTCAAATGATTCATTGGATGTACTGCAGTTGGGAAAGAGAATTAATTTAGGCAACAGGCAGAAAACATGAAGATATTATAACATCTAGCATCCTCCAATATTTGCTCTGCTAACTAGAGATGGTGAGACATGCAGTTTCAGTATTCTCCAAAGACCATATGATTTGAACCTCTGATCTGGAGTCTTTAAGGGCACATGTAGCAGGCATATAATTCTACATACATATTTCCTTGCAACATGATTATTTTCTCTGCAGTAATAGTTAATTAATACTTCTGCAGTGTCAGTTATCTCCACATCTCAAAGTATTTGGGGAAATCATTCTGCAGAAATAAATGAAACAAAACCTGTATTTCTTACTGTTTCCAGAAATAAAGTTTTCTGCATTTTTGTGCTTTTGATACAAAAGCCATGAAGCTTTTAAAGATCAGCTCTAGGCCTGGGTAACAACGGAAAAATTTGTTTCTAAAATCGATTCATTTTTTGGGTGTTTTTGCGTTTCGATATTTAAAAGAATTCCGAAATTTTTCTTTTAAAAAGTTCGATATTTACGAAATTTCGTAAATGTAAAAAAAATTACGAAACATTAACGAAACAATTACAAAACAATAACGAATCGATTCGTTAATGGCGGACGCGACCGCGCAATATGCTAAAAAACCTCCAAATGGGACAGGGGGAACTTCTGAAGCTTCCCTCTCCCTCTGTTGTTGACTGTTGGTGTGATATTATATTTTTTTTCACTAATTAAACAAAAAACAACTATAAAACTTGCCCCAGACATGCGGAAATAATAACGAAACGACCTCAAACCTATAACGAAACGAATACATAACGAAGCCGAAGCATTTACGAAACGAATTTAAAAATTCGTTTCGTTTTTAAGTTGCTCCAGAATGGTTCGTTATCGCTTCGTTATAAAAAATAATGAATTTTTAACGAATTACGAATTAACGAAACGAAACCGCCCAGCCCTAATCAGCTCTCCTGCCTTCCTATTTCATGGCAACACCCATCTGTCTTCCTAAATGCCTGCAGCACAGAGTCCACTTAGCATCCCCTGGGGCAAATAGAATTTTGTTCCAAACACATTGGCTGTGAGAATAGGTTTGGTTGGTTGCTTCACCTGCACTGCACTTTGGGGGAATTATTATATCTGTATGATGAATAGTTTGTTGACAATTTCTGTTGTTAGGTCACCGCAGTGTAGTAAAAGTGGGAGGAAGAAGAAGGGATTGTGATGAGCATCTTGTGCATAAATCAAACTTTCATAAGCATGTCCCCCAGAAATCCTTGAGTAGGAAGGACAGCTAGCATCTGATTGGTCATCTTTCTTAAAGCTGATCAGCTAGCAGCATGTGTATTCAGCTTGGCTTCCCACATCATATTGTTAGATGTGTGAATTGGGCGATGAAGACTGGTACAACCTTTCCTGGCCTCCTAGATGCAACAGAGTTTCCCAAGCATGGTAATTAGTTGGGAAAAGGGAGATGAGATCTGCTGCTTCATCTCAAGTTTATTTACATCCAAACTTGAGACATAGATTGGATAGTTAAAAATAGACAAGAATTCATCATATTGCACATGCTTCAAATATTCCATCAAGCTGTGCCCTTTGCTTAACCCAAAGTGTGTGTCTTGTCTCTCCATTCCTGGGTCTATGCACAACATTTCAGTAATGGGTGTCTGAGATCACAGACAGCATCTACCAAAATAACATAAGAATAAATGCTCTCCTAATGTTTTTATGTTGAATGTTTTTATGTTGAATGTTTTTATATTGAATGTTTTATATGGTGTATAAGCTATTTTAAATTGTAAGTCGCTCGGAGCACTTTGGTGGAGAGCGACTAATTAAGAAATAAAGTGATGATGATGATGATGATGAAAGATTCCCCAGGTGGTAACAGGGTCCAATTTTATTGCACATTGCTTTGAGGGTACCGGTGGATTGAAAGATAATAAATTAACAAAGGCGTTACATACATTTGAGTCAAAATAGTTTCTTGAAAAAATTAGAAAGTCTGGAATGTCTTGAGACTGAAACAAGTACTGTGATTCTCACTACAGTGTAAGTATTAGGCATGTGTGTTTTTCAGAAGTTGTCATAAGTTGGATGTTTTTCTGATATTTCAGTCTTATGACACATATTCCAACATGCATGTGCAGTGCACACAAAAATTTAGAATGTGAACCTTTTCCTTGGTGCAATTCCAAAGTTTCGATTTCTTCAGATGTATCTATAATGCGGCAAAAATTCACAGGCCAACCAAGCCCTGCTGCGAGGTGAAGCCAAACATGTTAGCATACCTCTCAGCCTATCAGGGCTGACAGAAGAGGGAGAGGGAGACGGAGAAGGAGCGGGCACCATGTTGCCTTTAAATAGCCATGCATGCTCCAGAGAAGCCATTCACATGCGGCAATGGGAAGGAAAGGGATTGGGCCAAGGAGAGTAGCATGACAAGCAGGGAGGCAGACAAAGAGAGAGAGAACTTTGAAGAAGGAAGGCAGAGAGAAAGAAGGCAGTCAGTTTAAGGAAGAAGAGTAAAGATTTTTTGATGCTGTGATTACTTTTTATTTGTCATTGTATGATGTGAGTGTGTTTTGTCTGCTGGGATTTTGAGACTTCAGTCCAAAACATCTTTCTAAACCACTAAGTTTGGGAGATTAAAAATATTCCCTCCTTGTTCAGATGCCATATAAATATTACATCTTTAAAAAGAAACAGGATTGGGAGATTTATAATAATCCTTGCCATTCCTCACTCATAATCACTATTACATTGATTTCATACATCTTGCTAAACCAATAAGTGGGAGACTATAAGTGGGAGACAGATTGACCCTTAAAGGGATCGAGTGGCCACCAGCCCCAAATCACATGAAGTTGTACAAGACTGTTGTATTACCAATCTCATAGGGCACAACAGTGCTGTGACCATCCTGAGGTCTGTCTCCTCCCCCCACCCTCCAACATTTCCTTTTTGGGGGGACAGATTTGATTTTGATCTAATAATCAAGCCTAATCTACTGTAATCTGCAAGCATCTACATTTCTTTGAATGGCAAGCCAGTACTACTAGTAGTTGTCATAGATGTGTCGATCTCTGGGGACAAGTTTCCAGAGCCTTCATCAAATGGAAATCTTAAGTTGCATGTAACAGAGTTCAGGGACCAGATGAATGACCAGTCAGATGTTCTCCTACCCTTCATTTTCAACTGGCTCAAAAGCATGGATTAATATTGGTCTGTCAAGGCTTGATCATATTGCTGTTTGTAGTAATCTTCAATCATAAGAGATCAAGTAGTACCATAATGTTTCTGGAATGAATCTGTTGGCTTGATCCAATTAATTAATTTAGAGACATGTTAATAATTTATTTCTTAATTTAGAGGCTGCATGCCATGGCCATCTGTCAGAAGAGTTTTGTTGGTGCCTTTCTGCCTGGAAGAAGGGAGTTGGATTAGATAGCCCCTCCAACTGGAGGATTCTATGAAAATGAGGAATTGGTTGATATTAAAATGTTTTTGTCAAAACTTTTTTTAAATATAATAAATTGGTAGATGTATTAATATTTCTGAAAGTTGGGGGGAATGATTCCCTATTCCCTTGTGTCATTCTCTAGAAAATGTTGTTATTTTTTAAAAAAATATATATTTTCATTAAAAAAAACCCTAAAAATCAGTGGATCATCAAACGTTCTGAAATTTGGTGGGCTAAGAGTGGGGAATGTGTTGTACCACAGTAGCAAGTTTTATCGTGATAGCTCAAAAATT
Organism: Anolis sagrei; assembly: GCF_037176765.1. NCBI lineage: Eukaryota > Metazoa > Chordata > Lepidosauria > Squamata > Anolidae > Anolis > Anolis sagrei. Next base: position 100,609,159 of record NC_090023.1, on the reverse strand, counting down.
AGGGAGAGAGACGCTCCTGAAGTTGTGCATGTGCAACAGTCAATTGTAATTAACAAATTAATTGCAAAATTTTGTTAGTCTCATTACAGTTCTGAAATTTTCACCTCTAAAACATTAGAAATACTCTAGAAATGAAGTGCCAGTGCCCCCTAGTTTTGTAAGTACTTTCAAACAATTTTGTATGGATCGCACATGCCTAGTAAGTACTCTTCAGTCCATTAGATAAATAATAGTCCAGTTTCAGAATTGTCAAATTCACTGTTTTGTTTAAACCTCATAAATTCAGATCAAAATATAGATGGAAGGTATCTCAGAGTAATAATACTGTCTTGAAAATTGTTTGTGTGTATCTCTCATTTGTTCAGATAGGTGTTATTTACAGAGACTCAGTGTAGTATATTAATGAGTACCTTCTCTTCTATGACACCTGTGCATTGAAATCTATCGATGAAGTCTTGCTGTACAAAAAAACAACATCTTTTATAGATGCTACTTGAATTTGAAAGTCAGCATGGTGTAGTAGCTTGAGTCTTGGACTATGACCCTGAGGACTAGGGCTTGAATCCCTGCATAGCCATGGACCATGGGCTTGTCACACTTTCTCTGCCTCAGAGGAATACAAGCTCCCTGTGAACAAATGTTGTCCAGAAAACCCATTCTCCTTAGGGTTACCATAAATCAATAATGATTTGAATACAAAGATCAACTATGTGTAAGAGTTGTTGCTGCTTAATGCATAATTCCTAATGACACCAATGGGAGCTGCCCTTGGTAACACCACCATGAACCACTCCTGTGATTAATCTCTAGGTCTCCAACTTTAGCATCAAAACCTCAATGTTTTTTCTCCTCCTTAGAAATTACACTTGGAATTAAGAAAGAGAGTATTTCTTTACATCTTGACTTTTATTTTTTCCTACTAGAATTAAATAAGCTCACTGCCCTTTCACACAAAAGTTATCTTCTGGTGATTCCCCACAAGGTTTATTAATTACAATATCCTTATTTAAATTTGGGGTGGAATTGGATCATTTTGTCATGGTTATTGTTAAACTGGAAACTGAAACCCTTACCAGGCTATTAGAAATCACTGAGAGGGTTATGAAGTCATCTGATCTGCTCACTCACACAGTAACTGTTCTTTCTTTTCACATATATTTAAACTGAAACACAGCAAAATAAGGGTCAGAAAAGAAACTCTATATTCTTGTATGCAACTACATAGCTGTTGGTTTCAGAATTTCAACCAAGCAGTAATTGTGTCCTTAATGATCATGTTTTATGCTCTTACAGCCATTGGAGACCCTCTGAAATGCTTTTGTTCCAAATATGTTCATCTTGTATACTTTTGCTAAAGCTGTAAAAAGATGAGGTGCTTTTTACAAAGGAGTTTGAATTAGAGCTAAATGGGAAATAGCCACAAGCACAGGAGGTTGCAGGCATGAAAACTGCGGCCCTTTCTAGGAAGGGAATGAAATCAGCACCAGTTTTGTTACAGAAAGACTGAACAGAAGGAGAATGTCCTTGTGAAAGGAAATGAGAAGAAAAGGGTTTAGAGCACTGAACAGAATTGCCACTTGGGGTTCTCATCTTTGAATCAATGTGACTATGTGCTCACAGCGAAATGTTATTCTCATCTGTATATCTTTATCAAGTTTTTCCTATATTATTCCACAGAAGTCATTAAGTCCCAGGAAAAAGGAGAGAGAGATTAACAAAGATAACTATTTAAATAGTGCACCAAGACACTTCGGTTTCCCAGTTCTTTAGCTAAACTATCTTTCTCTCTTAAGCAACATTTACATTTAGCAGTTTAGCCTGGAGCAGCTCTGGATCCGACATATTCATGCTGAATCCCGGAATGTTGTCCAGATGTCCTGATGGAATATCTACTCCATTGGGACAATCCAAATCTCATCCCCTCCGTGTCATTATACTGTTGCTCCTAGCTAACCATGGAGCTCTGTGTGAGTTTTTAGCTGTTCTGGACACATCGGAATGGGGCACTCACACAGCCAGCAATGGATGGAGGCAATCCCCCATTTTTTTCTAGTCATGATAGCATCCCATTCTGACATTAGCAGAAGTACCTGTGTGACAATTACCACCTGGTCATGTGGGCACCTCTGGTGATATCAGAACTGGATACCTATGTGACCAAGAAAAATAAGGGGAGTTGCATTCATCCTGGTTGCTGATTGTGTGGACACCCCATTCCGATGTCAGCACCTGGACAATGGCTAGGATGAATGCAGCCAAAGTCAGTTTAAAACAAAAAAATATCCATGATTCTCATTTAAAGTTACTGTGCATCACAGAGACAGACAGCCTTCCATTTGAGGTGGGTCCATGTTCTGGAGTGTTTTTGTTTTGTTTTGTTTTGCAAAATACAGAGTATATAAATATAGATGTAAATAGATCTAGATTGATAAAGTAGCTAAATCTTCAGAAGTACCTCAACAATTTTTAAGCCATGCAGCTCCTAATGCCTCGGAGGAGGCGGGGTCCTCTTACAACTGTCTATTGCAACTCAGAACACTAGTCGGAAAGGGCTGGATGTCCTCGCTCAATGCTCTGATCTCCAGCATCTCAGAAACTGCTCTTTTTGGATGACTGCATGGCTTAAAGATAGGTGTTGAGAGGCTTTTTTTAGTCATTGAAATGATACAACAGCTGTACAAGTGAATTAGTGTAATTATAATGTCATAAATTGGGCTTTCAATCTCATACTTACTGAAGAGAAGTCAAAAAACTGAAACTAAAATATAAGAAGCATTCAATAAGATGCCTAAAAATCAGTAGTGATAGCAAGATGCTCAAAATAAAGTGACAGAAAGGTACTATTTCACCTTCCCTCTAAAAGAGATAAGAATTTGTCTGCTGAACTTCCAATGAAAGGAATTCTAATGAACAGATGGCAGCACATGAGATCTGAAATCATGCCGGTGCAGATGTTATACAGAATCTGCCAGCTATTTTTTCTAAAGCAGAACTCCCACGTTCAGTTCAAGCAAAATAACACATGTGGTGCCATTGCACATGCAGATACACATTACACATGCATACACATTGCACATTGTAAATTGATGCACACATGCATTTGACTGTGCATTCATTTGCACATTATAGTGTCTTAATTCATTTGCACAATTTTGACAAAACAAAACAAGGGTTGCACTCATCCCTGAGGGAGGATTTGGGCTGGGAAGTTGTGCTTCGTATTGATGACAAAGCTTACTGTTATTGTGTACCCCCGAGTTAAGACAACCCTAAGGTTTTCCTTGCAAGATTCTTCAGAAAGAATTTGTCTTTTCCGTGCTCCAAGGCTGAGATAATGTGAGTTGCTCAGTGTATCCAGGGCTAAGCAGAGTCTCAAACTCTGGTCTCCAAGTGTCCAACACTCAAACCATTACCCCACACTGGTTCAACATATCATCCATAAAAGATGCTACCTTTTGCACAGCAAGGCTTCATTGATAGATTTTAATGCTTTGATGGTGTCATAGAAGAGAAGATACTCCATGATACACACATTTAGCTTTTAAATTATTGATGTCACCATATTGAAGGCAGTCTAAAAATAATTAAATGGGGAATTACATTTTCATAGCAGCATGCTGTGATGTCAGTAAACAGACAAACCATTGAACCACTGAAGTTTCCAGGCCATTTTCCAGGTAGTCCAATGTAAAGTGCACTACAGTAGCTTGGAATAAAAAGCATAAATAACAGTGGCTAGATCTTTGTTTCCTGTGAAGATTTTGACAATCATCTAGTATTAATAAAAGGAATTCAGGGTCATAGCAGCAAACTTACTATGCACAAGAAATCTTGGGCGAAGGAATGGGAGATAATTGGCAAAGAAAATGTATTGGTAAAGGACAGATTTTTGTTAGAGACGAGTTCTATATCATGTGGTGTTAGAAATAATGGGTGGGAATGGGGAGGTGGTGGAACTGGGGAAATACTTGTGTCTGGATTGTTGAATTTCATAGATTGTAGGTTTCTTTTCTTTTTTCATATATCAAAATAAAAATGTATACAAAAAAGGAATGTGAGACCACTGTGAATGCAATGATGAAAGAATTGTGAATCTGATTTCTAAAATGAATTATGGCCCATAAAGAGCAGCAATTTCCTCCAGTCAAGTATTTGATAAAGGCTATGGAAAGTGTTTTAGTGGAAAGTGTCAGGACTGAGCTTCAGTGTATTCACCCACACACAGTCTGCAGTTTAGGTCAGAGCTCTCTCTACCTAGATCATAAATAATAAAATGGCTGAGGAGTAAAAACTGCATAGGGATCATGAACAACAGTGCCCCACCTCTGGGAACAATACACTACATGAGGATATGTAAGAGGAGCTTCTTTGTCAACATATCCTTTTGTAGAATAGCCTCATCTTCTTGGAAACCCATTTGGCACAAATACTAGTTTTTTATCAATGTATTTCAAATATTTGTACCCTATCCTTCCCAACCCCCAAGGAAGTACTCAGGGTGGTTTACACTGGCAACAATTTGATGCCATCACTCTACATAGCAATATAACACAATTAAAACATTGATTAAAACATTAAATATAAATAGGCAATTAAAAACATATTAACAATAATATGGCCGCATCCGAGTTTGATTCAACATTCAGGGACTTAGTCCAAAGCGTGTCTATTATCAGTTCACGTACATCAATTACGATTGCTACTAAGCCTGCTGTCCAAATGCCTGGTCCCCAAACCATGATTTGAGCTTTTTCCTGAAGGAAAAGAGAGATGGCACCAACTTAATTTCACTGGGGAGTGAGTTCCCTGTCTCTCGTCCCTGCCAAACATATTTGTGAAGAGGGTGGGACCGAAAGCAGGGCCTCCTCGGATGATCTTAAGTTCTGAGGCGAATTGTACAATTTGGAAAGTAGGCTGGTCTGGAACCTTATAGGGCTATATAGGCCAAAGCCAGCACTTTGAATTGTGCTCGGAACTGGACCAGCAGCCAGTGGAGCTGATGTAACAGGCGGGTGATATGTTCCCTGTATGCCGCTCTGATGAGAAATCTAGTAGCCCATTGGAAAAATTGGAGTCTCCAAACAGTCTTCAAAGACAACCCCGCATAGAGTGTGGTGCAGTAAACTATTTGGGGTGTAACCAGAGCCTGGGCCACCATAGTCTATATTTGATATGAAGGAAGTCGTTACCTATTTATGAATAGATCTTGTCTAAGAAAACGCTATACAATTCATTGTGTCTCCATAAGTCAATTATATATCAAGCTGAAGACATACATACACTGAGGCTCATATGGGGTGATACAATCTGGATCCAAGCTGTATACTGTTTACTTTTCTCATTTTTTTTTTCATTTGCCAGTCACTTGCCTCTTCCCAAATACTTTGTACATTTCATTGATATCCTGCTTCAAAGCTTTTTACCCATGTAATTATTTTCCTTATGGATCTCGTCAAAGGATTGCTTGGTTTTATTTATGAGGTCCTTCAAAATTGTTAACAAGATCTCTTAATAAAAGATACATTTTAATCAGTCCAATAATTTCCTGCGCAGCATTCCCTCCCATGTTATATATGTAATCCTGCGAGGAACATTTTATTATGAAGACTCAAGTCGAGGCAGAAATATATTACTAAAACAATGAAGGCCTTTTTTAAAAAAACCTTTTCTTTTTTATGACTATTGCATTTTTAAGTATTTGCCATCTTATATTGCAATATTATTTCACACACTTTTTTCATGTTGCACGAAGAGCTGCTTTGCCACATCATATGCAGCCTAGCCTCCTATAATGTATGTTGTGAAAGATATTCCCAAGGAAATGATACTGCTAACATTCCCTGACAAGATGTTGTTCCTTTGCTTTCAAATATTGGAATTCTAGTTTCCTCCAAGGACAGTATTCAGTATTTTAAGAGATCTGGTATTCTTAAGATGGTATACACAGATTTCAAAGAAAATTTAGTGCTACATAATCATGTCTGAGTGCTTTCTTTAAAGATGATGTCTTCAAGCTTCTTATTCTATCAGAGCCCCAGTGCAAATATACTGCTCTGCAGAAGATTGAACTCTACAACCACTTTCCTGGGAGTTTGCTCCATTAAACTCAATGGCTCTTACTTCTGAATAGAAATACATAGGATTGCTCAGTTAGATCTTTCTTACATTTCCATATAAGGTCCTAAAGTATGATGTAAAGCATAATATCAAATGTAAGGCAATGTGTTCCAGTCAGATTCTTGGGAATACCCTCAGTTTTTGCACATGTTAGCTATATTACATATTAATTTTCATATGAAATATTTACAATGTTTATGTATGCTTGGAGTTTTGTGTTCATATATCTTATGACTCCCATATTACCCAATTCACCTAGTTTCACCATATTCTGAATTTCCCACACAATGTATTATCCAAGGCTTTCATTAGCTGGGCTGGATTACAAGTTTCATTTTTAAAGCCTCTACACCAGTGGTTCTCAACCTGGGGTCCCCAGATGTTTTTGGCCTACAACAGCTGGGCTCCCACAGAAGTTGAGGAAGCAAGAATCCATTTTGTTTCTTTCTGCTTCAGGATAAGCTTTGTTTAAATTTAACTGCTTTCAGTGTTGCCTGTTTGAGAGGAGGGGTTTCTGTGTTTAAATTTAACTGCTTTCAGTGCTGCTTTGTTTGAGAGGTGGGGCTTCCTGAGTTTAAAAATTAACTGCTCTGTTTGAGAGGCGGGGCTTCCTGAGTTTAAAAATTAACTGCTTTGTTTGAGAGGCGGGGCTTCCTGAGTTTAAAAATTAACTGCTTTGTTTGAGAGGAGGGGCTTCCTGAGTTTAAAAATTAACTGCTCTGTTTGAGAGGCGGGACTTCCTGAGTTTAAAAATTAACTGCTTTGTTTGAGAGGCGGGGCTTCCTGAGTTTAAAAATTAACTGCTCTGTTTGAGAGGCGGGGCTTCCTGAGTTTAAAAATTAACTGCTTTGTTTGAGAGGCGGGGCTTCCTGAGTTTAAAAATTAACTGCTTTGTTTGAGAGGCGGGGCTTCCTGGTTATCCTATATAAACCAGAACTCGTACACTCAGTAACCTATACTTTCACCCCTGCATACAGACAACAACATAAAACACACACCAAGAGGAGGTCATTAGCAACCTCCAGATGGAACAAACACAAAAACTTCCCATCTCATGCACAAGCTGTGGCATGTTCAGCTTTTTCACACTACAATTACTCAATTACATCTGCCCCAAGTGTACACAGATCACTCGCATGGAACACAGTATCTGACAACTCGAGGACCGTATTAAGACCCTTAAGGACATTCAGGAACTTGAGCTGTTCTTAGACACCACACACCAAGCTGTCCTAGACACGCAGCCCATATCACACCAACATTACGGGGAGGCTCAAGAGAACAGCACCTCAGATGTGGACAACCCTCAGGCTTGGAGAAATGTCACCCTTAGAAGGACACATAGGACCCGGAAGCCTCCTCAGAATACTTCCGCTCAGCTGCAGTTACACAATAGATTCCAAATTCTCACACAACTATCACCTGACCAAGAAACACAACATATTGGGGAAGACCAGAATGGCTTAGATACTGATCAGTGGCTCATCCTTGATCAGTGTGCAGGGGATAGCCCTGACTGGGACAACACTTCACAACATTCACACTTGCACAATCGTGCAGGTGTACCATCCCCAACCATAGACCAGGTGCAACAGGAACACATACAGGAGAACCATAGGCTCTTGGACGAATCTCAATGGATTGTCCTTGACGAATGCACCGGGGATGTCGAGGAGGAGGACAACACTTTTCACCTACACAATTCACACCAACAGGATCACTTTTCTGGAGACACACACTACATTGCATAAAAGGGGCCCTGTCATTCCCGAAAGTAAACAGGTCTTGGTAGTAGGCGACTCCCTCCTTAGAGGAACGGAAGCTGTCATTTCCAGACTAGATGGGATGGCTCGAGAAATATGCTGCCTACCAGGGCAAAAATACACCATATCACTCAGAGGCTCACCAGGCTCCTCAAGCCCTATCACCATCCTCCCCTCATGTTGATTCATGTAGGAACCAATGATACTGCAAGGCATACGTTTCAAAAGATCACAAATGATTTTCGAGCTCTAGGAGCAAAGCTAAAAGAATGTAATGTACAGGTGGTCTTTTCATCCCTCCTCCCTGTTGTAAGACACGGACCCACAAGAGCCAGAAAAATAGTACAGGTCAATGACTGGCTTAGAAAATGGTGTCAGGAGGAGCGCTTTGGCTTCCTCAACCATGGCCTGCTTTTCCAGGAGGATGGCCTACTGGCAAGGGATGGGGTGCATCTCACACAAGTAGGAAAACACCTTTTTGCTCACAGACTCGCAAACCTCATTAGACGCACTTTAAACTAGGTCCACCGGGGGAGGGGGACAACAGCCTTGTGAACACTACTTTACCCATAATGTCTGGGAATTGCCAGAAGGCTAAACGGAGGGCTGCACAAACACAACAAGGACCAAGTACCAAAAGCACAACAATCCCAATTAAACAGCTCAAGGGAAGATCTCAGGGGCTCACATGTCTTTACACTAATGCACAGAGCATGGGAAATAAACAAGACGAACAACTTTTAGCACAACACCACAAATATGATATCATAGGGATCACTGAAACCTGGTGGAATGACTCCTATCGCTGGAATGTAGATATCGAGGGATATAACCTCTTTCACAGAAACCGAACAAAGGGGAGAGGAGGCGGAGTAGCCTTATATGTCAAAAACTCTTATGCTGCAGAAGAGATTCAAGACAGCAATCTGGGAAACCAGCTTGAAATCATCTGGATAAGAATCAAGGGAACTGGGACTCAAAAAGATGTCGTTGTAGGCGTCTACTACAGACCCCCAAGCCAGGAGGAAGATCTTGATGAAGTCTTCTGCCAACAGTTGACCAAACAGGCACAGAGAAGAGATGTAGTAGTCATGGGCGATTTCAACTAGGCAGCAGATAATGAGGAGTAGCCCCTCTGCCTGTTCTTTTCAAGCCCCAAGATAGTCCCCTCTTGAAGGATTTACCTCAAAAGCTGCTATCACTTTGCTCTCAGTGTTGCACTAGTGACCTGAAACACCTTTTCACCACAAATCAGACTGTGTCCAGATAATTCAGTAAGTAAAATTTTATTAGAAAAATGTATATAAAAATAAGTAAATCTTAAAAAGGGAATCAAAGTCCCAAAATGTGTTTTCAAGATAGCCAAGACTCCAAAATTCTTTCAAATACAGTCTCAATAGACAATCCACAGATATATCCATAAACAAGATAGCATGAATCCAAGTCTGACAATCTATGTCACACATGATCTAGAAGCAGGAACAAAGAAAAACTTGAATACATGAATTCCAAAAACGTAGGACCAGGAACTGAGAGCTGTTCACTTGAATACAATGTTGCTCTCACAAGGAATTGTACCAGTAGAAACCACTTTAAAGGGCTTCAATCCCTCCCATGAAATCATTCCTCACACACCTCCTTTTCCTCTCTTTATCTCTAAGCCTCTGGGAAAAGTGAGTCTGCCTTTGTTGTATGCTTTGCCTCCAAAGTCCCAAGTGCCTTGACCTGGACAAACATTTTTCTCCCAAATTTCTCTCAGCCTGCACTTCTGGCAGATTCTCATGAGAACTGATATTGCTTTCTCCAGTCTCATGAGAACTGGCAGGAAATTTCAAAACAACTCTCTCCACGACACTTCTGTCCTCCTCTGGGCCCTCTGAATCTATCTCAGCATCCCCTTTTTCATCTTCTGAGCCTCAGAATCTGACCAGGCTACAACACTCAGATATTTCAAAACTGACCAATTGTGAGTGTTGAATTAAGAATGGTAGCCAGCTATTCAGTTTCTGTATGTGAAATGTAGGGAGGCACCAACTTGTACTTTGCTTCAGGCAACAGAATGACATGGGCTGGTCCTCATGCCTTTGATGCATACCATTTCAGGTGATAAATACTTTGATTTCTTTTTCATTTCATCAAAATGTGAATCTCCATCAAACTGTTAATAAACTAATGCCAGCCTGTTATTCAATGATATGTATTTTTATTTTTGCAGGTGATTATATAGTCATGACTATATACTTCGATTTAAGTAGAAGAATGGGATACTTCACAATTCAAACATACATTCCCTGTATATTAACAGTTGTCTTATCCTGGGTATCATTTTGGATTAAAAAAGATGCTACGCCAGCAAGAACAGCCCTAGGTAAGATTTCGGGGAGGGGGGGAGCACCTGTTTGATGTTATGACTCTTTCTTAGGCTCCTTTGTAGTGCAGAACTTCCTTCTAATTTACAATGGGCAATTGCTTTATAATTATTTGATATCTATGGCATTCAAAAATTCAACCTACCTTCTGCACATATAGGCATATTCCTGGCTGCTACACCCAGCCCCTAGTCCCAGGATGATTGAAGTATTGAGTTCCCACAATTACCTATTCTATCTGTATTCTCACTTGTACTTTCTTAGTGTTGTTATTTGTGCCCTATCTGGGATTTCTGCTCAGTTTAAAAGCTATAAAAACGTTTCTTTGGGCTGGATGTTAACCAAATAGAATCGAGGAGGAAAATGGAAAGAAGAAAAGGATGACTACCCTAAAGGCATCTTATCCAATCTAATCTTTTATAATTGGATGGGAGATAACCAGTGACTACCAGGACTTGTCGTCTATGGTCCCTTCCACACAGCTGTGTAAAATCCACATTGAACAGGATTATATGGCAGTGTGGACTCAAATAACCCAGTTCAAAGCAGATATTGTGGATTATCTGCCTTTATATTTTGGGTTACATGGCTGTGTGGAAGGATCTTATATTTCAGAGGAAAAAACTGACAAAGCCACCCCTGAGAATTCCATGACTAAGAAAGACCTAGGAAATTCATGGACCCACCAATAGACAGTAAGCACCTTATCCTACCCGTCCCATTTTAAAACAGATCTAATCCATTGAGTGTATGATTTATGGTGAAACTCTCTACCTCTGAGGATGCTTGCCATAGATGCAGGAGAAACGTCAGGAGAGAATGCCTCTAGAACATGGCCATATAGCCTGAAAAAACCTACAACAACCCTATGATGAAACTCTTCCCACGACATGTTCTATCAGCTTCATCACAATTCACCAGTTAAACATCAGAAACAGTCACAAAAAGGATTGGGCAGAAGACAGTCTGAGATTGTCTTCTGCGTGCAGGAACGAGAATATTCCATTTCAAAAGTACAAAAACACGTGGGATAAAAGCTGTCATATTGCCCACATTGGATCGTATCAATGACGTGGGCAAATGGGCTGTCCTGTGGGTGGCTTCCTAACCAGCACAGAGTCCTCAGTACTCTGCCATAATGCAGCTGCTTGATCCTTTTCCGTAATTTTCTTTTTTTAAAAAAAAATTAAAATTAAGAAATATCTCTATTTTAGTAAATCACATTTCTTTTAAACACAAATATCAATATTGCAAAAGTTTGATTACTTAAAATGTCAAAACCCCATTTTTTTAAAAGGGGGGAGAGAATCTATGTGCTTGCAGGATAAGGATAAAAACTGTAAGTAATTGAGAAACGAGCAAATTTAGATAACAGATAATGGAACATAGTTATTTGCAGTGCTACAGGAATAAACAACGTGTTTACATGATGCAACCCCCCCCCCACACACACACACACACACACTCACAACACACACACACACGGGCCACCCAGTTTGCAGCTTGTAACTAAAATAATACAAAGTTAAACATGAAAACCTTCTAGTATGTAACAGTACATATGATATTGTGGATTTCATACCATAAGATTTGAATAAGAAATGTAAAAGTGTTGCATTTTATAACCATTTGGAGTTCTTGGGTTGTGTGCATTGCAATGGCTAACTTTTTCTCTGTAGTGGAAACAACCAACAGTTTTGGAATAATGAGATTTGAATACACCCATTTACACAAGAACTTGCTGATTCTCATTCATAATTATCTTCTTTGGGTTTTTTAGGTCAGGAAAATAACTATTATCAGCTTGGTAGAATCAAGTTTTCCTGCTTAGTTAGAGGATCCTATACAGCAGAGGTAGGGGAAGTGCAGCGTTGTAATTATGTTGAATTATTCCTGACAACTAGGAAAAGGAGTCCAACAACCAATGGAGAATCAACGATTGGCTATAGGTGGATACTTTTGTACCTCTTTAGATTCTTGGATGGACTTCATTCAACCACTTGCTTCTCCTAAGTAGACCTGTAATCTGCTAAGCATTCAGTTCTTAGTACAAAGGATCATACATGTGGATTCTATATAAGTGACTTCTTGAATCTTTGGTGAGTTTTTCAGGACTTCATCATATGCGTCTTTGCATAGGATGCTTGCAACACAGTTGATCCACAGAGACCCATGTTACCCATCACACGATGCAGACTAACTTCTGGCAGGGCTCCATCGATCAACTATGGTGCAAGTGTCCTAGGACTCTTTGCCCAGAACATTGGAGACTTCCTGTGTTCTATTGGGAACAACAAGGCCAGTGCAGAGGGAAGCCACATGGCAATGCTTTCCCATGAATGATGGGAAAGCATTGCTGTAGATGAGTTGGAATGCCAAGATTGCCTGCTGCCCCAGGAATTTGCCACAGAGGCTAGCAAACCGCCTCACATACCCTCATCAATATGATGAGGTCCTTAGTCTGAACTTGAAAAGAACCATCTTAAATGCCTACTGGACCATTACTATAGCTCCTTTAAAATACAACCTGAAAACTCAGGGTTTTGTACACTTGGTAGTTTGTTGTTGTTGTTCATTCGTTCAGTCATTTCCGACTCTTCATGACCTCATGGACCAGCCCACGCCAGAGCTCCCTGTCGGCCGTCACCACCCCCAGCTCCTTCAAGGCCAATCCAGTCACTTCAAGGATACCATTCACCTTGCCCTTGGTCAGCCCCTCTTCCTTTTTCCTTCCATTTCCCCCAGCATGCTTAGTAGTTTACCCTGGTGTAAATATTTCCCAGGGCAGCCCTGGGATTCATCACACATTTGTTCTAAATCCCAGGCCACTGATCACATGACTGTGGAGTGTGCATCTGTTTCACTGGAGTGGTGTGCGGCTTAACTGGTCACGTGGGTTCTGACATCAGCAAAGTGCCTGTTTGTCCAGAAAGAAGGAGAAGAGATTGCCTGGTTACATGGGCATCTCTGCAGATGTCAGAACAGGACATCCATGCAACCAGGAAGAAATTAGGTCTGTTTACCTCCTTCATTCTAGTTGTTTCTGTGCTCCATTATGATGTCAGCAGAGATGCTTGCAATGGCCAAGAACTCACATGGAACTCTGTGGCCATCTAGAAATGGCAGCAGCAACAAGATGGGCACATTTCATCCCTTTTCCTGTGCTGATGATTCTGGTGTTCAGTTTGGATCAGGCCAAATGAGAGCTGATCTAGTTATCCACACTACCCTAAAGCCATAGGATATTATGGACTTTTCATCATTTCACAATATTCTCCAACTTTGCCTGAAGCAGGATGAGGTCAGTTTAAACCAAAAAAAAAGAGGATATTAACTGGAAGCCTCTGAGCATAATGAAAACAAGCAGAATTTCCTTTGCAGTGAGTCTAAAAAATGTTAGACAAATCTTCAGAGGGCTTTCATCACCTTCCCAAATATAAGAGTCAGTGGCCACCACTGCATGTTTAAGACATTGAAACTAATCCATAAAACCTCATGACCATTCTTTGACTTAGGCCCCTTCCACACAACTGTATAAAATCCACATTGAACTGAATTATATGGCAGATATCGTTGATTATCTGCCATGATATTCTGGGTTATATAGCTGTGTGGAACGGCCCTTAGTACCTCGCTGGAATGATCTCAACCTACAGAGAAAGCAAACCATGCGAATCTAATATAAATGGTTAGGGAAACATGATACGCAGTGCCAGTTGGAATAATTTCCTAAAAGTTATTTCATGTATTAACTCCCTACTTATAATCTTTCTCAAAATTTATGAACTGAACTAAAGAACTTTTTATTATATTTCTAGTAAAGAACATAAGCTATGAATTAGAGTTCAGCTTTTCCCCATTGATTGGAACAAACTCTTTTCTTAGCTAATGACAAAGGTTATCTTATCTTGCTAATGACAATTCAGAGCTGTGGAGAGTTGTGAGCCAACAAAATAGCGTGCGCGCACAATGCTCAATTAACCATGAATGCACACATTTTATTTTAGCATTACCTGTTCAGATTTATTATGCAGGATTTGTACCATCCATTTCATACTCCAAGAGCCAGGTCACAGCAAATTATTTTGATATCTGATGTAGTAGAGCCACACAAGTGTTTTTCACATTCCAAGAAGTAAAGAAACAAAAGAATTAACTATCTGTTTATAAACTTCAGAATCTGATACACAAAATCTATCACCTTACTGTGCTGAGTGATAACTTATTTCTTATGCAATCTAAATATTGGGTCATAGTTGTTTCCCACATTTTTAAAGGATTTGGCCTCCACGATGTTTTAATCTCCCCCTCTCTGGGCCCTTTCACGCAGAAATATAATACAAAATATCATGGAGCCCTTGTTTCAACTCACCAGGTAGCAGGACAATCAGATGGAGGGAAGCAAGGAGTGTACATAGGATGCATGGCTTCCCCCCATGGAGCTGGCAACACAGGGGGCTTCCCATGTTGTCAGATCCATACCAGCCCCATGGGGGAAGCCATGTGCACTACATGCGCTCCTCACTTCCCTCCACATGGGTGCCCTGCTGGCCGGCAAGGCAAGACAAGGTGATGCAAGGTGAGATGAGGGCTCCATGCCTCACCCTTGAGGGGAGCACTGCCGTCAGCTGCCACCAGCCATGTAATAAGTTCCTATGGTGAAGAAAATCCTTCTAAAGATGTGCAAAGTGAATTGCCTATTTAAAATATGACATTTTCAAAGCTATTAAAACAACTGACTGAGCTTGTGGTTTTAAATTTATTTATTTATTTATTTATTTATTTATTTATTTCCTATATTAATACCCCACCCTTCTCACCCCGAGGGGGGACCAGAGCAGCTTACAGATTGTCCACTTCCATGCCACATTGCAATACA